>NW_020172814.1:697093-1010006 GCF_003031525.2 Neophocaena asiaeorientalis asiaeorientalis | reverse complement strand
TGGAATCCCTCCACATCCTCCTCTCTCCACCCTGTCCCTGTGGAATTCTTAAGCTCGCTCCCTCCTCCGTTCTCTTTTCAACCCTCCCAATGCCCAAATTCCAGTTTTTCATAAAGGAAAGCAGCATGTCGTGTATAAGTCCCAAAGAAGATGCGGGAAGAGAAAAATTCAAGCCTCCTGTGGCTTTTCAGAAATAACCACAGGTCCCGTGCCCCCCAGCCCCTCAGCCTGGATTTAAAAGAGCTCTGAGAAGAGAACTTGGTTGCTGAATGCGGTGTCTGGGAGAATGACTAATCTCTCACGACTCCCGTTCAGAGGGCGGCGTGCTCCTGATTGCGGACCCCACTGCTCAGCGTCAATAAACGGTGGAGAAGAGGGCGAAGCAGAGGGGAGAGAGGGGCTCCCTGGAGTACGGATGCAGAAAGCAAACAAGCCGTATCAGTCATGAGCCTTGAAAAAGGCCCGCTGATTTCTCAGGACCCTTGTCGTTAAAGGCATCTTTACAGGCAGGTCTTTGAACAGTTTTTAGGATTTATATAATATGAAGACATAAAATTTTCAAAACTAAAACTTCAAGAGGTTTGCAGCAACTGAGATTATTAGGAGGGGCCTCTCTTGACCTTTGGCACAGTGGAAAATTTGTATTCATTAATTTTTTTATTTACATGAATTCAAACTGATCAGACCCACCCACTCTGCAAACCTAATGCTAATTTACAAACAACGATGCCAGTCTGGTAGAAATCCCCGAATCCCAGCCTCACAGAGGCATCTTCGCGAAGGATATTTTCCGTCAGATCAGGGGAATTTCAGAGTCATCGTCATCGTTAAATTAGGCAAGACTATTCACTGAGCAGAGATCACATTAAGATGATTACAGAGAAAGGGTCATGTTTTCTGTGTTCCTGTCCCCGACTTCAAGAACACGATAATTTAAAAGAGTTTCTGTAATTGAAATGAGATGGATAGTTCTGCAGAGATAGTTTCCAATTCTAAAGGCACAGGTTTATAAAATTATATCAGCAACTAAAGATATTAAAACAAATGACAACAGAAATAGTTGAGCCAAAGTGCTTAGCTCTTAAGGAACATGGAGAATTAGGCTGACAACGTCAAAAGATTTTACATCCGTGTTCCTGAATAACTAGAGATAATGAGGTTGATGTTAAGAATGAAATTGACCATGCCTATCGGGTCGATAAATACTAATTTTAGTAAAAATCAACTGCAATTCAGTTTCTATTATTTGACTGCAGTACTAAAAGGTTAAAAATTGCCACCCATCAATATACAGTGATCCTTAGAATGTAGATCATAGTAAGACTTTATTTTCAAACAGAAGAGATGGATTTTGCTTCATGGTCTCCAGTCTTTTCCCGCATGTATCTACTGGCCAACTGGAGACCCTGGTGAGGCAGACACAGTGACCATGAGAACTGTTTGCCTGTGAGTGACGTTGAGGTGATTACAAAAATCTCAAGTGTTTTCTCATTAGTATAAATATTAAACCAACTAATTTACAAAAGCTAACCCAAGAAATTAGAAAAATAAGCTTCCCCCTACCCCAAGTTCCTAACAAATTCCTTGTGTCCTTCAGTTTTGACACAGAGAGCTGTATCACATTATTCACTGCAAAAGACACCTGGGATCAGAGAGAAACTAGTTTAGTATTGGAATGTCAGGCTTTGATCAGAGCACTAAGAGATTTGCCAGCTGCATTTCATGCCAGAAAGAGTGTGTGTGGACTGATCTATGGCTGAGGTTAGAAACTCCAAGTCTTATGAGCTTGAGTTACAGGGGCTTTTAAAGACCGTCTTAAGGGAGTAGAAAGAGACGTTGGGGGGTGTGTGAAAATCCTTGGTGTTAGAGCTATGTCATCTCAGGCCTCATCATTCAAGTCCCTGGGGAGACCCAGCTGAGAAGAGGATTTTTGGTTGTTTTTAGTGTAATTATGTCCCAGATATTGCATGGGACATACTTAATGCTTAAAAAAAAAAGTTATTGTTCTCTTGTATTTTTATTTGCTAAATATTGCAGCCTTGGCTTAGGACCCTGGACCAAAGGAAAATATAAAAGCAGAGCTCCAGGGAATTCCAAGTGAGTCAGTAGTTCAGGATGTTGAGAAGGGAGGGTCATCATTTTCAACTGAAGAAGACAGAGTAAGGGAGGGGGTAGATTAACTACGGCCATTAATTATAAAGCAGAGGGGTCTATTTCCCCACCCCTTGAGTTGGGGCTGGCGCTGTGACTTGTTTTAGCTGGCAGAATGCCACAGAGATGAGGCGGACTTCTCCAGCCTGGCCTCAGAATGTCTGGCAGCTTCCATCCTCACCCTCCAGGAACCCGAGGGCCGTCATGCTATGCAGAAGCCTGGGATGAAGGTCCAGGTGTAGAGAAAGGCTCAGGTGTCCCAGCCATCTCAGCTGAGAGCCCCGAACATGTGAGAGTCCATCTTACATACAGACTCAATCAAAACGGCAGCTCCCTGCAGCCTCATAGGTAAGACCAAGTGAGATACCAGCAGATCACTGATGCAGAGCGGATCGCAGAACCAGAGAAGGGAATGCTTGTTCTTCAGGAGAGGTAGAGAGGGGAGGAGAGAGAATCCCTAAGTTGCCTCATCACTCAGATAGACAGCCAGTGTCTCACCTAACTCTAGAGTGGTATGTGGGTATGTGGGCAAACAATCTCATCGGGTAAAGGGCAAACTAGGAGGGAAGGATGGAGAATGATCAAGACGACAGCCACCAGGAGTACTTGCACCTGAGCTAGAGGCAAACAAAGTGACAGCATATATCTAAAGTTCACCTGAACTTTGTACAGTGGACATCCTGAGGTCTTTTCTATTAAGAGAAAAATAACCATGGAAGCTTTGTGACCTTTCTGCACTGTCTGTGGGGCTGGGTTCTAATATTTGGTTCTGCCTGTCACAAGATTTTGGAAGAGTCACTATAAGGAAGAGGAAACACCTATGATGTGTGTTATTGGGGGCGGGGCAGGCGTGGGAGAGGCAAGCAGAATTGACGCCACCAATGCTTTCGCAAGTCTTGCCCAAAGAGGAATGCTTTAATTGCCGGGGGCAGAATGGTCAGGTGAGTAGGAGGCAGAATACGCACACCCCAGACACAGCACCGGAAATATATCTAGGCTTTCCCGGGCAGACAGGCTTGGGATTATCCAACCTAGCCTACCAGGGGGAAAGAAAGCCTCTAATGACGACCATCCTACTTTAACTCCCTTTTCCTCTTCCTAAACCACTCTTTCCACCATAATTCAGGCCAAGGGTTCAAGCAAACGCTCCATGGTGAGAAGGTACTGAAGACAAAGCAAGGTGAGTCTAACGTGACTGACAGTCTAATACTTACCTTACGACGTCCTTGTAAAGATTAAACGATAGGATGTGCTCAGGATAAGCACGCGTAGTATAACCCGTGCTTGAGAAATGGTAGCTCTGTTACCTGTTTGTGGCTTTACAATAGGACTTAAGGCATCTACATCCAACTGCTTTAAATTTTATGATGCATATGTTTATATATTTTTTTATCCTGCAACTGCTTGATAACAGTGACTGTATTTTGTTTTTGTGTGTGTGCTGGTCTATAACAGGTAGTTCCTGTGAAGTACTCCACAAATATTTGATGAACGAGAGAATGAATGAATGGAATAAGACATGTTTGCCGAATTGCATAAAAAGAGGAATAAAAAGGAATGTGAATCAGACGTAGAAAACAAACTTATGGTTACCAAAGGGGGAAGGGCAGGGGAGGGATCAATTGGGAGTATGGGACTAACAGATACACACTACTGTATATAAAATAGATAAACAATAAGGACCTGCTGCATAGCACAGGGAACTCTACTCAATATCTTGTAGTAACCCTTAACAGAAAAAGACTAGATCTATGTTTATATGTATAAATGAATCACTTTGCTGTATACCTGAAACTAACACATTGTAAATCAACTATACTTCAATTTAAAAAAAAGGGAATGTGAATGTGAATATGCTTACTGTTTACAACCTAAATATGATACAATGAGGGTAGGCCACAGGCTCAATGCTAGGGCTCACAGAAAATCTTCCAGGATCTCTGTGTACCTGTATCTAGCAGAGCTAGAGACCCCTCAAAAACAGCCAAGCCAGGGAGATGTTTCCCCCCTCTTTCCTAGTTTTCAGTCCTAGAAACACTATAAACGTGGGAAGCTGAAAGTATGGTCAACATTTGATATTCCTCTCATGTGTTTGTGCCTCTAAAGGACTATCAGAGGTACATGCTACAGTACATAATCTATAACACCAAATTACAAACCCAGTTAGGACACCGTCCAGGAGGTGAACATGGCTGGCCACAGAGGACACGAGAGTACCAGATGTTTTCAAAGAGAATAAAGTGTGACTTGAGTTGAAAAGATGAATGAGACTCAAACAGAAAAAAAAAAAAAAGGGGGGGGGTGGGGTGGGGACTAGAAAGATGGAAAAAAAATATGCTCATTACTGCTCAGAATGATCAGGTCCCAACTAGTTCGCTTCCCAGAACATAAAAGCTCTTCCCAAAACAGCAAAGCACGCTATGCCAGGGCCACATTTGGTTTGTCTGCTAGTTTTTAATTAATCAGCCCCCAAATACCCTGCAAAGGCCTTGATATGAAAATTATTTGTTAATGGCTTGGTTAAGGTGACCTACATGTGTAAGGGATCTGGAATCCCAGCTCCCTCAAATAAGCAAGGAGAGTCAGCTAAAGTTGGAGAATATTTCCACCATTCTGAGGACTGCCTGGATGAAAGTCAACTTAGAAAACTCAGTCTATTTCATAGATAAATGATTCTTGGTTCGCTGTGCCTACTCACCGTGGTCAAGGATATATTTCACAATCTCCCCGTTGCCGGTTTTAGCTGCGTAGTGAAGGAGTGAACAGTGGTCTGGTCCCTGAATTAGCAGGCTGCCTCCATTTTTATAGCTTTCTATTAGCTGAAAAAGAGACACAGGAAAAGCAGCTCAGGCACAGTCCAGAACAAGGGAAACAGCTAACCGGTGATAAAATAAAACTAATGTAACAAACCACAAACGTCTCCATCCTCAGAGGACACAGAGAAAAGTCAAAGAGATGAAGTAACCATTCCTGGGTTTGTGTTATCACTCAAATAGATGGCCAGTGTCTCAGCTAACTCCAGAGAGGGTATGTGGGTACTGAACAGCCTAAGGAAATGGAAACATGCTAAATTACTTGTTCCCTGGGCACTGGTCTCTGTCTCAAGGGAGTAAAGGGTGGAGAGAAGAATAAAAGATTCCCTATGCTGGCTCAGCGTTCTCTTGAGTGAAAGAACAATTAAGTCTATAGGCAGGAATAGCTTGATGTCTGGTAGCTAAGCTCCTTCCCCGTCCTTTAGTTTTTTCTCCAATCTCTAATGAGCCTAGCTACCGAGTACAGAAGCTGCTTCCTATTTTCCTGCATGCGCTCACAACACATATGCACACGGCAGACACAGGCACACCCGTGTATGTCTCCTTCCTTCATCCAGATCTGCAGTCCAGCCTGCATGCCTTCTGCCCAACGTATACCCAACAAGGCTTGAGATGATCCATGGGATAAGAACCAGAAGGGTTCAGAGAATGTAGTAGTAGAAACCTAAAAGACTTCAAACATGAGAACAGCCTGGAAAAATCAGATACTGCAGCCTGGGAATTAGGTGGCTAAATGAGGACACAGTCTAAGTTTGTGAAATACTGAACATTATAGGAAGTGTAACTGGATCTCCGGTCTCTACACTGCAGTATATCAGAACAAGAAGAGCCTTTCTGGAGCTTCTAAAAGGTAGTTTTAGGATAAATAAGAATCAAATAACTCAGCAGGATATAAGCAAAAGGAATGTGTCTTCCACCAAGAAGTTAGATGGCAAGCATTATAAAAAATCAAACAACTCACAAGGTTAAAGAGAGTAAACTCACAGCTCACGCGTTCACTCAAAACCATAGAACCGCCACGTGCCAGATGCCAATGAAACAAAGATGAATACAACTCGGCCACTGGCCTCCAAGACCGTGCCGTCCATGGGGGAGACAGATGTGTAAAGAGTTGCACAGAGACGGAGAAGAACCTGAGGAGGGTAGCACAGGGCACTCATAGGGGATGGAAAAAAGTCAGGAAAGACTTCCAAGGAAATTGATCAAAAAGGAGTCGTTGAATGGATGTAAGGAATCTATGGGGTTTTCATGCCTAAACTGTGAAGCAAAGGAACAGGAAGAAGTAGCTAATTGTCTTCCACAAAAATCGGAGAGAATCCTGTTCTGTCCAACCGTCTCGTCTCACAATGACGCTTCCATTCTTTGTGGGCAGATCCACAGAGGATTTGGGCTCAGCAGAATAGCAGAGACCCAATCCATCAGCCGCCCTGATTCTGCCCTGCTGTGGTGTTTACAGACACTGTGAATGTTAAGTTAGTCCACGGGCATTTTATGCAGCCCAGTGTATAGGAGCCACTCATGACAACCTTCACACAAGGATGATCCTGGGTTTTCTGTTCCCGGCTCACTGGTGCACTGCCACCCCCCGCTCCCCACCCAACCTCTCTCTATCGCTCTCCATCCCTTACACACACACGCGCGCACACACACACACATGGTGTAATATTTAATATTTATTGTACTTTCTATGTGGGATAGAAAAATGAAAGAAGATAGAGAAGAAAAAAGAAAAGGGGGAAAAAGTACGTGGGAAGGAAAAGAAAAAAAATGACAGAAAGAAAAGAATGAAAGAGAAAAACCCTAAGCCTTTATATTTTACCTCTCAGTAAATAAGGTGTTATTAAGTCAGTTCTTAGTCATTTAGGAAATAATTACAACAGAGAATGAAATAAGACAACCAGCTGAATATACTGATTTCCCATCTCTCAAATAATTCTCTACTAAGTACCAAAAAAAAGTGTGGTAATACACCCAGGGACCTGGAAAATCTGTTGCCTAGACTGAAAGTATATACAAAATAAAATGAAAAGGTTTCAAATGTACAACAGTTTGCAAAATTTTCTGGTTTAGAAGCTCTGCAAGGGCAGGAATCGGGTCTTAACTCAGCCTCTCTTTCCCACAGAATCCACTATAAGGCCCTACAGGGAGTATAGGATAGTATTGGTTTAATCCACTGCTGGGAAATGGCACTGAACGCATAGGCACCCACACTGCTTAGACAGCACTTTCCTCTTGTGGGTAACAATTCCTAGTAACACTATGATCTGGACAGTGGCACAGGCACCATTCCCAGGATTATGTGTCTAAAGACGGCAGTTTATCAAGATGCTGGCAACCTTCTCACCATTTGTCTTCTGCTAGTAACCTGTTAAAAATGTAGCACAGAGATTTTGCAGTTTATTCAACAGATGTGCTTCAGAAGAACTTGTCTACAAGGGCAGTGCTTCTCAGCTTTCTTTTAAGGCTTCTGGTTTCTCCATATGCCGTGGTGCCATACTCCACGAGTAAGGCAGGGTCTCTGCCCAGGAGCAGTTGTCGGTGTTACAGAACAGATCAGTGCCAGTGTGGGTTATACAGGGATATGTGGGCAGTCTAAGTCCTGATGCCTGCAAATAACTTGCGGCCAAATACAGCTTTTAGGGTATTCATAGATTATATTATATGTTATAACAGATATTTGCCTCCCCACTATGTTTAGCTACTAAAGAAACACAGATTAACACTATATTAATAAAGCAGCTATCATTTTAGAGTCCCTGCTATGTAACAGGAACAGTCTTAAGAGCTTTACATGAATTTTACATTCAATCCTCACAATAAAGCAAAGTGATTCCATTTTACAGATGAAGAAACTGAGGCACAGAGAGAATTAGGTAATTACACAAAGTCACGTATACGGTGAATGGCAGAGCCAAGATCTGAACCCACGCAGTCTGGCTTCAGAATTCGCATTCACTCTAGAGGCAAGCAGTGACCACCTCCTTCCCTCTGAACTAAATTCGTCAGAAAACACGAGCACAAATCAAAATACTCGAGGCAGATCAGAGCATCTTCTGATTCACTGTGATCCCCGAAGTTCAAAACTGTAATAATGTCGCCAGATGTAGGCTCTTGCCTAGAGAATGTATTTCTGGGTATTGTCCAGGTTATTCCTACAGATGCATTCATTTAAAGACCTATCTAAAAAGAAATCTTTAAACTTCAAATTTCAGAGAGGAGGAATTCCAAGCACTGTGAGGACTGCCTCCTGGGGACATGCATCGGTTGTATCTAGTCAAGGCAAATAGCGCAGTGCCTTTGCACAGACCCTTTGCTATTAGGAGATGTAGAGATGCTGTGAAGACCCCTCTCATCCTCTCTTCTCAGTCCTCAAAAAGAGCATCCTTCCTCCTTCTAACCAGCTAGTACCAGGGGGATGAGAAACGATATACGGGATCATGAAAATTTGGTGAGAAATGATGTTGATTTAAAGTTCTTAAAGAATCACCAAAAGTTCTGGTAGGAAGATATCTTACCTTCATAAGATCACCAGCTATTACTGCCTGCAAAATTGCTGTGGAAGACAAAAGAGAGATGTCCCATTAGTAGAAGACCCTCTCATTAAAATATTATAAAGGGCTGGATCCGTATTTTGGAGACACAGTCTACATTTGGGGCAGGAACCAGGGGAGGACAAACATGCTGAAGGGTGAATCTGGGAACAGACTAAGGCCTTCCCTTTAGCCCTTCCCTACCTGGGCACTCATCTCATACATCATTCTAGAGCCTACCTGAGACCCCTCCAGCCCAGGTACAGTAAAGAGAACATGAAATTTAGAGTCACACATACTGGATTCAAATCTTAGCCCTGACCCTTACAGGCTGTGGAATACTGGGCGAGTTATTTAACCCCTCTGAGCCTCAGTTTCCACATCTGTAAAACAGCAAGTCTCAATTGTATAGGATCCTTCAAAGGATTAATTCAATCATCTAAATGTTCTTAACTCGTCCATTGAGGCAAAGTAGGTGTCTAATCGTGATTGCTTCTGGTCCCTTTTTTCTAGTTCCCTCTACTTTGTCCTCTTGGGGTTCAAAAATCACTAGTAATTTTGTTTGTGTGTTTTATAATTATAAATAAATACCTACTGCTATGGAAAGAAGGACAAGAGACAGTAAAGAAGAAACACATATTTTGATTATGTTCTGAAGAAGATAACCGTATATTTAGCATAAAATTCATTGGTGATTCTTATAGAAAGAACTCTAGAAGTCCTAGGTAACCTAAACTAATTGTAAGACTATGTAGCCGAGGGGAAAAAAATATAAGTAGCTGTGCCTTTCATGTGGGGTGTAGAAGAGGAATGAGAAAATATAACGGATAAAAGGGGGAAAGAATACACGAGTGTCTAATCACAATTATGGTTCCTAAAGGGAACATGTGTATTAGGTCGAAAATGGTCCCTTTAGAAGAATAAATACTTAGATTCTAAAACTGCTCAATAAAAAGATTATTTTAAGGCTTTAAAGTCACCAAAAAAATTAGAAGATTTAAAACTTATTTTTCAAAGTGTCATTTTACTCTTCTTGTTTCAGAGTCTCTCATACAGAGTTAGCCAAAAATGTAGTATCAGGTATCAGAGTACATGGAGCCCTTGACTGTCACTGAACAAAGCCCTTGAAGCATTTATGATGAGCAGTTATGAGCCCTGGGTGACCAGAGGCAAAGGACCACAGGCACGTTAAACTCGTTCAATGGCCCAGGGCTGAGTGCCTTCCCTCAGACCAAAGCAGAAGCCTTGAAAACCTGTGGAAGTGATGAGGGTTCCTTGGGCATAGGGGAGGAAGAAGAATGCAGGAAGAATAGAGAAAAAGGAAGAGCAGGAAAGAGAGGGAAGAATGTTTCTTTTCCATGACAAGCCGTAAGCAATCTGCTTTTTTCACCTCCCTTTGGCTCCCAGCACAATGCTCTTTGTACGCTATCAACGCACACCAATCAGTTGTTGAACTGATTGAAAAGAGAGCAAGGAGAAAAGGAGTGAGAAGGCAATGGAGATAAAAGTGACAGAAAGGGAATTAATAAAACGTTATGCATCCAAAGAACCCAAGAAACGTGTCTCACTCCTCCTAGTACAGATGCGACACTGGGGTTCAGAGTGCAGTGACTCTCTCGGGGCGCAGAGCCAATGGTGGCCCCATCAGCACCGTAGTGCAGGTCCCTGTGACCAGTCCCAGCCTCTGTCCAGTGCCCTCTGGGAGGTCGCCCTGTAGAAGCTCTACTAGGCTCTGTGAGGCTTACGGCAAATGGAAGAAAATAGTCTAAAGGTTATCAAGCTTATAGTGTTGTGGAAAAGGCGCTGGATTGGAGTCTAATTCCAATCTCTATAATTTACTAGATATGTAAATTTAAGAAGTCATCCAAACTTTTTGAACCAATTTTCTTATGTAAAATAAGGTTAACAGCTGCCCTGCTTACCTCTCTGTAGTAAAGATGAAACCAAAAAAGTGCTTTATAAATAGGATAAGTTATATTGACAGAAGGGGTAGAGTACTTTTGTGACTATATGTAAGTACATGAAAGAGACATACAGACACTTCAGAAGGAGCCTAGCAATGAGGGTAAATTGGTGGTGGAGTCAAACAGACACCTCTCTGTTCATAGGTCCCATCAGAAGTGAGGCCATGGATGAAGGAACCAGTGGGATGGTTGGTGCTTCACCCCAAGATGTCAGCTGTATCTCAGAGGACAGGGAGGGAGAGGCAGGGGAAAGTATGAGCAATTGCAGGTCTGGGAGAATGACTCAGTCTGGGCTTTTATACTGTAGGATGTTCTCTTGACTGAGGTAGGGTATCCATTTAGGAAAGAAATAAGGTTAGGGAAATTGCCTGAGAAGGCAGCTAATGAAGAGCCTTGAAACTTACATGCAGAAGTTCCTAACGATGTAGAGCCTGCGTTTTCAAGACCATGTTGGAACATTTCTCAAGTTTAAAAGAAACAGAAAAAAGAAAATAAAGGGGAGAGAAAAGAAAAGTGAATTCGCTAATTTAAAGCACCAGTGAATAAGATTTGGTGCATATAAGCAAGAAATCAGGATGATAACAAAAATTCCCCAGGATAAATACTACTGAAAGAGCCCTGAAAATAAATGAATGGATGAACAAATGAATGAATTAATGAGAGGCTGGAGGAAAACTTATGCTAGCTGCGGAGTTCAAAGGATTGTTGGAGGAGGTGAAATTTAAGGTGACTCTTCCACAATAAGTGGATTTAATTAGCAAAGAAGATTTGGAAAATCCTTAAAACATGAAGGGAAGATATGAACAAGGACTTGGAAGTTAAGAGTCATGTTGTCTGAGGTGCCCTGGGAAGAGTTCTGCAT
Organism: Neophocaena asiaeorientalis asiaeorientalis; assembly: GCF_003031525.2. Taxonomy (NCBI): domain Eukaryota; kingdom Metazoa; phylum Chordata; class Mammalia; order Artiodactyla; family Phocoenidae; genus Neophocaena; species Neophocaena asiaeorientalis. The sequence continues at coordinate 998,686 of NW_020172814.1, read as the reverse complement.
TATCACATCTGAGGCTGGGTTGTCTCAGGTCGTAACTGTAGAGTTCCTAAGGGACTGCTCCAGGGAGCACGCTATGTCAAGAGAAGCAACCTGGATTTTCATCCCAAGAGTAATGAGAAGCTATGGAGGCATTAAAAGTAAATCGAGGCTCGTATAAATGTCCTGACACATGCCAGTTTGATTCTGCCCCTTCCCTCCCGCAAACAGAGTTACGACCTGCTCTCAGCTCAATTGCTCCGGATTACCCCCATTACGGCGGCTTTCCATCGCTACCTCAGACTCACTCAAAAGCATTTTTATTTATGTCTTTTGGTTTCCTACAGCCTCCCAATTCAAAGTCCCCATGAACAGATAGAAGAGCATATAAAAAATCATAACCACAAATAATTTCCAATTGTACTGGAGACAGAAAACATGAATATTTATTTTTAAGTCAAGCGATACACTCAAGGGTAGCTATTATGCAAACATTATTAGGCACAAGGCCCTCTTCTCTCCTGATTAATGTCCTTCCCTCCTGAACACTGTTGTTTAAGATTTGCTCTGCATAAACAGAGCCTGAATCCGTTAGTATTCAACTCCAGATAATAACCTTCTGAAAGAGCAAGCTTAAAAACAAATAATGAGTTGTTATGATTACAGTATTATTCTTTATTATTTCTTCAGCTCTGAGCCTGCCTTCTTGCCTTTTCCAAAACTCCTTCATAACTGAGGCAACGATGCTCCCAAATTCAAAAGAACAAGGGAAGTCAAATGGCCAACGGGACACAAGCGTTACTGAGTAGGTGGATACTAAGTTTCCCAGACAATTAAATCACATAAACTTAGACAGTCAGACAGGAAAGTAAGGGGGTAGAGAACTGAAAAGTTTGTCAGTTTTAGAGTTTAGAAGTTGAATCATTAGTTCACAAGAAATGGTTTATTTTTCCTTCAGCGCTGTGCCTTCCAATCAATTGCTAAACAGTAAACATCCTGAGAGAGAAAGCTGGAACTGAAAAGTCAGGACTACCAGGAAGGAATCACTGTCTTCCTTCTCACAGCCTGTCTCCTAGGCCTGGACTCCCAAAAGCCCAGACATCCTTAGCCATCGGTGCACAGAAGGGAAAAAATGACTCCTATCGCCTGGAATCACGATGGGGAGAACACAGTCCAAGGGGCCCACTGGCTGGCTCGCCTGCTTCTGCCGTGCCAGGCCCTGTTCAAGGCTGACCGTACAAAATATACTCCATCCTCTCAGAGAGGTGATATTTTGGCAAGAAATCCAAATTAGGAAGGAATATATTTTAATTGAGTCTAGAATCATACTGCCTGAGTTTTAAGTTTTGTGAGTACCATTAACTAGCTATAACCTTGGGCAATTAACCAAGCTTCAGCTCTCTCATTAGGAAAATGAAGATAAAATCAGTTCTTTTGAGTCTCTGCCTTGCCAAGTAAGCTCAAGAAACAGCTACTCTGACCACTGTGGTCTTCTGTGTAGAACACCATGGAATACTGATGTTTTTAACACCATTACACAGAAATGAATCACTTTCTTCTATGAAATGAGAAGTTTAGACTAAGGTCAACTATAGCTCTAGAACATGGCATATGACTACTTCCAAAGGGATAGTTTAAGGTTGTGAAGTTTGCTTTGCAGACAAAAATGTTTGTAAATAAAAAAGAACTTGGCAAAGCCACATGTATGTTTATAAATCTCAATAAATCAACCAAAATAACTACGCTGTATATAAAGAGTCACAAGCCTGGGCATTTATGTCTATTTAAAATTTTTAATCTTTCATGTTCAGCTATTTTTCAGTTTTAAAATTAATATTCTGTTGCGGAATTGTTTGTCACTTGCTAATGATGGCAGTCATCTAAATCTTCTTTTTTTTTACTGTGGAAGAAAAAATTAAATGTAACAACAAAAACTGTTGAACAAAGAATGGCTTGTGGAGGCCTAGGCGGTAAAAATCAGTTGATTCATCGAGAATCATAAATACACGTCTGGCTTTGCCAAGTTCTGCATACTTTTTACTCCTAAATATTTACATCTGCAAAGCAAGAATCACAACATAAAACTAATGCTTCAGAAGCCATATTCCACATTGCAGAGCTCTATTTGGCCTTAGTCTAACCCTCTCATTTCATAGATAAGGAAAATGGGGCTTGAGAAGTAAATTGACTTTTCCAAGGTCACACAGATAGTTAGCAATCCAGCTGAGAGACAGAAGGGCGCTTGTCTCTTTTATTTTTATTGTTTCTTTTCTATTTTCTTTTATTATTTCTGACTCCTAGGTCAGAGTTCCTTCCACCATGCTGTTTCTTCTTTAACTTGGAGCAAGGTGAGCAAAAATTAAAACAACCCCAAATAAAAGGTTCATGAATGCATCACATAGAAAATAAAGTGAATTTATGGCTTTAGGCTGCAACTCCTTTTATGCCAAAGCAGACACTGAAAAACAAGCATCCCTACGGCGAACGTCATGTTCACAATTCCCTTGATCTGATCACCACAGGTGTCTTCACACTTTTCCTTAATTACTTACTGCTCAGCCGCCAGAGTCTGCACTGTCAGATGCCCCAAAGCTTACTTCTCTGCATAGCTTCTCCTGCATTTTCCTTAGCAGCAGCATTCTGTCCAGTTTTTCTACTTTGTGAGCAGCAAGCCCTGGTACACGAACAACAAACTGTGAAGGCTTAGCTCCCAAAATGGAATTTAACAGAATCGTGAACCATAGCAAGGTAATCTAACACACATTTAATGGATAACTATGGTGAATTATGCTAATTAGGCACAAAGGAGGAAGCAGCTCATGAAAAGGACTGATATTTGATATTATTTTACATAGTCATACTGAACAAACCCAAGACGAGGTGAAAGAAAGGAGGAACTAGATATCTCTAAAGACCTCTGCATTTGAATCTAGGCCTCAAGGAAGTTTTGACAATTGATAATAAGATACATGCCAAGTTCTTTGCTGATAATAGCTAGAATACTAAGGGTTCTTCATAATATATTAGAACTCAAGATTATAAGAATAATATAATGACACATAAACCTGTATCCGTTCCCTATTACTGCACAGCAGACCATCCCAACATGCAGTGGCTCTAACACGGCAATTATGTATTTTGTTCAAAAGCTGATATTTGGGCTGGGTTGAGCGGAAATATCTGCTCTATCTGGCATCAGCTGGGGCAGCTTCACTGAGAGCTCCAAGCGCCACTTCACAGATCACACGCACAACTGGTAACTGGGAGCTCTGCTCGCGCGGGCTTCCTTGGGTTGCTTGGGCTTCCTCCTGAAATGCTGACTGTTTCAAAAGCAACCATTCCAAGGGGGCCCAGTGGAAGTCACCTTGCCTTGGAAATCACACAGCGTCACGTCTGCTCTGCCTCAGGCTTAAGTTCGCCCATATTCGAGGAAAGGAGCCACATACCTCATAGCTCGATGAAAAGAACGTCAAAGTCCTGCTGCAAGAAGAATATGTGGGATGGGAGATGCCGCTGTGGCTGTTTTTGGAAAACACAAGCCGTCACATCCCACACTTGCATCGTGATGTGCGTGGAGTCAGTGGGTTGGTGCTGACTTTCGGTTAGGGTTGGGAACTGACCAAGAACAGTAGCTTCTGTCACCTGTGTGATCTACGGGAGTGTATCTGCACAGAGTGTCATCTGTTTGACATCATGAGTATCTCGGCAGATAAATAAGAAAAGGTGGAAGACTACTTATCAGAAGGACCAGCTTTTTGGAGCGGGAAGTGCAAGGCAAGTAGAAGACTCTGCAGACAACAAATGCTGGTTGAACTGAATTAGGAGTTCTGTACAAGGTGCGCTCTCTTTAATCATCAGATGTGAGAAGAGACCGCCCCTCCTCTTTTTCTTCTCCAGTCAGGCAAACATTCACAGAACTCTAGTCCTATATTCCTCAAGCTCTGCCGACTGGCGTCTCGTCTCCTCCACTGCTGAAATATCGAATGGAGGGTTACAGGGCACACACCTCACACAGTTTGTCATCTTATCATCGCATCGTCATTGGGATTAACCCATCAGTGGCATCTAAGGGCCATTAAATGCTACAGTGGTCTAATACTCAAATACCACCTGTGCCAAATCCCTCTTAGCATGTGCAAGCAGAGACGGAAGACATAAATAGGTTTTGTGTCTCTCTAATGACAGAGTTAATCCTCAAATTCAATTAGTCCCTGCTAATTGAATTCATGAATGTATATGGGTTCTTTCCATCTGCTACAGCGATCTTTTTGAAGCTGCTATTAGCATGGAAGAGGTTTCCTGTTTGGAGAAAAAATAAACAGCCCCCATCCAGTGTTCCCTCCTGGCAGAAAACGTGCACCTTGCTGCCAGAGGACCAGGACGTGCTCCGTTCAGAAACAGTCAGTTCCATTTCCCTTATACAGCACTGGAATGATCTATAAACAGTGCAGGAACCAGATGTCTCTCCCAAACATCCCACTTGTTTATCTCTTGTTGTGAAATTGTTCTCTGGCTATTTTACATGTTTAAGTCCCATCTCTGCAATTAAGCCACAAGCACAGGGACTGTGTTTTTCATATTTTCCCTCTTTGTTTTATCCGTGCTCCACCTTTCAATGAAAACTCTATAGTACAGGAAATACATGAAGTGCTTACTAACTGCCTGGTGGATACTTATGGTCTGGTGATTCAGCTGGCTATCATTTCAATATTCTTCAAACTCTGGGTCAAGGAAGACGTTCTGAGGAACAGAAGAAAGTCTACTTTACTGGCCCCTGCTACACCTGGCAGTAAATTTTGGAGCTGAAAATAGTTCCATATCTTTTTAAGGTATATAGTGGTGTTTATTAGAGGCAGTGACACACCATGGTAAGTATCTCAGTAAACCAGAACTGGTTACGTTATGGGTCAAATGAGAGCCTTACACTAAGCAACGCTCCACGTTACTTCCTAGGACATTGGTAGTAAGCCGTGGCTCACTGTTAAAACAAATGTCATAGGTTAATTAATCTGCTTTGGGCATTGGGTTAGAGAAGACAAGGTCCCAAGTTAAGGGGCCAATTGGGTTCATACTCTTCCACAGTCACAGCGTGTTACTTTCCACCAACTGTGAAAATACGTGCCAACACTAGTCACTAGGGGACCAGAGAAGTTCTTGAAAATACCTTTTTGACAGTCTATACAGCTCAAAATTAATGTTTTCTCTAGTGACGACAGATTAATATTATCATTTTTGGGTGAAGTGGGTCGACACACTTTTTTATGTAGTACCATCTTCTAAAGGAATATCCAGTTATTCCCATAAAACTAGAAAAATATAATTTCATTTTTAGCATCAATATTATAGAATCCTATCAACTATTTTTGTTCAATAAACATTAAGCTTCCATCCACAGGGAGGCTTTTTCCGATTTGTAAAGGGTTTCAATCTGATTACAACTTACTAACTTCATGAACCCTAAATAATCATAGTACGCAATAACACTCTTTCTCCTTACGAATAAAGTCATACGTACCAAAATGCTTAGCACGCTGTAAACTGCTTTAGCAATGTAAGAGATTAAAAGAAAGAAAGTTCCAGTATTCTCCAGAAGTCCTTCATCCCTAGAATGCTGAGAGAATTGAATTTAGATTGACAAACTTTATTTTTGCTTTCCCTGGCATTTGGATGATAAAGCATAATCCTGAGAGGGTAAGAGAAATGGAAGAACTAATAGATAAGGTCCCCGTGAGCCTCACAGATGAGGGGACGGTGCCAAGAAGAGGAGCTGCTGCCGGCCTCAGGTCCTAATGACGTTTGCTGAGGATCCTGACGAGAGCACCAGGGATCCGGCATCATCCCTTCCCTCAGCGTCAGGCTGGCGTTCCTCCTGTGATGGGTCTCCTTGAACTCATGGGATGTATTTTAGCAGTGTCCTTCAGGACCTCTAAGAGGAACTTAGGTTGAAGAAGTGCGCTCACATTTCATTCAGTGATAGCTGCAAGCAGACCTGACAGGGCCTGAAAGTGATGGATGGTTATCAGTTTTAACCAAATATCAAGACTGCACGGGAAATGGTGTTTAAGGCCAAGATCCAAGTGCAAATGAGTGTGCTCTTGAGCTCAAAAAGATGATAGGTTTATAGGTCATCCGGTCATCAGGAGGTCTGTTAAGTACCTTATCGTCTCCTAGCAGCACACTGACCGCTCTGTCAGGTAAAGACCTTTGGAACTGAGAAGAAGACTAGGTTTCACCAAAACACTCCTCCCTGGAACGAAATAAAGCCATGGAGGAGTTGACACAGCAAAAGACACTTTCAGAGACATACCAGCAACATGCACATACAGCAAAAGTGTACCTTTTTCTAAAAAGGTTAAATTTCTAGAGTTTGTCCTTACTTGTAAGTGTGGACAGACAAGATCATTTGTATCTGCAAGTAAGTTATAAGAAAAACACTAATTTAGACTCTTCCCCATATCAACATATGATAGATATTAGTTGGAAGCACAGAAAAATTAAGCATTTTACTTCAGAGAAATGGTTAGTTCTGAAGCTTGTTCAAAGGATAAGGTACAAAGTAGAAAAGCCTTCAGTATATGAGTTGAACTTCAAAGATATTTATTAAAGAGCAGATTTTACTGTCCAGTTGCTAAGGGAGAAAAAGATAAAACTAAACCTTCATTCTTCTTAGGGATTCATATACTCTAAAGACAGAAAGGTAAGGGTATCTATAAAGTAACGTGTGTACGCTTACACAACCACATTTAACTCTGCTTGCTAAAGAAGTAGGGTGATGTATGGGATGATCTCCTAGGGAATTTGTTAGAAATTGTTTAAAAACGGAAGGTTTGCATTGGCAAAATGCTGGGAGGAGAGTTCTCTATAGAGAAGACCAGCATCATAGAGCCATGGAGGACAAAGTGATAAGCAGTTTCACTTGATAAAGAAGGAGAGCTGAAATGGGAGCATGGAGAAATGAGTCAGAGAGTTAAAAGAGGGTGCTTCCAAGACTCAGCAATGTGAGGTCAAAAACTTTTTTAAAAAATGTCAGTGAAAATCACTCAGCAACTCCATTTTCCAAATATAACCTTGGTCATGCCTGTCACTCTTTTCCTCGAAGATAAAAAGAGCTTAAATCTAGAGAAGAGGAAAAAACCAAAGTTCGCTGGGAAATCAATACCAGAAGAAGAAAGTCTTTGGGTGGGTCATGCTTTCCGAGAAAGAGAAGAAGCCCTCAGGGTTAGTTAGGCAAGAGACGAGAACCAGAGAGACAGAACCAGAGAGACGCGTGGTCAGAGAAACAGAGCCAACTGCTGCAGAAACGGTACGGTTTAAACGACTTTTTTGCTATCTTGTAAAACACCACTCTAATTTTTTCGCAGAGGCTGAAATAACCGCCTTCACTTCCTAGGGTGAAAAGAGGGGATGGGAATGTCACCAGACTGAGCAAAACTGAGTGGATTCTGGCTGCTTACAAATCCCTTTTTCAATAAGCCTTGGGGCTTTGCTTTGTCAGGAGAGAAGCTGGAAGCTGCATAATTAAATAGTAATGTATTTTGTTACCTTGATAAAGAAAGCTGCCAGTGTGAAAGCTGCCTGCAGCATTTATGTGCTTTGCAAGGTTTGGTTTCCATCTTTTCTAAAGATGGGTACATGGTGAGGTGTGAAAATAGCAGTGATGTTTGTCATCACAAGCAGAAGTGACAGACTGGCCCTCGGCTGCAGGAATCCATACGCTAGCAGGGCAGAGGTGTCTCCGCCATACCTTTCCAAAATGGCAGATGACGTTTTTGGTTTTGCCTCATGCAGTTTCATTGTGCAGTATCCTTTCCTAGCTTCGATGCCTCAGGCTACTGAACAGAAGGAGCCTTAGATGTCAGCCAGCTCAGGGTGCTCAGTGAAGACACCGAGGCGTGAGAGCAGTGCTCTGCCTAAGGTTCCCCCGCCTGCAAAAGGCAGCGCCAAGGCGGTGCCTGGTCCTTCCCACGCCAAGAACAAGGCTCTTGTCTTTGCCTGATGCTACCATCCACGTTCAAGTGGCCACTGCCCAGAATGACACAAGTCTTTCTCTGTCCATTGGGCTCCCTGAAGGAGATGTCTAGTTCCAGTAAATTTATAAAACAATAGGCTTAAATAAAGTCATAAGTCCATGCAAATAGATCTATCGGGTCTATTTATAGAAAAATATATTCCCATTTTCGTAATTTGACATTGATAGTTTTTCTTGCTCTCTCTTGCATGTTTACACATCTGCTCTGTCCCTTTCTTTTGTTAATATCTGCAAGCAAACTATGTGCTAGGCATAGAGCTAAATGCTTTCCCCATATTATCCAATTTAATCCTCACAGTAAGTCGACTAGACATGTAGCAGTATTGTTACCACCCCATTTGAAGGATGAAGAAACTGAGGCTTACTGAGGTTGACAGTTGCTCAAGGGCTACTGTGTAACAGAGCCAGGCTGTCAGCCCAGCATGTGAAAGGCTGACGAGGGAGCCTTTTCTCCCCAGCAGGGGACCATACTGCCCCCTCTTATGTGGCTGTATAGACTGTCAGATAGCACTACGGTGTCGCTAGGTGATGAAACGAGGTCCTCTCTTCCCAACATTCCCCTGGTCAGCCACGAGGGATGCAGGTTTAGTTGTCTCCATGCCCCATACTTTTCTAGTTCTGATGAGGGAAGGTGCAGAAAATAAAGCTGCAGCACCAGGAAAAGGAAATGCCGTGGTAATGAACTACTCACAGGTGTTGTGTGGAGTTACACTGACTGGAAGAAGGGATGTTGCATGAAGCTAAGAAAGTCATACCCTAAAATTCAGAGCATCCGGGAAAAGAGAATGGACACAGAAAGCCGGCAAAATGAGGAAGGAAGCATTTAGTTAACTTCATTCTTTTGAAAAAGAGGGGCTTGGACTGATGGCTATTTTCCCAGCTCTATCCAGGACAGCACGGGCCTAAGGAGCTATCATGGGCAAACAAAAATACACACAGGAAAAATGCTTCCGAGATCCTGGAACGTACAGGTGGAAGTAACACATCCAGGATGAACTTCTGGGAACCACCCTAAAAAAGGAACAAGGTATTCTAATATTTTGCAACTGGTACTCGTGACAAGAGAGGCTTAGTCTAAGACCGTGATTCAGTTACCAGCAGCCACCCAGTTCTTTGCAAGAGAAAGCCGTCAAAATAAAAAACAAGCTTTAGGTAGAGCAGATTGGGTGAAACGTTTTCATTGGCTATTAGGGTTTCTAGTTAAGTAGAACACAGACAAATGGAGTAACAATAACAATGATCCTTATATAAGGACCGTACTACATTAACTGCCAATGTACCTGCCAGCCCCTTGGTTATATGCGTAACCCAGACAGTATCCTTCTACAGAGTAAAGAGCTTAAGTAAACAGTAACATTTATAAAGCAAGCGCAGCTCTTCATCTCTGCTCTCACAGATGACGACACGCGGACCAAGCCAGTCATTTCCCACTCCCTTTTTAAACACTTACCTGTAGGACAGGTGATGTATCTGTAGGAAAGAGATCTATGAAAGCTTCATTTGTTGCTGGAGGATCCACGACACAACGGTATTTGATGACCTCTTCCCACCCATCCACTTAAAAGCAACCACGAGATTAGCCTTCATCCCTTCCTCTCTCCTTTTTTTCTGTTACTTTCTTATTTTGCAGTGTTTTAAATACTTTAACTTAAATATTCTCCGAGGCCAAAGGCAATGTAAAGCAAAGTTGTATGTAAATCTTAGTAAAGAATACTCCCCCCTCAACACACAGACATCTATAATAAGGCTTCAAAAGCTAATTAGATACTGATCACCAACAACACATTCCAAAGAACCCAAAAGGATCAAAGGATTATACAGTTACAGTCGATAGTCAGATTTAATAAGGGGGAATGAGAGAGAGTAGTAGGGTCAGGAAAGAACTAAAGTAATACAACCTGATTTTGGAAAACCCGGGGTAGAAGGTGGGGGGGAGTTTGTTTTGTTCGCTTGTTCTGTTTTATTTTGTTTTTAATCAGCAGTGATTGTCTGTTTTCCTAGGAAATGTGAAGGACTAGCCAAGGAAGAGCATGCTGTCATCTTTTTTTTTTTTCTTCTTCTTTTTTTCATGCTGTCATTTTTGTTCCTTTCCTTTCACACAGCCTTTGGGGAGTGCCCAGTGAGACCACCATAAAAGGCCATCTTTTCAGCACATAAGTAACTGAATTTCTTTGGAAAAGGACCAGCGCTAACCTATCCTCTACAAGAGGGAACAATGTTAATGAGGCCACAATGGAACTCAAAGATTTGTACTGGAAGGTGCTGTTTGCCAACACCACATACTGCAGCAAATGTTAGAGTGAGACTTGTACGGAGGGAATCAGGTCTGTGCCAGGGCACAGCGTAGAATGGGGCAACATTTCTATTCATTGAGTATAGAGTTAAATAAGAAGGGCAACACCACCCATGGAGAAAAAATCTGGAATACACTCAAAAAACCAGTCAGCGGATAGGGAAGGATAAATCACGGGCATTTGAGTTGTTAGAAAAATTCATCATTGTTTGTCCTTAGAATCGATGGAGGTGGTTCGAAAACACAGAATTAATGAGCACAGAGGAGGGGCTGGAATGAAGGACAATGGAGATGGTTTGCCAGAGAGATGGTAGGAGCGTACATAAGCCATATGGCTGTGTGAATACAAGGGAGATGGGATCTGGAGAGGGGCCCCCAAGCAGGAAGTAGAAATAATTAATTCAAGCAAGTAAACAAAACCAGGGTGAGGAAGAACCTCAAAAGGGAGCACTAAGTTCTTCATGAAGAACCTAGGGGTGAGACAGGAATAAAGACACAGACCTACTAGAGAACGGACTTGAGGATATGGGGAGGGGGAAGGGTAAGCTGTGACAAAGTGAGAGAGAGGCATGGACATATATACACTACCAAACGTAAGGTAGATAGCTAGTGGGAAGCAGCCACATAGCACAGGGAGATCAGCTCGGTGCTTTGTGACCACCTGGAGGGGTGGGATAGGGAGGGTGGGAGGGAGGGAGACGCAAGAGGGAAGAGATTTGGGAACTTATGTATATGTATAACTGATTTACTTTGTTATAAAGCAGAAACTAACACACCATTGTAAAGCAATTATACTCCAATAAAGATGTAAAAAAATAAATAAATAAAAATTTAAAAAGTAAAAGTAAAAAAAAAAAAGGGAGCACTAAAAAGCTTGACTCTAAATACAAAAGCCAATAGGGGATTCCACAGTCATAAACTGAATTGGGGGCAAAAAAACAAAAACAAAAAAACCCTCTAGCAACTCTGCATTAGCTAGCCCAAGGTCATTGCAAAGTGGCATACTGCGATGGCCAATATTGAAAACTCTTCCTAGCAAGGCAATTAAAGATGTGCAGATGTTTCTATCTGTATCATTAGCCAAGCTTACTTATCACATTTTACTAAAAAATAGCTTGTAGAAAGTAAAAAGGAAAAACATCTAACTTTCTTAATCCACTCTACTCTTCTGGTCATAAAATAATTGTCTTTCTATGTGATATTTTCTTAAGGAAATAGCTACCTTTCAAGAATTCTACCTTTTTAAGATTGAGTGCTACTGACCGGAAATTAGATCCCTGTTTCCTTGATTATGGAAGTATGGAGGTAAAATAAGTGGACAAGAATATAGCTTTAAATTGTTCTTCTGTGTCAAGGGTACTGCTCACTGATACGAGAAGAAAAAAATAAAATCTCTTTTCTAACGACCAATTCCAACCCAATAATTATGAGGTCTCCTTTCAACAAAAAGAATCAAGATTTCCTATAACATTAGCTTAAAACTTAGCCATGCTATTGAGAGACTATATAAACGGGGGCTAAAAATGGGATCTGGATCTAGAGTATGAGTTTGAATCCTAGTTCTACACATGTGACCTTGAACAAGTCACCTAATAGGTTTGTGCCTTAGTTTCCTCATCTGTGACATGGGAATAATAGTAGTTCTATGATTGTTGTGAAATTTAAATATATATAAAACATTTAGAGCAGTTGGTTCAGTATGTAATAGTTTGGTGTGACCTTAAAGTTACTTAACCTCTCTAAACCTCAGCAGAACATCCCTTAAGCCACTGCCTGGAACTTATTAAGTTTTAATAAATACTGACCTTGTTTTTCAGTTTTAAGTACACATAAGAGTATATTATGCCAAATAATTTCAAAGGAGTAGTTGAACTTATTTTTGCTAAAACACAAGGACCCAAACCATTAATCCCTCCAACCTTAGTTTCTCAAAAATCAATTATTCTTTAAAAAATTGTCTTAATTTCAGGAGGTATCCTAGATATTTTAAAAAATATATAACTCTCAAGATGTGTAACTTTTATTTATAAATAAAATAATAAAAAATAGAATAAAAAAGAATATAAATTTCTCTTTTTGATAATAAGGGGAATGAGCTACTTCCTTAACAATTTAAGCTAAAATGCTGGATTAAAAAAATCAGGAAATGCGGGAAGATGGTGGTAATAGTTGCAGCAGACTATTTGAATATTCCTGAGTCTCCACATATAGAGAGACAGAGGAACCAGAAGAACCAAAAACACATGGTCAACATTTAAGACAAAGTAACAAGATACCCTTATAAACCTCAAAATTTCGAGTGGCTGGAGAGAAGACACCAAAGAGTCAAATGACCTGCATTCTATCAGCGTCTGTGCTGGAAAGCCCAGGGAAGCAGCAGGGCTGCTGATGGACCTGAGAACAGGAAGCCTCAAAACAGCCAGCAGGTGTTCACTGAACAGTACAGTGAGCCAAGGTGAGAACACCTACAGAAACTGTCAGAAGCTTTTCCCATTCCCACAGCACATGAGTGCAAGGGCCCCCAGTAAGGACTAAAAGTACCTGGAGCACTGCAGCCCCTGTAAAGTCTTAAAACTGACCATCCAGGGCTCCCCTTCAAGATGGGACTCAAAGTGAGGGTAATCTTCCAAGTGGAGTACACACTGAGTAGAACAGGGACAACAGGAGTAAAGGAAAGAGGTCTGGATAAAAGTGAGGCTCGGGATCAAAGCCAGGAAGTCTGAGAAAGCAAGCTACCACATTTTTAACAGTACATAAAACCAACCCAAGAAAGCTCTCTGAAGTTAGAACAGCTAACAAGTGTTTTTCTTTCTAAATTTCAGAAAAACTAATTTCATATGAAGTATCAAAAAAAGGATGTAAAATCTCACATGAAGGAAAAAAAACAAGAATAAGGAACAGAATAACATTCCCACAGATAGTGGAAGTGAATCAAATACTTGCTATAAAGAAAAAAGTAGTAACGTACTGTTTCAGATGAGCTTAAAGACACATGATACAAAGAAATATCATGTATCAGAAGTAGAATAATTCAGAAATGAGGTGATATTCAACAAAACACTAGAAATAAAAGAATAAAACATTTTGCAAATTAAACTAGAAAGAACACAAGAACAAATAAATTCAACCAATAAAGCCTTAAGTAGAAGAAACAAATAAAGAACTTTTAAAAATCAACAAGGAAAGAGGAAACGGATAAAAAGAATGTGAGAGAAAATGGCAAAGGTTGAAGATAAGCAAAGAAGATAAAACAAACATCCAAAATGAACTTCTGAAGAAAACTAAAGCAAAAAAACAGAACAAACACAATTCAAGAACACGGTTCTGAAGCTTAAAAAATAATAAACTTTATATTTAAATAGTGTCATGTCTCAAAATGATCTACATCCAGGCATATTTTCATAAAAATACTGAACATTAAAGGAAAATAAAATATCCTTTGGGTATTAAGACCCAAAACAGTGACTTTTATAAGGAGAATATTATCATTAGACTTTAATAGCAAGTGCTTTATGACAGGAGAAAAATGTAATATTTAAAAGGTCAAGGAAAGAACATGTGCCCCAGTGAGTCTGTATGCAGCACAACTGATTTTCAAGGGTGAAAGACCCAGACCAACTGCTATTGTATGAAAAAACTGGTTTCCTAAGGAATCTACCAGAGAATGTGGTTCAGACAACTAAAATAACTAGAGAGACTTAGACGTAATGACTGGTGATGAACATTAACTAGTTACTGTCATTATCTGAATACGATGCACTCTGAATTAATGTCTCTGTGTTTCCTGTGCATTCTAAACAAGAGCCGAACAAGCACCCCCACACACAAACTCACAAACGGAGAACTGAATTTATATCAATCAAGTTTGGTAGTTTTCTCTGGTGACTTGGAAAACCTCTCTGAAGGACTTAGAGAATTCTTGTGCATAAAGGCCCAAGGAAATGAGCAGCTCACCTAATCTTAAATGAACATGAATAAAAATCAGTAAAAATGAACAAGAAAACAACTTTGAAGAAATTATCTGGGATGCAATCCAGAGAAACAAAGAGATATAAAATAGGGAACAGAGGGTAAAACATATATAGGATAGCATGAAAATGTCTAACATGCATCTAAAGGGAATTCCAGAAGGAGATATATAGGGAAGAGAAAGCATTCAGGTAATATTTGTATTTAAATGTCTATGTTAGAAAAATAGTAGAAAAGGAATAAAAATAACCCAAATGATTAGAAGGAAGGAAACTATAAACATAAGAAACCAATGAAACAGAAGACAAATACATAATACAGAGGACCAATGAAGGTAAAAAATGGTTTCTTGAAAAACCAGTAACATAAAGGGCTCTAAGCCTCTGGTGAGAGGGATAGAGAGGTGGAGGAGACACACACACACACACACACAGCAGGCACAATCAATATTAAAAATGAAAAGGTAGATGTAACCTCAGATCTCATAGAAGTTACACAGACAGTAAGATAGTATTTAAAAATGTATGCCAAAGAATGAAAAATAACTTTAATAAAATGGATGAATTCCTTTAAAAATAGTTACCAATACTGATTCAAGAAGAAATAGAAAATCTATCTCCTCCAACATTAAAAAATACAAATCTGTCATTGAAATTTTCCCCACAAAGGGAATGCCAGCCCCACATAACTTTACTGATGGTATCTTCTAAGATATTCCAGAAATAGATAACAAGTGTTACACAAAGTCTTCCAGATGTTAGGAAATGAGGAGATGCTTTCCAATTCATTTTATGAAGCTATGAACATCATACATGCACTATACTATAAAAAAGAAAAATTAAAAGCCAATCACACTCACGAATATGGAAGTAAAATTCTAAGTAGAATATTAGTAAGCTGAACCCAGCAATATATAAAGGAGATAAATGTAATAACCAATTTGAACTCATCTCATGCATATAATAGTAGTTTCTACTAAGAAATCAATCAGTGAAGTGCACCATAGTAAAAGACCCAATGAGAAAAAGCATATTATCATCTCAAAAGATGAAAAAAAATTCAGTAAAATTCAATACCTGTTGAATTTAACAAATTTGCACGAAGGGGAAAATCCTCAAAGGTCTATCCACGGAACAACCACACCACCAACACCACGACTACCTGCCAGTGACCTTCACAAGTAATGGTGACTTGTGGATGGCACTGACTTGGAGGTCAGGAACAAGGCAATACTGCTATCTCTATGTGTATTTGATACGATACCGAGTGTTCTAACTGGCACAGAAAGAATGAGAAAATGCTCATACAGAGCACAATGGCTGGAAAAGATGAAACAGAATTCTCAGGAAAATACTTTCCTCACAAAAGGACCCTTTAGATAAAGTTTATGAATATAAAAGATTAGCAGGGATCCTGATTCAAGATTTTGAAACAAGATTCTAAGTCAATTGCCTTTTAATACGCCAACAATGTTCACTTAGAAAATATAATTTTAAAAATATAAAATATTACTAAAATGTTAATACTTAGGAATATATTTAACAAAAGATGGCCAAAACCTTCATGAAAAAAATTATAAAACTCGATAGGCATTTTAAAAGATTAATTAGTTAAAAAAAATTAAATGTAAAGAGATGTGGTTTGAGATGAAAAGACTCATTATCATAAAAATATCAATTCTCTTTATACTCATGTATAGATTCATGCAATTGCCATGAAAATTGCAACACAAAACTTGATAAGCTGATTCTAAAATTTATATGAAGAAGCAAAAGTTCACATACAATCAAGACACTCTTTTAGGTATCTCCCAGATATCAAGATTTCTACCAAAGTTACAGCAATTAAAACAACATGGTATTGTACAGAAATAGACATATGGATAAATAAAACAGAAAAGGGAATCTGGAAACCCACAAATAAGGAGAGACAGAACAGGCTTTGCAAGTCAGTGAAGGAAAGTCCCCGTTTGAAAAGATAAACCACAAACTGGAGAAAATTTGCAACACGTATAGTCAACATAAATTTTTTACCTAGAATACATTAAAATGTTTATGAATCACTGAGAAAAAACAACCCACTGGGGAAAAATGGGCAAAGGAAATAAAGAGTTACATAGAAAAGTAAACACAAATGACCTACAAATATATGAAAAATGCTCCATCTGATATGTAATTATTTAATGCAAATTAAAATCACAAGATATCATTTGACATTCCCACCAAACTGGCTAAAAATTTTAATCAGTTAATATCAAGTGTTGACAAAGGTGGATTATTAGGAACTCTTACTGCAGTTGGGAGCATAAATTAGAATGATCACTTTGGAAAACAGTTTGTCATTATGTGATCAATTAAATATGTGTATAACCTACCACCTAACTATGCCATTGCCAGGTTTAAACCCTAGAGAAATTCTTGCAAACGGACACCAGGAGGAGTTATGAAAAAGAATGTCCATAATATTGTTTGCAATAGCAAAAAGAACAAAAACAAAGAAAGAAAGAAACCCTGGAGCCTACCTAAACATTCATCAGCAGAATTTGGATATATAAATTGTTATGTATTCATACAACAGAACACTATACGACATGAAAAATTGATGAAATGAATATGATGCTCATCAACAAGGATAAATTACAAAAGCATTATTCTGTGACAAAGGAAGCAAATCACAGAAGAGTTTGCAAAATAATTCAATTTATAAAAGTTCAAAATAAGCAAAACTATATACACACATATACGGAATACAAATATAAAATATATATTTATACACACACATACATCCATAGGTGAAATATGCATACATGTATTAAAATGATGAAAAGAAACAAGGAAATGTTTAACAAAGAAAGCAGAATAGTAGCTATCCCCATAGGAGAGGGAAGAGAATGTAATCAGAAAGGCAATCACGAAGCTTCCAGATTACTACAAATATCTTATTGTTTAGACTGGGGGCTGGGTACACAGTAGTTCCTTTGGTTATAATTTAAACTGAGCAGATAAATTTTATACACTTTTATGAATATTTCTATTTCAGTAAATGTATATATACATATATATTTATACTAGAGAGAAATATGAATCTATGGTATTTGAGCCAGAGACAGCCACTGATGTATTAAAGAGCTTTAGGCCACTCTACAGTGCGTTTCCCTGCACAACCCACTGCAAAGTAAAACTGCCTCGAATCCTGACAGTGGCTCGTCCTTGGGGACTTACACTGGTGATCATGGCTGTTACAGTTTTTATCTCCAGATAGCCTCCACTCCCATTCTTGTTCATTGTGTTACTGTTGCAACAGAAGAACTACCATATAAAGTGAGAAAGAACCATTTTTACCAACAACAGGTCTACGGGCTAGGACAGGAGAGGGATACCTGCTTCGGACATGCCAGGGGGAATCAGATTGTTGGCATTTCCTCTCAATTAATGTCTTTTACTTTGTAAGTGAACAGACATTGGTTGGAAGCTGACCCTCTGTCAGTGCCCCAGCACAGAGGCATTCTGAGAGGCCGTAAAGCAAGCGAGCTAAGAGGACAAGACAGAATCTGAGAGCTCAGAGCGGGCGAAGCAGCCTGGGAACCCACCAGACGTGGCTCCAGGGGCAATAGGCACTAAATGCAGAGGAAACCTGTAGGACAGGGCAATTCATCACCATCAAGCTTCTCTTCTGACAAGGAGTAGGACTCTGGCTTCCAGCTGTAACATCAAAATGTAACGTTCCCCCTGGGACTTCGCATGGCGGGCTTCCCTGAAGCTTCAGTTTCACTCAGTTAGCTAATTATGAGAGAATGTGACATTGGTATTTACTTTTTCTACGGGGACAAATCATTCTCAGCAGGAGGGAGAAGTTGTTATTTTTGGTCTGTTTTGTTTTGTCATTAAAAAGGAAATTACTCACACAGTAGTAAATAACCTCTTGTTAGAGGGAAGTTTTTTTCTTTCTATAATTCTATCAATTCATCTGAATGCTGACAGTCACTTCTTTTGTTTTCTGGGGACACGGTGGGTAAATGATCAAGGGTGGAGTGTTAGAACTGGGTTTGAAAATTAACTCTACCACTAACTAGCTGTGTGATCTTCAGCAAGTTATGTAAGTACTGTGAGTTTCCCCTACTAAAAACTGAGGAGAACACATTTACTGTGTAGTGTGCTTTGTTAAAGATGAAATGATGTAGCTGAAACACTTTAGCACAGTGTCTCTGCACAAGAAGCACTCAGTAAATTTTAGCCTTTATTCTTAATGACTCTGGTACTCTATGATAAAAATAGAAACATTCTACATTTCACTTATGCCTTATGTCATCAATTTCCCATATCTAATGACCCCGTATCTAATCAGAAACTGTCCCTTTACTTTGTCACTGCAGGCTGAATTGTGTATTAACCATTTTACTCCTCCTCACCCAGATATAAAAAGGCTTCCAATAAAATTTAATATTTAATGATAATGTTGAAAGAAACATTTTTCACACCCCTTCTCCTCCCCAGCACATCTTTTAACTTGTCAAAGGCAGTATGTAATGCTGAGCAAACATCATAATAAACACATACTTCCTCATCCACTGCTGACATCAACAGCATTATGTGCAGGGTGCTTTTAACAAATTGGAAAGTGATTTCACAATTGAACTCATAACAATCCCATGAGGTAGGCAGGGTAGATACGAATAGCCTCACTTTACAGGTGAGGAAACTGAAACTAAGAGGGAAAATAACAAAACCATGATATCCAAGCACATTTTCCATGAAAGGATAATCTGAGGGGATCGAGAAGGTCAGGGTTATTGGACTTTGGAAAATTAGATTTTCTCAAGAATGAAGTCTGTTCTGGGGATAGCCAAAGCGACCAGTCAGAGAGAGAAATAGGATCACCGGTGGAAAGCAAACAAAATAGAAAGGCAAGAGGCACAGAGCTTTCTTTTCCAATTTCACAATCCATTTGCCCAACGTGCCTCGATTTTTCTACCCATAACTTTGAGAAAGCGAAAATGCTACTTCTTACCTCTTACCAGTACACTGCAATGTCATTACTGTATACAAACACGAGTTTGATGACATGATACTCAAGGCTTTATGCTAACCACGGCAAACATGAACACTTTAAAATGTGTAAACATAAGAAAACACATTTTAAGTACTAATAGAAAATCTTGGTGATAAAGAAAAGGAAAAGAATATTTTTCCAAGGATACATGGGCTAGAAGATATGAAAATTAGGTAAGATTAGGTCAGTCAGCATTATAATTTTACATTACATATTTGAATCATTTGTGGAAGTTGCAGAATCAACGTTTTGAAGCCATGAAAATGTAAAAGCCCTCTAATTTGGATAATGTTTCTTTAACTAATCACATACACCCACTTCTTAAAATGATCGATTCTGAAGTGCCGTTAATACTGAACAAGTCTTCCGGGTAGTTGTCACCGTTCACGACTCCCCAGGACATTGACACTGCTTGCTGTAGCCGATAACCCTTAAGAATTCCTAGCGGACTACAGAATTGTAATTCAGGAGCCCATCCCCCTTTATTCTGGAATGGGAGATTAAGTTCTTACAGACAGGAAGGCAAATGCAAACAAAGGTCATTAAAGGAAACCCTAGTTCAAAATAAAAACCAAACACAAGTTTCTGGTTTATCACTTGAACCGGAAAATCCAAGGACCTCTAAATATGCAATAAAAAAACCTAGTCAATACCAACTTCGATGAGCAAAATAGCATATAACAGTAGGTCATCATTAGGTGGGTGATGCCTAATTCTGACTTAAGAGGCCTGAACATAATTTCCCCTATGATTTTTCATAGAACATGATACAACTTCACTCCAACACTGGGAGAGACTTTATGACACGGCAGCAGAACAGGCCTACTTAAAAACTCCACCTCTCTCTAGGTATTCAATTAACGAACATCTTTTGAATGTTTGCTATTTGTTGGGATCTATATCAAAGAACTCACAGTCTAGCAGGGGAGACAGGTAAATCAAGAAACAAATTTTTAAGTTAAATTCTAGAATGAAGGAAAATATGCGATGCAATGTTAAGTAGGGCAGAAAGCTCTCACGGATGATGAGATGATTAACCACGCCTCAAATGGTAAGTATAAATTGTCTATGGCAAAAAGAAGGAGTGACTTCTGTCGGAACAGCCTGGCTAAAAGCAGGGAAACATGATAAACGTGCTGAGTTTCAGAAATTAGATGTAGTGCCGCATGGCTAGAGCACAGAGCATAGAGACAAGGGGAAAGATGCCCAAAGAAGCAATGAGCAGTAGAGGAAGACAAAGAGTCCATCACTTAGGACTTTCTATTCCATGTTTAAGTTCAGTATTGGAAAGATGAATACAATTATTGGTCTATTGAAAAGATTTCATCCTACAGGCAATGGGACTAGATTTTTACCATAATCAGTTTGGTGATATGTAGGTATACAGTAAAATAAAAGAAGGAATTCTAGAGGTATGGCTATCAGTTAGAAGACAATTTTTAAAGTCCAAGTAAGATATGGAGTGGCCCTAAATGAAAGGAATGGGGATGGAAAAGAAAACAGAGGTAAAGGAAGTATAAAAAACAGAGTTGATAGAATTTAGTGGCCAGGTAGCAATGGGAGGGTGAAGAGGAAAGCTTAAAACAGCTGTCTTTTTTTAATTTTAAACTTGTTTGGCTAAATAGATAGATAATGGTGCCTTAGCTGAATTAGGGACAGCATGAAGTGGAATGTCAGTGGTACTCTTAGAGTCCTGGCTTATCCCTCTTTTATAAAAGATTCGTCGAATTTCACTTTGTATTGCAGTACGTATGTGTCATTTCACTGCCCCCTTCCCCAAAAGGGGACCCATCAAGCTCCTTGAGGGAAGAAGTTCTGTGTCACACATCACGTCCCTGCACATAGCTCCATATAGCATATTTGTATAACATGATTATATAACATAACTGACCCATCGTAAACACTTAATAAAACATTTCTGAATGACTGACTGAATATAGGTACAACTCCAAACCTCAGATGTGACAAAACTACACATTTTATCCCGTGAATAAAATAGTCATCTCTTAAAATGCAAATAACTCACCTCAACTGCATACCAACTCAGACTACTACCAATTTCAGACTCATAACATTCTCTGCAAATCTCAGTGTCCACTCTGGAAGGGACTTTTGGAAATATCTACTACGGATCCCCACTTTAAAGGTGAAATCTGTGACTCAGAGAAGTTACATGACCAGCCAAAAGTCACATAGAGTACAGCTGACGCTTGAACAACACGAGTTTGAACTGGCAGGTCCACTTATATGAGGAATTTTTTTCAATAGTAAAAACTACAGCACCACAGGAACCGCAGTTGGTTGAATCTGCCAATATGGAGGAACTGCAGATACGAAGGGCCAACTCTAAGTTACACACAAAGTTTTGACTGCATGGAGGGTGCCCCCAGCCCCTGCATTGTTCAAGGGTTAACTGTATCTGGAGGTGGGACAGAAATCAGAATACGTTCAGCTTTGAAATATTGGTCAACCAAAATAGTTGTAACAGATTTGAAGATAGTACAAGACATCAGATTTAGCTGGAATGCGTTAAGTTTTTAAAAGCACTTCATATTGTGCACTAAAAAACACAAGGCAAACATCTTAAAGACATTTTCTTAAATAATTCTTCCCTCCGACAACGAAACGCAAGGACCACAGCTCAACTTTTAGTTCCGAATTAGTATAAGTAAGACAGATTCTTACCGTGGTCTTCTGAAGAGACTGGTGACCTAAAATGAGATAATAAGCACGATAAATCCTTTGTATGTGACACTGATAATTATAGGTACAACAATGATCAAGAATAAGCTCATAGAAATTACACCCCCAAAATTCAGTTAAATTCAGTATAGTAGTAGATGGTGTAAATGATGTGTTGGTTGTACGGTATATGCCAATTAATAACTCCCAAAGCTTACCTGGATTGGTTGAGTGGTAGATGTTATTAAAATAGTCTATTAGCATGGTGACGTAAGACTGAAACAAACTTAAATTGTCTGGATTTATCACACACAATAAAAGAACTCACAGAAATGTGGTGATGGATGAAATCCTGTGAGGTCACTAGTGCTGAAAGCCAGGCCTCCATAGAAAATACCAGGGATGTAAATAAGCACTAGATTAAGTGTCTGTATGTAAAAAAGAAATCCACTTGGACAATAAAAAATGAGACAGAAGAGAAATGGCACGTGCCCTTATCAATGTTGCTTTTCGCTTCCACTCGCTGTGGAATTTAATGTTTCAGTGAGTATGACGTAGACCCTCTACGTGTTGGCCTTATGTCTCTAAACCTGTGAGTCAGGCAGGAGGGCAACCATTGGGATCCCACAGAACTTCTACAAAGTGATAACGTCTGCATATCATTTGAGGCTCAGGTCTAATTACAATATTAAGATACCAACGGATCATCATATCAACCCCTTTCACAATAATGACCTTCTTTTCTTTCTTGGCTATTAATTGAGTTACTTTGAGCAATGCAGACAGAACTTTGTTGATGAATTCCCCTCAAGTTTGAAAGATAAACAGTCTTGACTACTGACTCATGCTTTTCTTGGGAGAAAGAGAGATGCATAATACTGCATTCAGAGGTGTTAGAATTGTGAAGGGAGAGGCAAGAAACCAGGAGGGAGGGGTCCTCTCTTCTAAATGATGGGCCTGCTGGAGCCCACAGCAGGGAGATGACCAAAGGCAAATGCATGAGTTTGGTAGTAAAGCTACCAAACTTCATATAGCTAATATTTATATGCAGTCATAATATAACTAATATGTATGCGACGTGATGACAAACGTTGGGGCAAGAATGATTCAGTGGGTGCATAGTGGTTGAAGGACAATTTTACTACTTTGGGATGCCCGATACCACTTTACTTTACCTACTGATCAGAAATATTTTTGTCCATTATGTGAACAAACAGTACAGTATAAAGACACAGGAATAATGGTGAGACAGCCTTGAACTTCCATTGGGTGGCAAAGTTGAAATCATTTCAACCTTATAGGTCTCTTCAAGTAGACTTCTGTGTGTGAAAACTACAGAGTGTCCCCAGATCTGGTGGAGAGAAAACTGGCATCTGAGTGGTGGACACGGGAGCAGAGGGAGGGAACCTGACATAATAACTTAGGAGGGAACCTAAGTCATCACTGTGGTGTTGGCTGCTTGAGAAACGCTGCTGGGCCTCCTCAGGTGGAGCTGACCTATCCTCTCCCTGGAGTCCCCCTATTTCCCACTTTCACACACCAGTCTTCCCACTAGGCTGTGAGCTTCTTGGAAACTAGGACCATGTCTTATTTAGAACATAGTGGGTCCCTGATTAAAATGTGTTAGATTGCATTAATTTCGGTACCACACACTAGAGTTCAGACTCAGACACACTCTGGAGCTCCTCAGAAATCACCATGTCACCTTAAAACCACCTTTGAGTTTGCCAGCTCCTAGGGCAGCTGTGAGGGAAGGGTCTAGGGAATGCCCTGAAGCTCCAAATTAGTGACAGCGTGGGCACTCTCAGAGCCAAAAGACATCCTGTGCCCCCTGCAACAGAGATGACCACCATCAAACAAAGGGGAGGAGGGAGCCGAACAGAGGTGAAATGAGACTGACATGTACACACACTACTACATTTAAAATGGAGAACCAACAAGGACCTACTGTAGAGCACAGGTAACTCAATATTCTGTACTAACCTAAATGGGAAAAGAATTTGAAAAGAACAGATACATGTATAGGTATAAATGAATCACTTTGCTGTACACTTGAAACTAATACAACATTGTTTATCAGCTCTACTCCAATATAAAATAAAAATTAAAAAAAAAGAAATTAGAGAATTTTTTAAGTTGCAGAGGGCATGAAAAAAGTCAGCAACAAGGAAACATCTTCACTCCTGGTGTTTTCTGATGGGAAGGAAGCAAAGCATGTCTTAGATGTTCTGCAATTAATTTCTCACAGAGCTATAGGAATAAAGGAAAATCCATGCCAATGGACCACTAAATGTCTCAGGTGGAAGGCCAGTGAGGGTTTTTGCTGCCTTTCTGTAAAAGCAAAGCACTAATATTAAATATGAAAAATTCCAGATGGCTCCTTGAGAGCCCCAAGGGGATGCCTTCTGTGGTATGTCCAGGCAGTGGGGAAGAACTATTGATTTCAGGCTGTTTTCTAAGGATTAGTCATGTTGAGTTTCTGTGTTGAATGTCTCCCACACGCCTGGGTTTGTGGAATTTTAAGACATATGGAGTATTTCAGTCCTCACTCAGTATTTCATCTTTCACTGGAGCGAGTCACTAAATTACTCCACTGAGACATGCACATCATCCATTATTGCTGGAAATGGGCATAAAAAGGTTTCTGGAACTTAGCTCAGGAGAGAAGAAATATCATGAAATCAGCAGTATAAGTTATTTTTACAACAGAGAGGTTGAATCCCTGGAAGAGATAATGTTCCTTAACCTGACAACAAAGGAAGGAAAGAAAGCTCACTGCTTATTCCTCCCACTGCACCTGAAAGACTTGTGGCTTTGTCCCAGCCTGTTCATTTCTCCTCCACATACACTTTATCTTGGAGAACCTATCTGCTCTCACAATGCAGACTATTACTTCACTAGCGCTCAAATGGCTCCAGGATTTAGAGTTTTCCTCCTCACTTCTTTCCTCATCCCTAGTCTTTTATTATGGGCTACAGGATATTTATACTTGATTTTGCTTTGTTTTATTGGTTTTGGTATTGTTTTACATTTTTATTTACATTCATTCAAATTCAGCAAAGACAACGAAAACAAAAACTCAAGACCCGCATTTAAAAATCTCTCTCCTATCTTATTGACCCCGAATAATTATTATTCAGATTTGAATCTTTCCCTTTATGTTGATTCAAACCTGAATAATAATTATTACTTGAGACCCTTTTAAGTACCAGGCACCGTACCAAGTGATGTGTATCAAAAAAGAAACAAGATATCAATTTCAAGGAACTCATAATCTAGTGAACGAGGAAAATATGTAAACAAGTGATTATATTGTAATGAAAAAATGCAATAATCAAAACATGTATGAGTAAAGGGGTAGCATAGAAGAGAGGGAGACCAATTCTCTTCCAAATAAAGTAAAAGGTGGCTTCAAAAAGCAAGAACCGTCTGAGCTGGGCTTTGAAGGATAAGTACAAGCCTATTAAGTACGAAAAAAAGAACTCCAGGTGGTGGCAACAGGCATATGAAATAGGGGAAGGGACAGGAGATTTCATAACACGTTATCAGATATACAAGCAACTCAGTGTTGCTCAAATATAAAGGAGTCATAAACATCAGGACTAAAGACAGAGGAGGGAGGGGCATTTCATGTAGGAGCTGAGGGGCCAGTTTGAAGTGCTTGTCATTTACCTTCTAAGTTACACAGAGCAAAGTTTTGAAGCAGAGAAGTCACACATTCTCACCTGTGCTTTTGCTTGGGCAGCTGTAGCGAGCAGACTACAAAACAGCAAGAATAAAGGCAGAAGACAAGCTACAGACTAGTATCGCAAAACTGCCACGTTAGTATCTCCGCTCTTTTTCAATCCTTTTTGAAATCCATGGAAAATAACAAGGAGAATAAGAAACATAAAAGGAAGTATCATCTTTGGCTAAACTAGAAGTTGTCCCTAAACTGAAATTATTATATGTGAAGAAGAGCAGCTAAAGTATAGTAAAATTGGACCAAGTTTCAGGGAGACAGAGTGTTTCAGTCTTAACTGAGGAGACATGAGATACATCACGGACCACAAAACCTATGACGGAAAGCCCTCCGCTCTGAGCCATTCAGGAGCAGAATCAAACCCTGGGGGAGAGAGCTGCTAAGAAAGAGTCTGAAGACAAAAGATTCAAAGTCAAGCTTCCGGAAACACACCAACCCACTATCCCTAATTATCCATCCAAACTAGCGGTTCCAAAAAGAACTCACCCAATACAAATGTGAGTAATGAACAAAAAGGAACCATCATGACATTTACACAAAAATACCCAGAGAAGAGAGCAGGACAAGGATCTTCTGAAAAACAAAACTCAGGCTGAGAACATCCTAAAAAGATGATGGCACGAAGCAGTGGTGGCACAGTGGTTGAGAGGCCGCCTGCCGATGCAGGGGACACGGGTTCGTGCCCCGGTCCGGGAAGATACCACATGCCGCAGAGCGGCTAGGCCCATAAGCCATGGCCGCTGAGCCTGTGCGTCCCGAGCCTGTGCTCCGCAACGGGAGAGGCCACAACAGTGAGAGGCCTGCGTACCACAAAAAAAAAAAACAAAAAAAAGAGCAAAAAAAAACCTGTTAACAAATCTCCATGAAATGGATAAATGGAATAAGGAAAGGAAGGGACGAAGGAAGAAAACAAGGGAAGGAAACAGAGTCTCTGTGAACAGAAACTTAAAGAAGAAACAAAATGGTCAAAAAAATAGCTAAAAGATTACAGCGGAGGAAAACAGCAAAGGTTTGCCCAGATCTCTGAACTATTAAGTTATAGAAAAAACCCGCGGGCTTTCCCACAGTATCATCACAGCGGTGGGAAAAAAGGGATTAAGGGGAAGTGAATAACAATTAAAACTATATTAAGTAAGAATCCATTCATTTATTCATCCCTTCAAATATCTGCTTTGTGGAAGTGTTTTGCTTTTTAACCACTTTGATTTACTTTTCTATCATTTTAATTGGAACACTTGCTAGTGAAAGTCCCCTTTCCAATGTTAACCCTGCTTAATTGAATATCCATATTTTTCTTTCCTTTTAAATGAAGGCAAGACTTCTCCAGCTTGAAACTTGAAAATAAGGGAAGCCTCAGGAAAATAAGACACCATTTTTAGATGGGGAATTATAAAATTTAACTGGTAAAATATTATTTTTATGCTGAAACAGGCACAGCCATATTATGGATCCCAAAGCAAAAGTTGCTTGAATTCTTAAAGCAATAAAGTTAAAAAAAAAAAAAATCTGTGTTTGAGACAGTCAGCTTCAGGAATGTCTTCAAGGTCCCCAAGGGGATGAGTTTGTTCTCCTCTGTTCCCATGGAAAAGACAGAAAATATGAAATTATCCACTTAAATACAGCTGTAACATCCTGGAAAGAATTATTTTATAAGATTAATGTACGCAGATATCAAGAATCTGAGGGAATGAGACACAGAGTACACATCCGCTGCGGCTACTGTATTGGACAGCACTGCTTCTAGACCTTGTCATCACTAAGACACAAGGAATGTCTAAGAAACACAAAAACGGTTGTGTAGATTGCCTTCCATCAGCATGTTTCCCTTCAAAGCCTCTAATCTTTCCAGTAGATCAATCACAAGGCTGAAGGACACTGAAAAATGTGCCCAGTGTTCTACCAGCAATGTCAGAACAATAAGAGCACAAGAGTGTCCTAGCTAGGATAGTGAAAGTCTTTAAGAAATATCGCACTACTTGCGATGTTTTACTGTTTTCAATCAATAAACCTAGAATGGAGATGATGGGCATCATGACTAGTTCAGCCTTTATGAGGTGGTGAAATGCTTTGCAATACATTTTAGATACGGGCATTTTCTTGGCAGCCTCCATGAAATCTCCAAGCTCTTCCTAACACAATACCTCCTTGAAAAAAACTTAATTTTTATTGGAGTACAGTTGCTTTACAATGTTGTGTTAGTTTCTACTGTACAGCAAAGTGAATCAGCTATATGTATACATATATCCCCTCTTTTTTGGATTTCCTTCACATTGAGGTCACCACAGAGCATTGAGTAGAGTTCCCTGAGCTCTACAGTAGGTTCTCATTTGTTATCTATTTTATACATAGTACCAATAGTGTATATATGTCAATCCCCATCTCCGAATTCATCCCACCCACCCCCTTTCCCCCGACCTTGGTGTCCATATATTTGTTCTCTACCTCTGTGTCTCTATTTCTGCTTTGCAAATAAGATCGCCTATACCATTTTTCTAGATTCCACATACATGCATTAATATACGATATTTGTTCTTCTCCTTCTGACTTACTTCACTCTGTATGACAGTCTCTAGGTCCACCCACATCTCTCTTTTTTTATTTGAGTAATACTGTCCTGACTCTACTTTTTTTAAGCCTCTATAAAATATTTTGCTTTTATTTTTTTCATCTCATGGCTTTAATTCAATAGCATCCATGGCTTTCCTACTTGGCCCTTCCTTGGACTATCTGTATAATTCCCTCCCTTGGACAGAGAGAGGTCAATAAACTATCCATTTTACATATTCTTTCCTAAAAATAGATTAGATGAATACTGGGGACCCACCTATATGGGTCTGTTACTTTTTGGAGAGAATCACCCACAAATGAATGTTAATCTCCTTCCCCAGCGTCCCCAACACATATACCCTCCACTGAGATTTTCTAAACCACCTCCTGGTGGGGAGTTGGCAACCAAAGGGGCCACCACATAGAAGTGAGCTTGGAATAAAAATACAGGACAGGTGTAAGAGGCACCTGAATAGGCACAAAGGCAGAGATTCATATTCTGAAAATACTTAGCCACGGATTATTTCTATAAGACTGTGGATGGGGGAGGGAGCTCGGAGATATTCATACCAACACACAGGCCTGGCTGGAGGAACCAAGGGCCCTCATTTCCTGGTTACCATCATGCAATTAAAAGAGAAAACACAGGAGGAATGGCAGGGTGGTCTAGAAGCTGTGCTCCCTCTAGACTCATGCCCGGCACACTGCAAATAAACCGTCCTCGGCTGCAAAGTCCTCGTGAACAAGGCTGTCCATGAGCACACGGAAAGCAACTCTCTCTACATATATTTCACCAATTTGTCTTGTCATGCCTAACATTCCTCTTTACCCTCTGTTTTTTTTTGTTTTGTTTTGTTCTTTGCGGTACGTGGGCCTCTCACTGTTGTGGCCTCTCCCGTTGCGGAGCACAGGCTCCGGACGCGCAGGCCCAGCGGCCATGGCTCATGGGCCCAGCCAATCCGCGGCATGTGGGATCTTCCCGGACCGGGGCACGAACCCGTGTCCCCTGCATCGGCAGGCGGACTCTCAACCACTGCGCCACCAGGGAGGCCCTCTCCTCCAGTTTTTCGGATGAGGACCACATCCAAAACAGTACTTTCTATAAGCACAGGGTGGATCATACAACCTACTTAGGAAGAGAAAGAGAAGCATCTGGTCTGTAGCTTTATATCAACTCTGAATGTTGTTCCCGCTCTCCTTTGTCATTCTACTTTCACTTCTTCTTCCCTCTCCTGACCACAGCCCTGAGAGCTCCCTGGGCTCACCTCACCCACCTTTCTCACACTTTGGTGAAGGCCAGCATCTCTGTACACACAGCCTCGCATCGTGTGCTGACGCACCTGCTCCTACTGAAGCAAATCAAGGACATTCCGGCCTGGGCAGGGTTCCCCAGGTTGGACTCTGTTTCCTGCCTGGCCCGTTATTTCTAGTTGTCTGTTAACAAACTCTTGAGTAATGTCTCAAGTGGAAACTGATTTCCCAGCTGGACATCCCTTCCAGGCACATTTCAAGGGTGCACACACCACTGCTGAAGAAACACCATCTTTGTTTTGCGTCTGTTTTACCTTGCACTGATGAAGCTACAGAAATTCAATTTATTTCCTGAAACTGTTGACGGACAAAGAACTTTCATTTAAGTCAAGCCAGCCAGGGGATGATTTAACATGGTCTCAAAGCATGGCTGTAGGTAATCACCTCTGGGCAACAGGCTTCTCCCTTGAGCTTCCCTCAAGGATATGCATTGCCTAAGGACTGCTATGCCCAACCTATGACATCATTTTGAGGGCTTGAGGGAGCAACAGCGGGATCCTAGATCTAGCTGACATCTTCACCACCATCACTCCAGGCCCTAAGCATCTCTAACTGGATAAAATAGAACCAGAAATCCCTTAGCACTGAGAACCTCCATCAACTATACAATCCTCTCTGTTTGCTTTTCCTCCCTCTATTATGAATATTGCTATTAAGACAACGAACAAAGCACATACAGTAAGGGAGCAGGCGAGAATGAGAGCAAAAGAGATGAAAGGTACAGGAACCACACAAAGTGGCATTGAAATGAGAGAAAGACAAACACATTCTCTATTCAAGTGGTCACAGACCCATTCAGGGATTGCCAAACAGCCTCAAAGGTAACATTCACCACCAACAGAAGGGAGGGTTGTGGAAAGGAAAGAGAGAGATGGGCATTTGTGTGGAGGTAGGGAAATAAGTTCCAGAATTCAAATAATACAGGCTGCTTGGGGAGTTCTTCATTTGATGTAAATTTCCTCTAATTCTGTTCGTATTCATAATGTCCTATTAAGACTCTCCTATCCAAATATACACCCGATGATCCCAACGTGAGCTGTACTTGAAATATCCTTTTTAATAAGTTCCTGTGTTTAGTTATATTTGGTGTCTTGCAGACAGCACTGTTTTACCACTAGCCTGTACGATTCAGTTTCTTCTATACACCCTCCTTAATCAGTCTGCAGTGAGGAAGAAACTCCTAACGCCCTTTGAGCTCGAAATTTTACTGCCACCTACTATTCATCCCTAAGAACTGCAACCAAATGAGGGGAAGGAGTTTCTTTGAAATGCATGGTTAGAGGAGAAACGGACAAAAGTGGGCGTCGGCTACAAGAAGAAAGAGAGATGACCTGGAAGAACCTAATACAGACCAAGTTCATTAAACATGAAAAACTGACCATCACACTTTTTATTATGTAAAATATGAACGCTCCTGGGAAATATTTTAACCTTTTGAAGATGTAAAAACAACCAAAAAATTGTGCATCAGACATTGTACAATCATGCAGAAAAGAAACAGATGTGATCGTTCATATTACAAATCGGTCTTTGCAATATCGTTGCCTGCCTAATTTCTAAAAAGGGATTAAAGGAATAGAAAAGGAATGTTATTCTAAAATCTGATCAAGGAAGATACACCTGCAGAGACCTGGTGGGAAGTATAATATCTTTTAGAAAGAGCTGCCGGCTTTAGGCTAATGACTCTGGGAGACCTGGCCAACAACTGCTGTTGAGATGCAATCCATCTGGAGTTTTGTAAGTGTGGACTTTTTTTTTTTTTTAAGCATAAATTGAAACAGGAAGCTCTAAACTGTGAGGGCAAGTCACATGAGTGCTACGTTCAGTATTAACACAAGAAACTTATACAAAAGGCCGTCTCACATATCACATGATTCAGGATAGGCAATATCTACCTTGTGGAACCAAGGCAACTGAGCAAGGGCTTACCCCCAGCTAATAATTTTTATGAAATGCAATACGGATTTTTGAATCCAGCATTGGAAAATGGAAGAAAAAACAGGCTGATGTGGGAGCTGCTTTGGCACTTCTCCTGAAGATAACTATAATATAGTCCAGGAGTTGTCCTATCAAAATCTCCTCCTACCTAACCCACTTCTCAGAAGAGGGAATTCATGTTCAAGACACTGGCATGGAAAACAAAACCTAAAAAAAGTCTCTCTCTGCCCAACTCTTGTGTGTCCAAGGAAGGTGCAGTTTCTAAGTGATATATTATAAACAACCCAAAACAGGAAAGGAGCTCTAAGAGAAAACGATAAATTGATGCAAATAAGTCATGGTACAAGAAGTGAAAACGGGCTCCACAGACTCTTTGAGAACAACTCAGTTAACCCAATGTTTGAATATTAAGCACTCCTATATGCTTACCTATAAACATGTGGCGGATACTGAACTTAGAACATTCCCACTTAGAAATCCCCCACTTTCAAGGAGATTCCAAGGCGGCTATTGGGTGAGGCTACCATTAAAGAGAGCACTGGAGGAAGTCGTAAAGTAATGTCTGTTGTAGTTCTCTTATGCTTGGTGATCAGCTCAAGAGCTAGAAAAGTTTGGAAAAGGGAAAACGTGGTCCCCATTTCCCTGAATTCCAAATAAGTAGCTTCTCTACATTGTAGAGCTATTCCTTACCCTGGTCTCTTCGGGGTTGTGGCTTCAGAGGTCCCCAGAGGTTTCAGAGACAAGTTCCACTCTGTACAACCTCCCATTTCCAAGAGTGATCAATGCACCCCCTTCACATCCCTGACCCCACTCCTGAGCACACCAGGCGATAACTGGTCAATATCTCTCCAACCTGAGACTCACAGGCAAATACTTTTGGAAGGATTTCAAAATTATCCTTCACCCTTCAAATCAATTTAATCAAATGATTCACACTGAGACCGACACACTGAGAAAACAAGAGGTTTGGTGGGAGTTTGAGAAAAAAGCAAAAGGATGGACGGGTCATTTTGGAGGTGAGTGGTTAGAGAGGCTGTCAGGAGACAGCTGACACCTTGAAACAGACCTCTGAACACTGAATGCACTGGGCTCTGAGGAAGTGGGGTGAATGGGACGAGGAACAGAGGGCCAGGACACAGAGGCTCACTTGCTCTCCCCAGCGCTGTCTCACTGGTGTTCCCTGAAGGCCCGGTCCCCTCTGCAGAGGTAGGGAGGTGGGAAAGAGGGAGCCAGGAGTGAGCTGATTTCTCAGTGACCTTCCGAGGAGATGAGGGCAGCCTCTGAAGGGTTAGTCCCAGGACCAGTGTTGGAGAGAGGACTGACATGCAGAAATATTTCATGTCACAGGTAGTTGCACCAAAGTCATATTTAGGAGAAACTACAGCCTCTTCTCTGATTGTTAGAGCGAGAATCCTGACGGGCACCCTTATAAGGTGGCAATCTGTGGGAAAGAGAAGTTGCCTCCCACCTTCCCTTCCATTGCCAAAACCTGCCATGGAAGCCCGGTGATGGGGCATGTGTCGAGGACCATGGTCCACAGGTGGGATCCTCTAGAAGTGACACGACAGGACACTTAGCTTTGCATATTTGCCCCTTTTTGGAAAGGAAGGGAAATCATTGTTGGAGCCCTCAGGAGCTGTGGGCGCTTTCCTGATGGCAGGGACATTGCAAGCATTCCCAGGGGATGGTTCTTGACTGAATTTTAATCCTGTTGTTTAAAAAAACTGGGCCCTCAAGGAGAGACGTGGCATCATTTTGTAGAACTAACATTCCCTGCATCTATGCCAACTTTTTTCTAGCTGGAATCCCATCCAACATACCCTACGTCCCTATTTTCCAAACTGATGAGATTTCAATGTCAAGTCCTCAAGGAAGATCCAGCCACTGTTTCAAGGAAGAGAGGACTGACCGCACGAAAATGGATTGTACTGTGACCCTGCGCCAGCACAGGGCTGCTCCCAGGGGACACAAGACAGAGGAATACGAGGGGCTCTCTTGTGTGTCCAAGCCTCCACTTGTAGCATAGCCACTGAAAACAAAACAAAAAAATTCCCGTTCCTATATTGGCATAAAAATACTCACTCTAACTTCCCCAGTGCAGAGGGAGATGGAGTTATTTTCCCCATTTTAGAATGGTGCTTGAGTGATTTTGTTACAAAAGACTCTTGTTACTTCTGACCTGCTTTCCTTAATGCCCTAAGGCAGAGTGTGTTGTTGGAAGGAAATAGAAATCTCTTCTGTTTTGCTTTTAAAGAAGACTCAATAATTTCCTAAGAGGCCCTTTCCACTGCTCTCTACCTATTAGGAAACTCAAGAAAAGTGCTTTTCTACACAAATTGTCCCCATACTTCCTAATGCTCTGGCTTTGCCTTGTCTCCTTTAGTTGGAAATCTGAGAATTCTGTTCCATCCACAAAATTTTGATGGTTTATGGTTCCCCACATACCAAGTTTCTTCCCCTCCATCCAAAGAACATCCAAAACCTCTTCAAGAACTAAACTTCACTAACACAACCAAAATAATCCAGAGATACATGGGAGACACGCTAACATCTCACTGCATAGGCTTCTAGAAACAATTTTTCCTCCCCCCTCCCCTCCCCCCACCACTGTGCTCATCAACAGGGCACCTACAACCGCTAATACCACCAGAGTTACCTTTTACCTGCTCGCTTGTAAAATAGCAAGGGTTCCCTGAGTCAGGGATTCAGTGCATCTTTATTATTTTAATATGTTAATTCCCTGGATCAAATTGAAGAGCAATTATAGAAAGAACAGAGCAAAATTTCTCATTAATTATTTTGCCCACGTAAAGGGACATAGTATCATTATGTGCTTGGCTAGACAGGACAATGACTGGGGGTGAGTTAGGAAAAAAGAAGAAAGGAAGATACATGTCAGCTAAATGGCAGTTTTTCCAGCTTGAGCGATTAGCCAGGGAGAGCAAGGTTTAGACTAGTCATGCAAGGGACCGTCTCTATCCTGAGAGCACTGATTTCATCTCTAAGATATATTCCAGCAAAACCTGTTTCCACTAAGAGGATTAATTTTCTCCGTCTTATCTGATTGTGATGGTCGAAGGATATTTCCACTACCAAAATCACGGCCCAATAGTCTGTCTTCCTCTTGACAACCTGGAGCTTCGACAATAAGCGCAATTAACCTTTTTTTTTTAGAGTCAGGCCATCACCTAACGTTCCAAGAAGAAACTGGGCAAAGGAAACAGCTGGAGACAAGAGAGGCATGAAGCTATTACTCCTATGTTCAGTCCAGAACTTCTGAGTTTGGGGAAGAGGTGAATTTCAGGGCTATCTTCTTGATAGGATGGTTCAGAATTATAGATTACACTAAAAAAGGTCAATGTTTCAGTTTAAAGTGTTGTTAGGTGCTTTGAATATCCCTAAATAACTTGCCAGGTTGTACAAACATCCTTAAATACACATTAGGTAGAGTGACGTACAACTGTCATGGAACACTGAATTATTTGAGAGGTATTTCTGGTGATATAATGATGAAAAGCAGATACCTGTTTATGGGCAAAAGTTGAAGAAAATAAGCATAGAGCCCTTAAAAAGCCTCTTTTTTTCTTAGTGGCTTGTGTTTTCATTAATTCTTTAAATATTCATCCTTTTCATATAAAAATAAAAAAGTAAAATCTGGAGAAAGCAGCAAATTCTCTTTCCTCTTGTTTCCAGAACACTCTACTCATATATCCATTATAGCACTTATCAGAGGGAACTACAATAATTGGTTTATTATTTCCCCTCTGAATATAAGTTCTTCAAAGACAATAATTTCTCATTTAGTTTTACATCGTCAATGCCTAGGTATATGGATTGCTTCTACCTAGAAGGTGCGGAATACATATTTTCTCAATAAATTAATGACTAACTGAATGGCTCAACCCATTTCTTAGATTCTAGTGAAGTCATAAATCAGACCAGATACATTATAGTTCAATTTTTTATAACTCTGTCTCTTGTTAGAGAGAGAAATGCTCCACTGATCATAAAAATCCATCAACCCTGCTTAAGCTAAGCAGGTAACAGATACCTGAGTACACAGATGTCTGGACTGAATGTCTGCCTTTGGTGGTTCCCTACACTGTCTCCCCAGTGTCTTAATCCAGTGGCAAGATCTTTTATTTTTACCTGTGTGACCTTCACCTTAGGTCTTCTAGGCTCAGGGCTTGGAGATACTAAGAACATGTGCATTTTTTCCTTTTCTTTTTCTTTTGGGGGTTTTGCACAAACCACAAAACATAAGAACTAGAAAAGATTATTTTTAATTCATAAATGAAACAATACCTTGCAGTCCCTTTCTTTACCTGTTTTCCCTTAACCCAGAGGTTCAGAGGTAAGTTCAGAGGTAGGTCTGTCCTTTCCTCAAAGAGGACTTGGAAAGAATATACTAGAGTTTTCACTCAGTGCCTATTTTTTTTTTTTTAATCTCATAGATCATAAAGTTGGGAAAAGTCTTCCTTTGGAATCAGATTCTGTCTGCTAAAATTTTAGTTAATTACTTCCTTATGAATCTCCTGCCCAAATGAAATATAGTCTTGTTATGAATTGTGGTGGTTCAATTAATGATGAGAGCAAATGTGTTTCCAGAAACATGTTATTTTAGTAGCACTTTCTTAGACACTGAAAACTTTTTTTTTAACTTAAAGACAAATTCCTTATGGTCCTAGCAGTAACAGTGTGAGTTAACTACTTCTCTCCAATTTATTTCAAAATTCTTTCTTAAAGATTGTTTCTGGGGCTTCCCTGGTGGCGCAGTGGTTAAGAATCCACCTGCCAATGCAGGGGACATGGGTTCAAGCCCTGGTCCGGGAAGATCCCACATGCCGCGGAGCATCTAAACCTGTGTGCCCCAACTACTGAGCTTGCATGCCACAACTACTGAAGCCCGTGCGCCTAGAGCCTGTGCTCTGCAACAAGAGAAGCCACTGCAATGAGGAGCCCCTGCACTACAATGAAGAGTAGCCCCCGCTCACTGCAACTAGGGAAAGCCCGAGTGCAGCAACAAAGACCCAATGCAGTCAAAAATAAATAAATAAATTTATTTTGTAAAAATATTGTTTTTATTGTGTTCATAGGGTTTGAAGATCCTATATGTGTTGTATATCCTTCTTTGGAACTGTAGTCTCCCCTAGAGGACCTGTGTATAAGTAGACAGTACACACATACACACACAGACATGGAATAGCTACATATATTAGAATCAGGCCATCACCTAAAGTTCCAAAAAAGAAACTGGGTAAAGGAAATAGCTGAAGACAAGAGAAAAACGAAGCTATTACAGATATATACATAATATATATATATATATATATATATATATATATACACACATATATATAATACATATGTATGTATGTATCCATGAGTTCCAAATCCTGAGTCAACCAGTCACGGATCGTGTACCAAGTTTATGATCCACAGTTGGCCGAATTTGCAGATGTGGATCTGCAAATACAGAGCTTTGACTATGGGACTCAAGCATCCATTGATTTTGGTCCTGGAACCGATTCCCCACAGATACCAAGGTACGACTCTATAAATCTTTCTTTAAAAACTGTAATGTATCTAAATGGAGTTTTAATATAAATGTAACCAGTGCCAGTAATAACAGAAATCTACTTCATTCTGTTTGTTCATTCTGTCTGCTCTCCCTGAAGTAGGAGGGAGGCCGATGAATCTTAGAAGCTAAAGTTAAAACTATGAGAAAACCCTGAGGAGCCGTGCTCCCTTCTCTGGGGGACTTGGGGGGTAGGTTGGGTCAGTTAGAGTTTAGAGGGGAAAGGTGTCTTGAGCATATGCTGACTGGGTGCCATGGAGGAAGAATGAGCTGGAAAAGCACTGGAGTTGCATTCCTTTCTGTCTCCTGTATTTTAAAATTAACCTTCTCAGAATTTTGTCTCTTATTTACCTTTCGAAAGAACCAGTTTTTAAAAATTTTATTCTTGGTTAATCATTTATTTTGTCTGTTTTATTCCCCTTGTCATTGATTTCTATCTTTATTATTTCTCTTCACTCTTGTTTCTTTGTTCTCTACTCTGAGTCTTTATCCAGTTTATCAAATTGAATGCTTTATTTGTATGGAATCATTTTTCTCTTAATAAATGATTTAGAGTCATAAATCATTCTGTGAATACCACTTCCGTTATTTCCTGCAAGTTCTGATAAACAGTATTTTCAGTTCTAAGAATTTAAAATTTCCCTTTGATTTTTTTATAGAATTATTTAGCCTGGTGAACAAGATGTTAAAATTGAACTTTTACTATCTCCAAGCTGACTGGGGCTTTAAGGCTGAAAGCAATAGATGCTATAGTTGTACCTAGAATATTACAATACTTCTTCAGGTCCCTTCACATACTGATTCTTAAATATTCCTAATGGGAAAGTAAATTGTGCAACATGGACCAAAGTTGAAACTGTATAGGGACTTCCCTGGTGGTCTGGTGGTAAAGAATCCACCTTCTTGGGACTTCCCGTTGGCAGTGGTTAAGAATCTACCTGCCAATGCAGGGGACACGGGTTCGAGCCCTGGTCCAGGAAGATCCTACATGCCCCAGAGCAACTAAGCCCGTGAGCCACAACTACTGAGCCTGCGCTCTAGAGCTCACGAGACGCAACTACTGAAACCTCGTGCCACAACTACTGAAGCCCGCGTGCCTAGAGCCCATGCTCCACAACAAGGGAAGCCACCACAATGAGAAGCCTGCACACCGAAACGAAGAGTAGCCCCTGCTCGCCGCAATTAGAGGAAGCCCGCGCATAGCAATGAAGACCCAACGCAGCCAAACATA
This sequence comes from Neophocaena asiaeorientalis asiaeorientalis, assembly GCF_003031525.2. Taxonomy (NCBI): domain Eukaryota; kingdom Metazoa; phylum Chordata; class Mammalia; order Artiodactyla; family Phocoenidae; genus Neophocaena; species Neophocaena asiaeorientalis. Next base: position 960,341 of record NW_020172814.1, on the reverse strand, counting down.
AATACATCTATTAAAAAAAAAAAGATTCCACCTTCCAATGCAGAGGACATGGGTTGGACCCCTGGTTGGGGAACTAAGATCCCACATGCCGCAGGACAACTGAGCCCGCACCACAACCACTGAGCTTGCGTGCCTCAACTAGAGCCCACGTGCCACAAAACTACAAGGTACATGCGCTCTGAAACCCGCGCACCACAACTACAGAGAGAGAAAACCCACATGCCACAACTAGAGAGAAGCCTGCATGCCACAACTACAGGGCCCACGCGCCCTGGAGCCCGCGACGCCACAACTAGAGAGAAGCCTGCATGCCACAACTACAGGGCCCACGCGCCCTGGAGCCCGCGACGCCACAACTAGAGAGAAGCCCACGCACCTCAACAAAGAACCCGGGCACAGCAACAAAAATAGATACCACGTGCCTCACCGAAGATCCTGCAGCTGCAACTAAGACCCAACGCAGCCAAAAATAAATAAATAAAAAATTTTAAAAATGTTGAAACTGTGTATACACCCTACGACACAGGGGGACACACGCAAAATGTTCACTGTATTTTTAAATAATAAAATATTAGAAATCAATATCTAAATGGAGGAATAAATTATGGCATGTTTGTATAACACAATATTCTATACCAAATTAAATGACTTAAAATCTACATCTATCAATGTAACCGTGGAGGACTCGATGAGGCCGTCCCAGGACAGACCCCTCCCCCATAGCTTCTGCTGTAGCTCCTCTCTGAAGTACCTAGATGATAGTATCTGATGCATATTTCCAGACTTTTTCAGATGTTAAAACCACCACCAAATGGAAGAAATTAACTACTTGGTGATCATGAGCAAGGAGCCCCATAGACTTTCCGGTGCCTAAGAACTGATCACCATCAACCAATCAGAGAATTGTACACAAGCTGATCACATACTCTGAGACCCCCTCTCCCCTACCTTGCCTTTAAAAATGCTTTGCTGAAACCCTTCGGGGAGTTTGGGTCTTTGGGGCATAAGCCACCAATTCTCCTTGCTTGGCCCTGCAATAAACTTTTCTCTGCTCCAAACTCTGCTGTTTCAGTTATTTGGCCTTACTGTGCATTGGGCACGCAAACTTGCATTCCGTAACATCGATATGAATGAATTTTAGACATTTGATGTTGCATGAAGTGGCAAGTTCTAAAAGTGTATGCACTGTTCAATACAGGTGATGAAAAGTAAAAAGATAACACAGAGCAAAAAACCCCATAAAAAATATATTTTTATGCTACTGTATGTTGCTATGGATAGAAAGATTTAATGCAAGTAATAACATAAAACAATAACATGATATTTCAGTGTTGTTGGCACATTAGTATTTTTCATATAATCTTTGAGCTTATTTAGATTGGGGCATATTGAACACATATTTAATAATGTTTAAATAAAAGCCTATCTTTATTTTTTGTTTCAATCTCTTTTTTTTTAAAGAAAAAAATGCTTTCAATTAGTTCTCAACCATATTTACTTGTGGGTAAATTTGCAGCCGTACATATTTAACGTGCGTATGTAGTCTTCCTACATTGTAGAATTTTTCACCTTACAAATGCTTATAAAGATAGATATCAAAGTAAATCTTTCTTGGGCCCTGGGACTCTGGGCACCCTGCCTTTGCACTGGCCCTTCAGGAAAACAGTGCGGTATGGTAGAGTCAGAAGTCAAGCAGACCTCACTCAAACCACAGTTCCCACACTTGTTATCTTGGGTGACCTAAGATGAATATTTTAAACTCTATGAGCTTCAGTTCATTCATCTGTTAAGCAATGTGAGATTTAAAAGTTGTTGAAAGATTTAAAGGTAATTTAACCATAGTGCAAAGCATGTAGCAAGTATCAATACTAGCTATTACTGACCTTATTATACATTACATATCTGTATAAAATATATATTATTACATAATTCCATTGTTCTATAACTGCAATTATACGTATGTGTATCAAAGATGCTCTCTGAAGTAATAAATAAAGAGATGTTCTTCCTAAAGGAATTAATGAACACACATACACAAAAATTTCAGACAAATTGGGTAAGGTAAAGTATGTAAATGATTTAAAGCAACCATTTTATTTTGTTTGTACATTCCGTGAGTCAAAGGTTCAAACAGAGCCCAGTGGGGACAACTTGTCTCTGTTACACAATATCTGGAGGTTCAGCTGGAAAGACTCAAGGCTAGAAGTGAATGTTTGTTTTCTAAGTTACTTGACAGAAAAATGTTTTAAAAAGGAGTCAGCTGCTCTAGTGCATTGGAGGCACAAGGTAGTATAAAGATCCAGGAAAACTAGTAGCTGCCAATGGAAGATCAATGAAATATGAAGAGAAATTCCTAAAAGGATACTATAACCCGAATAAAAAATAAGAGTTGATTTTGAGAAAGGGTTTTAAGAACTTGGCTATTATGTAAAACGGTACATTTATCTGTGATTCTTGGAAAGAAAAGTTACTGGCTTAGAAACAATCTCATGTATCATGATATATATGTTAACATACTAGACACAGAAAAATCAGGGCATAGGAAACCAGACTGAGCTCACGTGCCTGAGCTTTTGTTTCCACTTTTGGAAACAGCCTATGTATAAGGATAACTGAATCACTCCTCTGGTTTGTCTAGTCTTAATTTCTATTTCTATGGCTAATTAAAACCCTAATTTTCAAATAAATCTGCCCAAAGCTAGATGGTCACTTTTTTAGCTGTCAGTGGGTGGCTGACTCAGCCTGGTTCACAAGCCGCAATTCCATATACAAAAGAAATGAAAAAAATGCCCTGAATTGTAAGCAATCAAATTGCCATCAGAAACTAACAACGCGGTTTAATTAAAAAGGAAAATCCGTAGTAATTCATTTTCTCCTTTCCACTCTTCACACAACAGAATAAGAGGTAGTACAGAGAAGCAATTAAAACGAAATCACCTTTTGCCCTTGGGGTGTCTGAGTAGAACCTTTACCACCAAAATAATTAGCTTCAGATTCCTCTTTTTCCTCCCCTTTATCACACCGAAATTGCTTGCGGTCTTAGAAACAATGCATTGCCCTGCCTCTTCTGTTAACCCTAGGCTTCTAAGAATCTCAATCATCTTGTTCTTTTGTAAAGATGGTAAGACTGCACAGTTACAAGGCCACTGTCCCTATTCGATTAGGACCTTGAATCCGACTGGGAACCAGCCTGATCTCACGAATTACAACTAACTTATACAGCCTCTGAGATGGGGTGACTGGACTGGAGTCCAACAGTGGGTGCACATGACTGTGTCCATGACCACAGGGTGTACCTTGAAGCTGCTCCTGCAAGGAGGGTGACAGGAGGGAGGATTCTCGGGACACGAGTGTACCAACACTGTTGCAAAACTCAGTACCCATCCCTCAGATGAAAGCACACCCACTCTCCTGACCTTTGAACAAATGCTGCATCATTTACCGGGCGAGACTACAAGCACTGCACCTCAGCCATCAAAACCACCTGGCAATATTACACATCACAGCCAGAGGCTCAGAACCGGAGACTCATGAAACTGACCTGTCACAGCACATCACAATTTTCACACAAATAAAACACTCTACATCACTTCCAAACTACTCATGTCACTCTCATGCATGTCCTCACAGTATGGCAAACACAGGGGCATCTGGTAAACACTGGGTTCCAGTAAAGCAAACCCTGGTGAGGTTCAAAGTAGTTGTAGGTCCATATGCAAGGTCTCACTGAGGCTCGGGAACAAGAGAAATGGAAAGCGAGGCTCCACTGGGAGCTTCGGGGTGAGTAAAAGGGAGCGAGGTGAACAGGGTGACACAATCAGCAGACAGCTGGAGCACCACTGAGAAGAGAATCCTTCCCATTGGCTAGTACCCCACAGAATCCTCTCCCAGCAACCCCAGTGGTACACAGGACAAGAGACAGAAAGAGCTCTTACTGTAGCACTCGGGAGTGGCTGAAATCTTTCAGATCTGAGTCTTCTTCGTAATACGGAGTTATCATTGCCAGCCCACTGTCACTCAGCATGCGTTTCCGGAGGGCAGGATTCCACCAGTCTGTCATTCTGGGAGGGAGGAGAAGGCACCAGACATTCAAGGTCAGCCACAGGACTTAGTCTGCTCTTTCTCAGGATGATTCTTGTCTCCAAATGTGAGGACGGAAATTAATCTTTATTGGGTATTTACGAGGTATTTCACCCTTATTAGTCCGTTTAATTTTCTCAACCATCAGGAACTCTTTGTATGCTGCTGCCCTCTTTATAGATGAGAAAACTGAATTTCAAGATTAAGTAATTTTAGGGCTTCCCTGGTGGCGCGGTGGTTGAGAGTCAGCCTGCCGATGTAGGCGACACGGGTTCGTGCCCCGGTCCGGGAAGATCCCACATGCCGCGGAGCGGTTGGGCCCGTGAGCCATGGCCGCTGGCGACGGGAGAGGCCACAAGAGTGAGAGGCCCGCGTACCGCAAAAAAAAAAAAAAAAAAGATTAAGTAATTTTAAATATGACATAGATAAGAAGCAATGGCGCCTGATGTAGAAAGGCTGGTTAGAAAAGAACAAAGCCTAGATTTGCTCTTTCACAGCTTCCCAGCTGTCAGTTTATTTCCAGAGGGGGCAATGGAAAAGAAATGAGAAAGGAACTGATTCAAGTTCTCGTGGATTTGCAGGCTACTTTATCTCTGGAGCTAGAGCTGAAAGAGAATGACTGAGAGGGCAAAGCCCAGGGCGAGCTTGGCAAAATGGGCTCACCCTTCATCAGATCCAACACTACAGCCCCGATCAGGTGGGGTGGGAGGACACGTAGACTCCAGCACCTACCGCTTCTACAGCAGGACACAGCATCACACTTGCTTTCCCCACAACTGACAGTCTTGACTTATCGTATGTGGCTTTCCCACTACCTTCGGGACCCCCGGGGTTTTTTTATCAGGCCGTCCTTCGTGCCTGTCGGCTTTCCCTTCATGCCAGGACAGCTCCCGTATCAGTAGTTCCGGCTCCTAAAGACAGCTGTATATCTGTTCCAGCCGCCACTTCTGTTTTCTCTTGGCCCCGCACAGACTAGGACGTACCACTGCTATCAGCTGGCCTGGCAGAGTGGGAATGCTCAGAAATAGCAGCCATGGTCCAATTAGTGAACAGGGGTGAACAGGCATGAGGCTTACCTCAAGTGAATATGTCTGCTAATATTGTATAAGTATGTGCACACACTTTCATATGCCACTTGAGTGCACGTGTGTGTGCTCTCCGGGGAAATCCTTATTTTAACTCTTTAGCGTCTATGTACCAGTAAACTACAAAAGTTCATTAAACTTCACAAGGGCAAAGGTTTCTGTGTTTTTACTTTTGCGCTGTTGTTTCCCAAGTGCTTACAGTAGGACCTGGCACATAAAAAAGCTCTCTAAATAAACATTTCTGAATTTATGAAACAATCTAGAAATGTTAATATGCTTTGGTGGTGCAGTGTGGTGGTTAAAATACACATGGGCTCTAGCATGGAACAGATCTCAATTTTTCCCCTTTATTTTCTGTGTAATACTGGTCAAGTTACAAAAACTCTCTAAACCTCAATTTTGTTATCTATGGATTTAAAATAATAACAGTACCAAGGGCTTCCCTGGTGGCGCAGTGGTTGAGAGTCCGCCTGCCGATGCAGGGGACTCGGGTGCCTGCCCCGCTCTGGGAGGATCCCACGTGCCGTGGAGCGGCTGGGCCCGTGAGCCATGGCCGCTGAGCCTGCGTGTCCGGAGCCTGTGCTCCGCAACGGGAGAGGCCACAACAGTGAGAGGCCTGTGTACCGCAAAAAAAAAAAAATAAAAATAACAGTACCAAATCTGCAGGGTCATTGTGAAATGATGATGATGATTTCAATAACATAATTTTTTGTTGTTGTTGTTGTTTTTGTTTTTGTTTTTGCGGTACGCGGGCCTCTCACTGTTGTGGCCTCTCCCGTTGCGGAGCACAGGCTCCGGACACGCAGGCTCAGCGGCCATGGCTCACGGGCCCAGCCGCTCCGCGGCATGTGGGATCTTCCCGGACCGGGGCACAAACCCATGTCCCCTGCATTGGCAGGCGGACTCTCAACCACTGCGCCACCAGGGAAGCCCTCAATAACATAATTTTTAACGAGTGTCTACCAAGTGCCACCAACTGCCCTAATTTTACATGTATCAACTCATTTAATTTTAAAGCAATTGTATGAGCAGGTATTATCATGCCCGTTTTACAGATGAGGAAATAAGCATAGAGCACTTAAGATGATTAGGTCACTATGAAGTAATAGTAGGGATATAAGAAAGGCATTTAGCACAGTATGTGACTCATAATTATAAGTGCTTGATATCTACATGTATCAGGCTGCCTTGATACAGGAGAAAAAAGAGAAGGATGAGGAAGAAGAGGAGGAGAGGAAGAAGAGAAAGGATATGGAGGAAAAAAATAATTGTCAAACCACCTGTGTCATTTTTTTTTTTTTTTTTTTTGCGGTACACGGGCCTCTCACTGCTGTGGCCTCTCCCGTTGCGGAGCACAGGCTCCGGATGTGCAGGCTCAGCAGCCATGGCTCACGGGCCCAGCCGCTCCGCGGCACGTGGGATCCTCCCGGACCGGGGCACGAACCCGCGTCCCCCGCATCGGCAGGCGGACTCTCAACCACTGTGCCACCAGGGAAGCCCCACCTGTGTCATTTTTTAATGTGATAATACAGGCATTACAGATGTATATGCACAAACGCAAATACTAGTGTTTTCTAGTTTGGTAGGAAATGCTGGTGTGGTGGGTAAAGAAGGCTCAGACATGACACAGATCTGAGTGGAAAGAGTAATTCTGCCCAGACATTCATAAGACAGACTTAGAATGGAACCAGCTGTACTACACTCTAAGGAAACACAAGAAAACCTGTATTTCAAAATAGTTTGATTTCATTAGAACTGTCAAGTGCAAGGCCAAACCAGACACGATGTCACCCTGTGGCCAGCTCACCACCACACCACCAAGGAAGAAGCCCACTCACCCGGAGGCTTGCTCCACCACCAGATCAGGCATTCCTGGGGGTGTCCCTGCCTGCTGTGACAACACCATATCTGGGTCCAGAATAAAAATCTCATCTTGAGAAATCTCCATCACAAAGTGCAAATGTTCCTAAGGAAGAAAAAGGAGTCTGTCAGATGACTGATAAGGTGTTCACATCCATCATCTGAAGAATAACAAAACAAAGCATTCTTGGTCTTGAGGAATAATGAAATTTTATGACATAGCACATGACCACAGTGTATTTTCAGAGGCCTGACCAGTGGGCATCCCTCCAGAAACAACATGGTAGCAAGAGGCTGAGGAAGGGGAGAGTTGAATCCTTCTTGGTTTGGGACTCTGACCAGGATACTGTTAGGTATAACCAGAGATGGTCTTGCCTCTTCTTCTTCCCAAATACTATCAAAGAAGTGACACCCTACATGCAACTTGGTCCAGCATGCATGTACAATGACCTGGACTTCCAGGATCCGGTCAAAGCTAAGTGGCATGGCTAACAACTGGTTTTTTGTGTTTTTTTTTTTTTGCAGTACGCAGGCCTCTCACTGTCACGGCCTCTCCCGTTGCGGAGCACAGGCTCCGGACATGCAGGCTCCGGACGCGCAGGCTCAGCGGCCATGGCTCACGGGCCTAGCCGCTCTGCGGCACGTGGGATCTTCCCGGACTGGGGCACGAACCCGTGTCCCCTGCATCGGCAGGCGGACTCTCAACCACCGTGCCACCAGGGAAGCCCTAACAACTGGTTTTATCAATGGATTCCATTCTGTACCTTCTTTTCCAGCGGGAGCACTAGCTATCATTGGGCACAAGCATTTTTTTTTCTCATTACTGAACTCTGGGAAGTGGTGAGTTGAAACCAAGCAACACAGATATACACTTGAGGTCTCAAATTTGCTAATCAGAAATAAAGTTAAAAAGGCATAAAATTTGGCTAGGAAGCAGTAAAAGTAGCAGTGTGAATGAAGATTTGGAGTGCAGGCTGGTGACAACATCTATAAGCCTACCTATCTTCTGGATTCATCTTCAAGGTCAAACCACATCACCTTGAGTCCACAGATCACAAAACATGTGAAGACAAATAACAAGCTCATAGCTGAGACTATGAATACCATTCCAGAATTTGCACACATTTCAGTGTTTTTGTTGAAAAAACAAGTAAAAGATTAGTATAGTTCCTGGGGAGTTTTTCACTTTCACAAATAGGCTCAAGAAAACTTACCTGAGATCTGTCTATTCGATAAAAGCGATCAGCAGAAGTAGCTAGGGAAAAAAAAATGTATACGGCATTCAGAGAGGCCTGTGTTCTGGCACCAGATTTACAACCTACTCACCTACGATGACAATCAAAAACCTTACATCCCAGTCAGTCCCTAAATCTACTTAGAAAAACTCAAGACTTCACACCTCTGCTGCCGCTATTCCACTGCTTAGGAAGCCCTTCCGCACTACACATGTCTACCTAAACCATGTCTTAACCCATAGAAAACAAACTTATGGTTACCAAAGAGGAAAGGGAGGGAGGGATAAATTAGGAGTTTGGGATTAAAATATAAACACTACTATATGTAAAACAGACAACCAACAAGGACCTACTGTGTAGCACAGGGAACTCTACTCAATATCTTGTAATAACGTATAATGGAAAAGAATCTGAAAAAGAACTTATACACATAGGGTTGGCCAAAAAAGTTCATTCGATTAATGAATACATTGTTCAATAAAGTTCTTGGTGAAAATGAAAAATGTCTTATTTGTACTGAAAAGCGAACGAAGTTTTTGGCCAGCCCAATATATGTATCTGAATTACTTTGCTGTACACCTGAAACTAACACAACATTGTAAATCAACTATATTTCAATAAACTGTTTTTAATAACACATCTTAAGAACCAACTCAAATCCCACCTCTTCTGTGAAACCTTCCTCAGCCCCATCCTCCTTGCCCCAGGTAGAATTTGTTGCTCCTACCTCTATATGCACATTTGCATTTTGTGCATGGTTTATAAAAACTATCTTCACAGAGAACTCTGAGACTAAGAAATCTGACTCTTTAAAGATCTGTGTTTCATTTCTTCTTTTATGTCTCAAGATATCAGCACAGAACCCTCAACAGAGCTGGGACTCAATATGTATTTATCAAGTAAATAAAGCTAGGAAAAACAAAAATAAACAAAAAAAATACTGTAGGTAGCCTGACTTCCTGAGGAAGTGATTCTCATTTTGGAAAACAGTTTGAAGATGCAGAGCTCGGGACCACCTGTGGTATTAAAGGCATCATTTCACTTTAAAACTGAGTCCCTAAGCCATGTCTGAAGAAAGCTAAAACAGAAAAAACAAAAATTATTTAAGCAACCCTATAAGGGACTTGCCTGCATCTGTAGTTTGAGGGGGGGAAAAAAAAAACAACTTAATGACAAGCTTTGGGCTTCTAGAAATTAATCTGATTATTATCAATATTCAAAAGAATTATGTTCCTCCTCATTTAAATCTATCTAACAGAGTCCAGTATTATAAACAGATTTTCTACAAAGTACATAGTACTAGAGGGAAAAACTCAAAATGCAAATAATCATTCAAAAATCATAGATATTTAACGAGTAGCTTCTCTCCAAAGGAAATAAGCTAAGAAATAAGACAATCATGGTTCTTGCCCTCATGCTCAGGCAACAGAGTAAAATTTGCCTGAGAAGGACCTTGTCTACTTTGTTCTTTTAACCATGACTGCAATCACCTGTTAAATGTTCTTAACGAAACTATTTCTAGAGTAAAACTAATATCTAGACCATTAACCACACTTGTAATTTTATCTAAGACTGTATATAAAATAGACTATATAGAACAATTCATATACATTTTTGTAATTTTCTTAAATGTAAGTTGTTCCTCTGTGGATTCAGGAAAAACAAATGATTGCGCTTCTCATCACTAGGGAATAAAGGACCTGGAAGAAAAGCAGTATAGATTATCTTCAGAGGCAGCTGTCATTCTCTTATCCACATTTATATCCTTTCAGATGCACACAAAGCTGAACAAAAGAAAGGTCTACAGTGAAAGCTAAATGTCCACACAGACAAGAGAGACACCAGGTAGTAGATACACTGGGAGTATCTAAGCAGGAATGTACTGTAAAATGGGTAACTGGATAGAAAAGTGGGATTAGGCAGCATTTAGGGAGACAGAGATGGAAAATGGGCTCATTAACCAATCAGAAGATGACCGTCCTATTATACATTCAATAACAGCAGAGCAGATGTGAACACAACTGAAAATGCCTACCCTTTCACAAAAATTTATACCTCATCCTGAAATGATGGTTTACGGAAAATAATATGGAAGTTCCACAATATGCAAACGACATACCAATTAGTACCCGTCCTCGTGCTTTATGGAATCAATCTACTGGCCTGAAGACAAGTACTCAACACGTTTTTGGAAAAGGGGCATGAAAGGGAAATAGCACCTTGAGCAATTTGATGCTGAGAAGTTCGGCCAGATTAACCAACTTGCTTTGAGGGAGATAACTTCAGGAAAGTGTGTTGCAACACCAGCAAGTTCACATCACTTGAGATGCAAATACCAATCACGTGGAGCCACGTGAAGGGTTTCTGAATAGTCTTTTGGAAAATTAGAGTCCACTCTATCCATCAATACCTTGCCCTTGTGGCTTCCCCAATCCCCACCCCTCCAGGAAATACAGAAAACTCACCATCTAGAAAGCACCACCGTGGGGAGAGTCTCTGAGCTGAGAGCGCCCTGGGGAAGGAGGTTTCGTGGTCCTGGAAAGAGACATACACATCCTGGTGGCTCCATCTGAATGACCTGAGGGGCGTCCCTCACTCCACATTCTGCCCCATCACCTATTTCTAAGAGTGAGCATCCTTTACTACACAAAGCGCTGGTGAGAGATGGAAGCATACTTTTCACTGCGAGGACACACGGGGACTCTGCTTTGAGATGAATGATTTCACATAACGACTCCCATATCAAGTTTCCAGGAGATTTACAATTATTCCATTACACATTCATAAATTATACAACTTGGGACATGTACTTCCTTTGGAGACTCTCTTTCCCTTTATGAAGCTGAGGAACTAGTGGCAGCTGGCTGTCATTTGTATTTCGGTTCTCCACGTAGGTATAAAAATGTCCCCTACTGAAAGAATCTCTGCCGTTAATAATTTTTAAAAACATGAAATGCACATTCTAGTTTACAACACATGGTTTGGAGCATTCTGGCCCTGGCTCATAGCGAAATTGAGATCACTGACAGAAATGGAACAAATGACGAGGGAGGCCAGGTCTCCGCGGGAGGACACTGGGAGTTTGACCCTTACGAGAGATTTGAGATGTTCACATTGAAGGAGCATCCTTGGAATGAGGCTGGGTGTGCATGATCTTGTGTGTACAGCGGGGGACGGGGGAAGGAAATGGGAAGAACACAGAAGAGATAAGAAGAGAGCGAATCAGGGGTTGCACTGACTTCTCTGGAAGTCTAATCTGCCCCACGTGATCCTCAGGCAAAGCTTCTGCCTAAATCAGTGGTTCTCAAAAGTATGAACACCGGACTAGCAGCATCGGCTGGGAGGTTGTTAGAAACACACATTCCCAGGTGCCACCCCAGATCTACGGAAACCCTGGGGGTGACACTCAGCAATCTTTGAGGTGAGTCTGATGTATGCTAAAGTTTTAGAATCACTGGCCTAAAGTTATGGGGACAAAAAGGTCCGTTATTAGAAATCTTGGGTAGATGGAGTTTTTATATGAATGCATTCTGCCAATTTAATAATTAATAGAGGAAAAGTTGGTCTTACTCAGGACTGGTACCAAGATTTATATGTAGAGATACAGAAGTGATATAGCTATGGATACAGAGATAAATATACAGTCCTCTTTTTTTGAACCAGCTTTGGGCTCAATGAAATCGTGACATGTACCTATTTATATGAGAATTGTGTTTAACATTTTGAGAATTATGTTTTGACACATGTGATATCTTGTGTTTAAAGGAACTTAGGGTTCTTAATGTGTTTTCATAAAACATCTAAAGCGACTAACATGTTTCAGTTTAGTGAGAACTGCAATTATAAATCGAGAAATTCAAAAACGATCTGAAACATTCAGTGGCGACTGTGAGGGCTAATAAACAAAGATGTCAAACAGAAATGTGACTTCCTTCTATAAGAGTAAAGGGACATGAACACCGAGGATACTTTCTGAATTTTGATGTCGAATGTGCTACAGAGACCGCCATGAAAAGTATCAGAATTTCCCTAGGTAAAAATTGACTCTGAAAGAATACAGAAATGCTTGCTTTTTAATTTTGAAAACCGAAAGACTGATAGTGTTATTGCTAGAATATTCAAATTCAGGAATGATGGCTATTACTTAGTTTAATAAAATGCAGGTTGATATACTGCCTCAGCTGCATAACCAGCTTACCACAGGCTGTTAACATAATATTGATATAATTGCATACCTTTTCATGTGTGAGTGTCTGTGTATCTGGAGAGTTTTATGTATGCACCTGACTTATTTTGCTTATTTTTCTGTTCGTTTATTTACTCTGTACCTTGATGCACAAAGCATTTGATATAGCTCAATTTCCTTAAAGGGGTTTTGCTTAAAGAGAATGTTATGTTGGCTCTGTGAAAACATTTTTTAAAGCCATAGAGCTCTTTAAAACACTTCAAATGGGTTCAACAATTCTTGAACTTCCTGCAATTTCCTGTAAATTTGGTGTGTCTATATGTATGTGTATTTTCCACTGCTTTCCATAGATTATCAAAGTGATCTGAGATCCCCAAAAGGTGAAAAAGCTACTAATTTAAATAATCAAAGTTTATATCAGAGGGGATTCAACAAAATTAGAAGATTCTAATCATTAAAATGCCTTAATGACATCCAGACTTACAAAAATAGGAATGACTATTTCAAAGGTACTGAAATACCTTTAGAGTAAGTATCAAACACCTGAAGCTCTCTGAGCAGCTGACTTTTCTCCTACCATCTACTCTACTATTCTTCCTGAACCTCTTTTCTGGGATCTAAAAGCAAGCCGTAAATGAAGAATTGCAGCTTTGAGAATTTAAGTAAACTCACAGAAGTATCCAGATATTAAGTGGTAGAGTTATAATTCAAATACAGGCCTCTCTTACCACAGAAGCCATAATCTTAAATCCCAGGTTTATGGCTTCTAAAGGAATTACTATCATTTGGGGTTTTGAAGGATGGATGGGGTTTGCATAGGTCAAGTTTGAGAGAAGTTTTTTTTTTTTTTTTTTTAACTCAACTCAAGCAAAAACATGAGGAAAGCAAAAGAAAGGATGACCTTAATGGTTATGAAGACTTCTTCTGACTCTGGTGTTGAAGAATTTTCCATAGCTTCAGCTTTTGTTAACTGTTAAACTAATCTTCAGTATTTCTTAACAGGCAGTTCACTGCCTGGTAACTCGGAATTTTTCCTCCCTCAAATTCCCCAGCCATGTTACTACCTACTCTCTACCCCCATGTACCCATCTGCTTAAGAATCCCCTAGAAATATGGTAATCCATGGGAACAACGGAGACAGTGAGTCCAGAGACAAGGAACTGAGACTACATTCATGTAAAGAAAATTCTGATTATAGAGTTTAGATACCTTCACTGTATATATTATGTGACTGCAATTAGAAACTCTATACAAGTGTGGCGGATATTAACAGATGGCTTAGCATGTGATAGTTACAATTCTGCCACAACTTTATATTCAAATCTGTACAATGATGCTTATTGCAACATTGTTTTTTCAGGCGGAAACTGTATACAACATAAATGTCTATCCACAGAGATAAGGTTAAATCTATATCATGAAACAGAGGAGCAGTTTTAAAAGACTGAGTTATAGCTTCATGTATTAGCAAGACAATGTCCATGGTATATTACTGTTAAAAATAAATTGTGGTATAATATGTATAGTGAGTGCATAAGAAATGTAAATCCATTTTTTTTTCAAAAACCAACAAAACCCCATATGTGTATGATGTACATCTATGTGTGTAACTTTGTATCAATGTGGAGAAAGGTACAAAAGGGTACACACCAGAAAGGTACTGTCATAAGGTCTACTTTGGGTGGGCAGTTAAAAACCAAGCAGAAGTCTAGAATTACGTGCAACCGGAAAACTAAGATAAGCCAGGATTATAAAACCTGGCAGACTTCATGACACAAGTAGCTAATGAAAGTCAAGAGAAATACCTTGAGAAATGTCTCTAAGAGGCACATGAAAAGATGCTCAAAATCACTAATTATTAGAGAAATGCAAATCAAAACTACAATGAGATATCACCTCACACCAGTCAGAATGGCCATCATTAAAAAGTCTGCAGACAATAAATGCTGGAGAGGGTGTGGAGAAAATAGAACCCTCCTACACTGTTGGTGAGAATGTAAATTGGTACGGCCGCTATGGAGAACAGTATGGAGGCTCCTTAAAAAACTAAAAACAGAGCTACCATATGACCCAGCAATCCCACTCGTGGGCATACATCCAGAGAAAAACATGGTTTGAAAGGGTACATGCACCCCAATGTTCACTGCAGCACTGTTTACAATAGCCAAGACATGGAAGCACCCTAAATGTCCACTGACAGATGAATGGATAAAGAAGATGTGGTACGCATATACAATGGAATATTACTCAGCCATTAAAAAGAATGAAATAATGCCATTTGCAGCAACACGGATGGACCTGGAGATTATCATACTAAGTGAAGTAAGTCAGACAGAGAAAGACAAGTGTCATATGATATTGCTTATATGTGGAATCTAAAAAAAAAGTTACAAATGAACCTATTTACAAAACAAATAGACTCATAGACCTAGAGAACAAACTTATGGTTACCAGGTGGGAAGGGTCGGGGGAGGGATAGATTGGGAGTTTGGGACTGACATGGGATTGACACACTGCTATATTTAAAATAAAATGACTTTCCATGAAAAAAAAAAAGAGAAATACCTTGAGGACCTTAATATCAAAGATGAATGTATACTGGGTGGATTAAAAGTAGAGCAGGAATGAAGCAGATTGTCAAAAAGGAATTCGCAATAACCCAAAGCCAAGATCTGTAAACTTCTTTATACTCTGATGGTACCAACTAATGACAACCGCAGAGATGATGAGAGTCTTCTGTACTCATGTAACTCCTGCAGATCGTCTACCTATACCCGTTTCTCCTACTCAAAAAAGAGAATCAGAATACACGCGAGTGGTAGTGATGTTAGTATAGAGGTTAAGGAAAAACTTGCTGTGGTGTTGCCTTAACTCACATTGCTAACACACTGTAGGTATTACAGCAGGTAACCTGTGTCCTCACAGAGGGCCTGGCACACAGGTAGAGTGGGTGACCCTGGCGTTAAGAAATCCTGGATTCAGGGGCAGCAGGAGGGTGACCAGCAGCACAGTGCAGACCAGGGGTCAGACTTGAGCAGGAAAAGGGGATATAAGGAAACAAAATAGCCCCTAGCAGGAGGTCAAGGCTGGCCCCAGGATTTCATGGGGCCATGGATCCATAGCCTCATGGACCCACTACGATGGACACGGCAACATCCTTGCCAGTGACAGTGAAAAGAATGGCCAGACATATGTTTGCTTTGTGAATGCTGCACGTTAAAGTCAATGTACAAAGACAATTTCTGATGGAGCCAGAAAACAATCTCAAAAATATGCACCTTTCAACAGTATCTGACTGTAGACACTTAAGAAATGTGATCGTGTGAAACAGCTACGTTTCAGGAGAGTCACATAACCCCCTGAGCTGTGCCACTAACAATCACATCAACAGCCTTCAGTACCAGTTTAGGGCTTCTCGTCTCCTCAGTCCGCTCAAACTGCATAATCCAATCAATGATTCATCAAAGAGATAAGATACTTGACTTGCTCATTTTGTGACCTTTTATTTTTCTTCATATAAATGGTATGATTTAGAGGAATGCAACTCTCATTGCTCTACAGTGTAGGCAGAATGATATAACCTTGGACATAACCATGCTCCTTTCTATCTTCTAAAATTGCATGCTCTTTAAATAAACAATATTAACAAAACTACGCCTTTCAAAAATCCCTGATATGTGCATTTTCTCTCTTGATGTATGCTAATGGAAAATCTGTTTCTCATGCTAAAAATATAGCATGCACAAAAGCAAACCTGATATTTCTTATATATATTTTTGAAAGTCAACTGGCATGAATTACATGTAATTGATAGGGAAATTATGTGAACCACATATGCCAAACTTGCCCTCAATTTACATTCAATTACTCAGAGCTGATGCATACATAGTTTAATGATTGCACAGCCGCCCCATTATACACTCCAGTAGGTTATCCAATTAAGCAATATTCACCTAGCATTTAACTACACCTTTACTGCGAATGAAATTCTTTTTCTTTCATAAAATTTAGGGAAGATGTATGCAGAGGCAAATTAGAGGTTCCTTTGAATTGGCAATCTCTGCTTCACTGAACAATGTCTACTCAATAATCACTACTTTTAAATGTCTATGTATAGATCCAAATTTCTTATGTATCCATCCAAATTTCTCCTCTGCCTGCCTCGATATTTTCTGCACTCAACCCATCTATTCAATCATTTTTTTTTCTCTCTTTCCATCACCAAGTTGTATATCAATATCTCTTCATTGTTAGTGAATAGACCATCAGGGATGATTAGAAATGTGCATTTATGCATCTGTGTCCAACTACAATCCCACTTAATGGACTTGCTACTGTTTTGTTTTGTCTTTCAAAACTCTCACTCTTCAAACCTCCTCCTTTACCACCCACGACTCCTGCAGGAGAAGAATGTGCAGAAATGGAATAGCCATTACCAACCCAGCTTTGAAAGATGAAGAAACAGTGATGGTGTGGTACAAGATGGAAATGAGAGAGATTCCAACATTTTCAAGAGCCCTCTTCTGGTGAGAAAGTCTTCCATTAACAACAACAACAGATGTGTGTGTGTGTGTGTGTGTGTGTGTGTGTGTGTTAGCTGTCTTGCCTTCACTTGTAACAGCAAACAGACCTGGCCCCAGGCAAGTCTTACTTTAATTCTCCATTTGAGCCATTTCTGACAGTTTTGATCTAGCCCCCCGCAAAAAACAACATGCACCAAATTTCCTAGCTAACTCCTAGCTAACAAGATAGAGTAATTCCCAGGGGGACTCCCTTGAACTTGTTTCCACCCATCCATTCAGACTCTTCTAGAATCCAGAAAACAAATTAAGGAGGAAGAGATTTCAGATAATAGAGAGAGATGAATAAGGGCAGCCAATATGAAGGGAAGGAGAATAAATCAAATATCTGTGGGCACATGCTGTTTGCCTAGGACTAGACAGAGCTCTGATGGACTGTAACACGGACCTATCCTCCAGGAGAAGAGCACGTACTCAGGGAAGAAAAAAAAAGAGATGAAAGGATGAACAAATGGCTGTAGACTCAGATCTGATCAAGAGTGTTTTCTTGTGAAAGTGAAAGATAGCTGTAAAGGCTCTAAAGGAAGAAAGAACTTTTTGAAACTGTTATATCTACTGTGAAACATTCCACCCATTCTAGTGTTATTCTAAGTAAATGAATTTTTTTTTTTTTTTGCGGTACGCGGGCCTCTCACTGTTGTGGCCTCTCCCGTTGCGGAGCACAGGTTCCGGACGCGCAGGCTCAGCGGCCATGGCTCACGGGCCCAACCGCTCCGCGGCATGTGGGATCTTCCTGGACCGGGGCACGAACCCGTGTCCCCTGCATCGGCAGGCGGACTCTCAACCACTGTGCCACCAGGGAAGCCCTAAGTAAATGAATTCTTAAAGCGGAGGAATCACCTGAATAGATCCATTTTCACCTATTATTGAGTCCTACTGTATTTATTAACACCTCAAAGTATTAGCTCATTCTGTGTGCCAACTACGTTGTACCCTATAGAAACGGGGAAACCCTGAGTGTCTACAACACCCCTAACTGTTCCTGGTCCCATTGCTCCACCATATCCACAGATACATCTTTCTACTTCCTTTATTCCTCCTGCTGTTCTTCCCACTTTCTTTCTTCCTCTAGCACTTCCTCATCTGCCTGGTCCCCAGTCATGCCCTGAGAGCCATCAGAATGACTCAGGATTTCTTAAACCCATCACGACTGACATTTGGGGGGCTAGATAACTCTCTGTTGTAGGGGACTGTCCTGTGCATTGTGACATGTTTAGCAGCATCCCTGACCTCTACTCAATAGATTCCAGTAGTACCATGTCCCCTAGTCATGACAAACAAAAATGTCCAAATTGCCCAATGTCCCATATGAGGGGCAAAGCTCCCCCAGTTGACAATCACTAGAATGGTTGAATCTGCCTCTATTCCTTAGTAACTTTATGACCTGGAGTTAAGAAGGGACATAAAGAAGTCCAGGGAGGGAGCAGAGAAGGAATAATTTCATAGTAGGTGGCTTCAGGAAGCATCTTCATTAAATAGGTATGCAGAGTCCAATTTCCCTATGAATTCTAGTTTATTTGCCAAGCTCAAGAGTATCCCGAATCTGCAAGCACAGTGCATTTTGCTTGTCAAGTTATAACTTATCAGTTACGGGTTACATGAGATGCATTAGGATGGAGGGGCCTTAGTGTTTTGACCTCAGAGATGGCGCAGGCAGGAATGTTCAGCAGGCTATAAATATCCAGCATATTCTTGTATAACCTATTATGCCTTGTTAGGTTAATACAAGGTGTCATTTTTGAGACCCAGTACTTTGTTGGCAATTCACTATGAATTTGGGAAAGGAAGAATCCAAAGCAAAGAAATGCGTAAATGGCTGGGAAATGCCATATGGCTCACTAATAAGGTGTCTTGGGCACTTGTACACCTTTCCAAATGCTGATTTTCTCTTGAGTTTCTTCCAGCCTTAGAAAACCATCAGCTAAAATCCCAACTGCAAATTAGTGAGCCCACTGGAATTTCTCAAGTTTTTAAACTTACTGGTATTTATTCATTCCATCACAGTTGATTCTCAAGTATATTTAGCTCCATTGCATGCATAAGAAAGGTCATTAAAAAGCATTTAAGGCTTTTTGCTGTCCATGTTTCTTACAGGTCTTTCTCCTAATCACCCTCTAACTCTCACTGACGCAGAGATGCTGATATTACCAGTTTCTGCATCAGGAAACACAAGATCTAGTGCTAAATTTCCTGCCAGTTGGTTTTGTCACTTTCTACATAAAACTAATACACCTCCCCCATGTATTTTATACGTACCCTCGGGAAAATATAGAAATCAGTCTATGTCATCTCAGCTTCTCCACACCATCTGACACATTTCATTACTTCTTCCTTTTTTGAAACACATTTCAATTTTGGTTTTCATGATACCACCTTCTCCTGGATTTCCAGCTGCCCATCTGTTTCCGTGACCCTTTTGGACTGATTGTTCTCTTAAACTTGTGCTCTTCTTCACCACTCACTAGACAGATATGACAATGGGCCCTTTTCTTTCTTTTCTTTCTTTTTTTTTTTTTTGCTGTACGCGGGCCTCTCACTATTGTAGCCTCTCCTGTTGCAGAGCAACAGGCTCCGGACGCGCAGGCTCAGCGACCATGGCTCACGGGCCCAGCCGCTCCGCGGCATGTGGGATCTTCCTGGACCGGGGCACGAACCCGTGTCCCCCGCATTGGCAGGCAGACTCTCAACCACTGCACCACCAGGGAAGCCCTGGGCCCTTTTCTTTATGCAAACTCTCCCTGAGTGAACTCCAGCCCCATAGTTTCAACTAAATACCATTCATTTGCTAATGACCCTCAGATTTCTATGTCGAGGCCTCAATTTTTTCAATAAGCTTTGAAAGTCATACATCCAATTTTCTACTCACCAAAACCTCTTGCATCTAATAGGCATATTAAAATTGCTATAGCCAAAAAAGAACTCTGTATTCACCATCCCTCCAACTCATTCCTTGTCCTGTCTGCCCAAGATCCCAGCCAAATGGGAAAGTTTATATCCCCTCACTCCTTACCTCAACCAGCTCTCTGTCGCTCTGCTTAGGAAATTTCCTCACCACCCTCTCCCTACTCTCAGACCATGTTAATTCAAACACTGTCTCCCTCAGTTAAACGTCCTGCTTAATGCGCAGTTCTGGGGTGTCCCTAGACCTCTTGTTCCAACCTTCTCTTAATACCCAAAAGGCTCCTGCTTGTTCTAATTCTTCAAGGAGGGGTATGGGGCAAAGTAACACTCCTGAAACTCATCTTTGATCGCTGCATTGGTTATCCTACGTGGTCAGTGCACAAACCTTCTGTGCACTGACCACACAGGATAAATGTCACTTGTGAAGTGACATTTATAATGCAGCAGTTTTGACACCAGGGTTTGACCTTACTGCAAATAAACAAAAAACAGAAAGATTTTGATACGGATAAGTACCATTAATCCTTCTGCATGTTTTTATTAACAAATAATCAATAAGATAAATATCCTTATCATATTCTAGAGTCTCAACCATCCCCTGATATCTGTGGATATGTACAAACATGGCATAAAGAAAACATGGTAGAAAATATCCCTATATCAAAACTCTTAAGCCAAAATGACTACATTGAATAAGCCGGGATAATAAAGAAATGTATCAGTTTCATAAAACTAATCAGAATAAATGTTTTAGATACTTCGGTTCAACTGCAAAGGTTTAAAATGTCCATGTGTAAAAATTAAAAATTCTACAAAAGAAGACCCTTGAAATCTTATAGCTACCAGTGCCAATCCTTAAAGGGTGGAAATCAGCTCTGACTTTAAAAATACTATACTTTAAAAAATTAAATGACACCTAGATAGTGGCTCCAGGTAAATATGCAAATAATGGATACAAGAAATGTTGTGCTCTATCTAAAAAATAAAGTAGAAATTTATCTTCTAATGGTTGGTAAAAAAAACAGTCCGAGAAGCAGACTTTATTTTCTCATTGTAAACACACCCTAAGTGAATTATCATCCTTTCTATTGCAGCCAGATGGAAGACAGGACTCTGGAATAGTGGGGTACTTTGAGCAATAAACATACAAACAAGAACACCAGGCCATTTTTGTCATCCAGCCCCAGGACAGTCAGGCTGCTTGCTGTGACTGAGGGTACAGGCTATCGACTGGCAGGGGAAGAAAGTCACCTAGAGGCTACAAGGCACAGAGGTTTTTTTTTTAATAGTTGTTTTTTGCTGTTTTGGCAAAAGGATGCTTAACTAGGGGTTTCAGGTGTAGTGTAATAGACACCAAAACCCAAAGTGAGGTGCTGCCAGATTTAGACATTTTAAGTCCTTCCCCCACATGGAGGGAGGTAGAGAGGGTCTAGGAGAAGATTTATTTGGAGGGTGTCATTAGCATGCTGTGACTCCCACACACCCCTCCTAGGTGGCAAGGGTACTGGGCTTCTCAGAGAGAAGGGCTTTTTATGGGACAACTCAGACAGCTTTGCATGCGCCTCTTACAGTTTGGGGTGATGCTGTGCATTGGTATCTAAATCATGCCTGGAAAATCTAATGGGAAGAGGATGGCTGGAGAGGCTTGTACCGCACAGTAAGGGTGGGAAAGCGGGGAAGAGACCGCACTCCCAAAGAGTGTTGGGGCAAAGGGTAACTGAGCGTTCTCCCAGGAACCAGATGTGGGTTATTAGAGGGAGGCAGGCTGGGTTTATTGGATCCTGTCCAAGAGATCAGGATGGGACAAACAGATTGCATTTTAGAAAGTTGGTTTCATGGTTGCAGAAGCAGGGAATTTACTTTCCTGGATGTGAATGAGAAACACACAGCCCCGGTTGCTACTGGCAGCCATCTTGGACCAGGGAAACATCTTGTGCAGAGGTGAAATGTGACAAAAAACGGAGAACAGAGCAGAAAAACCAACAGAACACAAAATCCACCCTGCATCTGAACTTTGTGCTGATGTGAACCAACAGACTCCCTGTCAAGCTAGTCTGAGTTGAGTTTTCTAGTATTTGGCACTGAAAGCCCTTCATTTTATAATCTTTCCTAAATGATCTGGGAGAACAGCCACAGCCCAAGTTTGCACTAGACTAGGACTGTCCATTTTGCAGGAAAATGCAAAATAATCAGAATGCCAACTTCATCTTGGTTCTTGGAGTGAACTCTATCCCTAGGGGAGGATGTGGACTCTAATCCAAATGAGACATTAATTGACAGATGGACTTCTTTTGGATGGAATGTAAGAAACAAGGAGAGTCAATTATATGTTACCTGGTAATGAACTCTCTGGGAGCCAGAAGAAACTGACTGTAGGTCCTAATGAGAAAATGGAAAAAAAATAACCCATACACCTTAAGATTAGTTTGAACAAACTGCCTCAACTCCATCAACTAAACGCCCAATTTTATAGTATTAAGCCCATCTGGAAAGCATCTTACTCTCCCCAGTCCCCTAAGGTTAAACAAAGAAGATAATGCCAAAAATAATAAAAGCACACCCAGTTGGACTAAGAGAAGAAAGGTCATTTAGCTATTGAAACTTATAAATCCTAAATAGCGTTTAGAGGTGAGTGATATAATTTCAAGGATAGAGAAGACCAAAAGTAAAAGACAGGCGATTTTGTTGTAATAAATGGGGATCCTAGTTAACTTGCACCTGGACTTTTGGTTTGTGCAGTAAGCTACTTAAGCCCCCTTAGGCACTTAGGAAGCATTTATTTATCTAAGACCAAAAACATACTGTCAGGATAATTGTGTTTATACTGACAAGTTGCTTGGCAAACACAGGATTTCATAGACTGAAAAGAAAAAATCACTGTCCAGCTCTGCATTATCACGAAGTGCAAATTAACAGGGTTGAAATTCATGAGGCTTTACTGGAAGATTCTGAGAGCCAGGCTCCCTTTATAAAGTTTTATAACTAAATTGTCATCACTGTCATGTCCTGCAGGCTTCCTTGTTAACGAGCATAGTGATTCTATTTACAGATGTCAGCAATCCTGGCTACCTGGGTACCTGCTTCCCACAGGCTTTATCAACTTACGCTCCGAGCCCAAGTTTAAAACTTGTCCTCTTTATTTCTGCTTGCTCTTTCCTTTTTTAAATTTTTTTTTAAGAATCCTACTTTTAGTTGTTGAATATTGGTGTGATAAGCATAACAGTAAGTTAATTTTCAACAAAGTCAATTCATCAGTCATATATTTTGCTACTGTGGAATCTTAAGTTACCCAAGTGTTTAAAAAAAAAAGCTTGGTATCAATTATGAGTCACTTTTTTTATTGCAGGGTTTTTTTTTTGAGGGAAGTTCCACAATAAACGACCAACATTATTTTGAAAATATGAGTTACTATATGTTCTAGGATTGATTTGGACCTGAGTCACATGTTAAAAAGTTCACAAATTTTTACACATTAAATTTATCTTTAGTAAAAATAGCCAAGTGAAGCCACAAGTATAAACTTTGTTGACTTTTCTTCTCTCACCCTTATTAGTATTCACAGTTTGGCAACTATCTCAAAATATTCTACATTCCCAGTTCCATCTCTATCCTTCACAATGCTGAAGAGAAAAATTAGTAATTTTTACATTCCTGTATGCCTACTACCTGAGTTTATTTCCACCAAGAGAAACAGACTCTAATGTTCAAAGCTAAGTAGCTACAATTTGAAGGGATTTTAAACACTATATATCTTCTTTATTTGTGATATTTACTTATGTATAATGTGTTGTCTGGAAGAGAGTTGCTCATCTTGGGGTATTTATCAAAATCACACAACAGCTTTAAAAATATAAATGTCTAGACCACATCCCAGAAAAGTGATTCTAATGTACATCTTTCACCAAGAAACAAAGACAAAGAAGTGGCTGTTTATGGTTTCTGCCATTTGTAGAACAAGACACTGAATACTCTCCCTAGAAATTTTGCAAAAACAACCCATGACCACTGCAGTGATGGATCTGGGTTCTCCTGGCTTTGCTGGTGCAGTTCAAGTTCATGGGAATGTCACGCATGAGACCTCCTCCTTTCTCTTTCTCTATGGTAAGACCAGATTGAGAAAAAAAATACTAGATTATTCCTTTGTGTCCTGACACAAATTCTTTTGAAATATAGGTTTTTCTTTCCTGTAGAAGTTACATTTAAAAACAAATCTAGCTGTCTCTGACAGAAGTCCGTACTAGATGCAAAACATTAAGTAACGCCAAATCTGTTTTCCTTTATTATTTATCAGTGCCCTTTGAAATTCTGTATAGTTCAAAAAACACAGGTGAGCTGTCTGGCAAGACAAGGAGTCCCAGGCTATAGCTATGGATCACACTGGAGCAACGTGGTGCTGTACTTAACCTAATCAACCTTTCCCACTCCAACCACCCGAGGAGGAAAAACAGCAGTGGGGATGGAGAGGGAGAAGATGCGGTGTATGCTTAAGAGACAAGAAAGACAAGGCCACCATATTTCCATTTCCTCCCCAAATGCATCATCTTAGAAGTAAATATAGATGGCTGGTAATTACTGACAAAAATGGAAAACTGAGCAGAATAAATTATTGGCTAAAGAAACTCACCTCCTGCAGGCGATCTATGTACATACGGCAAGTCTCCAAATCACAGTCTCCACGCACAACTAGAATACCCAGAGGGATGGCTAAGGGTGAAGGAAAGAGAAAAATCTAAAATAACATATTTGATTTTTCTATTTTGGTATAAATGCATTTTTTATGGTTAAAAAAGACCTCTCATAAATATAATTGGTTTTTTGGATATTTCACTATCTCCCGGCACCTCTTCTACGAGCTCAGTCTCTTTACTTATGCAGTTTTCATATTCTTTCCCTGCATGATCCATGTTGCCCCTTGCCACGTGGCCAGCCTTCATTTCATTTTGTCTTAGTGGCCCTGATAAGAGGTACAATGTCATGGAAACAGTAGACTGACAGGGCCAGAAGCTGTTCACAGCCAGCTGCTAATTTATGCCTGTATTTGCAAGAGCCAAAGTACCAGAGAGGAATTAAAAAATCATGATGCTGGACACTTACCCCTTTCCCTCTTAAATGCATGGGGCTTAATCTTTATGTCACTTTGCAACAGTTCCCTATTTAAGAGACTCAAGCTACTCAAGGCACTGTTGTTACCTGGTGGCCAATGCCAGAATGAAATAGGCAAGAAACATTAAAAAAAAAAAAGCTTCTAGAAGGTTCATAGCTTAAAAATCCAACTGATTTTAAAGACGGTCAGTGTAAATGTGGTAGCAGCAGGGCTTCAGAAAACAATGAGGAGAAGCTGTTACATGCCTTAAATACCTTTTTTAGGTGGTGGTAAATGTCATACAATGGCTTTAGTGGATAGAAACTTCTGCTTCAGATATAACCACAAGATTCCTGAAAAACTGAAAATAGTCTCCTTCCCAAAACTTCAAACAAAAAATGTATGTGTACATTTCTGATTTTAAAAATTCAGTTATACTATTAAACCCATGATTTAAAAAATATTTCAAAATCTTGAAGCAACCAACTAGAGATTAACAAGGAGATGACAGGACAGTTGTGTCCACTAAAGATTTTTTAAAAATCTTTCACTCATTGAATTTTTAAAGCTTCATCATCAATAAATAGGTCTGAAAATGCAAAGTGCTAGGGCTTTAAAAATGAATTATACAGAGAATAAAATAGATTTAAATGCATGGGAAAATCCTGAGGAACTCACCAAGTTGTAGAAAAGACATATAAAAAATAATAAATGGAACATAGGCTATGGTAAATGTATGAACTTAGTCACTTGAAAGCTATAGGAGAGAGGAACTAAGTCTTGCCTGGAGGGTAGATTTGAGGCTCTCTGAAGGATATGGAGCCCCACTGGTCTCTTAGAGAAGCAATAGTTGTCTAGAGAAAAAGATACAGAGTTTGCTTCTCAACATTACCTCCTAGACTGGTTCCACTAGGGAGATCAATACCACTACCTCATACCTTTAGGTTCCCAAAGTGCTTCAAACATAAGCTGGAAGGCATCCATCATCTTGCAGAACTACATAAGCCTATGCATCAGTATGGTCTCTCTCACCGGAATAAGACTTATTTCCTTTTACAACCCCAATGTCTGGTAGGTATTCAATAAAAGTTTGTTTTTTTAAAAAAAAAAAGGTGGGGAAGGGGGAGGAGGAAGACAGGCTTAGGGCCTGTTCAAGTGAGAAAGAGAAAGTGTGTCTTTAAGAGCTAAGTCTACTTTCCAGGATAGACAAAGAAGAAGGGCTTGGAGCAGGAGTAGAGAGTGTGCATTGGGTTGGCACTTGCCTTTGCCTGTTCTTCCAGAAGCTAAGCAAGAGAACAGCAAGCAAAAGGGTGAGGAACCATGTAAGTATCACATGTTTGGGGGAATAATAATCTGGAAAAATAATTTTTCTCCTTTTTTGAATATATACAGAAATATCCAAGAAGTCTTCAGTATGGTAATCATGCATCTTTGAAAGGAATGAAAGGGAAATTCAATAAAGAGATCCCTAATAGTAGTGACTAAAGTAATCATCCTCAGCTAGACTATTAAATAGGTCCAAATAAGGTGACCTACTTAAGTAAGAGAAGAATAAGGATTTCTAATACTTGAGGAATGATGAGGAAAACCTAGAATTTTAGCCTAGAAAGTAAATCAAAGGTTGTGGAAATAGAATACAGCTATAATTATCATGAGAATCCATGTTAGAATCTTTCTCTTAATTCCAAATGTGCAAATGTAGAGAAATAAAATTTCATTAATATTTACCTATTTACTTAAATGAGGAGACACATATAGAAATGCAGGAATTTGGTCAACCCCTCTGACTATCAATGCTTGAAGTTAGTCTGGCCATAAATCCAATATACTTGGTAGCAGATATTTTAAACTACAATTAGAGATTGGATATTCTAGACCTAAAATAATGAATGTCTAGGAAAAAGTTTTCAAAGATGTGCCATTCATTTCTACTAAGGGTATAAAGTCAGCCACTTTGCTTATTCCTCAAGAAGCTGATGAAGAGAAACGGTGTATTTGATTGATATTAGCTATTCAGTTGGGGTAAAAAAAAAAAAAAAAGGCATCCTATACCACAGTTTCATAGCATGATTACTGACGACTGTTGTCAAATTTATCCTATGAAGGTACAGAAAGAATTTACAGTCATTCTCTCTTGGATTCAAATCCCAGTGCTGCTTTGGTCTTACAAATGACTCATGCTTGCTGTTTGGTCTTGCAACTTCCTCAATTCCTTTGATCCTTGGATTGAAGGCTATAGTATTTAGAATAGGTATCATCTAGGATTTTGTGAAGATTAAATACAGTACTATATTTAAAAATGAATAACCAGATCATCAATGCTATCTTTCCCTCACTCCCTTTACTAACTTTTGAGCATCTTGAGCTAGAAAATGGTACATCCAATCATCTATCTTTCAATTTATCATACTACAAGGATTAGCTGGCAGTAGTTCCATAAGTTATATCCTGTTTACTTAAAGCTAACATCTACTCTTTCTTCGAGGGTAAAGATAACTGTAGTACAAAAATATTGTAATCTTACACTTCCATTTGAGACTTTACATGGTGAAGAGAAACCAGAAACTTGTGGAAAATTACCACCTTCCTTTTACACTGCTGACAACCAACTGCCAAACCTCACTGAAGTTTCCTTCATCTTAATTGGGAGCAGGGAGACTACTTATCACCCAAGCATTAGCATTACTATTCCTGATCTTGATGATTCATCTGATTTTAGCCTTAGAGATTTTATTTGACTCCAATAAGCATCAGTCGATACTCAACCTATAGTACATAATGGAACTTTCATTGCAGGGGTCAAACGGAGTTTACAAGTTCTAACTAGGCAATCAAGAACAAGCTGGTTTCTAGATTAAGAAGGCAGATTTAACACACACTTACTTCTCCTGCACCAGAAATGCTACTAAATTACAGCACATGAATTTTAAAAAGACATAAACCAACAAAAAAAGAGGAGAAACAGTGAGGAGAAAATGCTAATGAATAAAGCATATGGAAAATTGGTAACTGACTCAGATCCCCTATACAGTCTAATCCTAGACTATGGGTGGGGATGGATAAGAACTAATTTACACTTCAAAACCCTCGGAAGATGTGCAAACTGGCAACATCAGTTGCAGCTAAAATAAGAAGCACTGGATATTAAATCACTAGATTCCACCACCCACTCTTGGTAGGTGGAGTTACTTCACAGAAAATGGGGATTAACTGATCATCTACAGAATGCAGAGATTCCCCAACTTTCTTCTCTCACTAGACTCTCCAAAAGCTGGCAGCCAGAACCCTACCTTCTTAGAAAGAGATCTGAAGACTCTTCTCTGGGGAATCCTCAGCGTTAAGAGAAAACATTCCATCCATGAAATATAAACAAGATTGTATTAAAAGATGAAGAACATGAAGAAGAAAAAGGAAAAGGAGCATCGTTCAGAGAACAAACAAGTTCTTGAAATTTGATATAATAGAGTTTAATAGAAAGGTTAGAAGATGAAGTTGAGGAAATCTCCACAAAAGAAGAGCAAAAATAAAAAGAGGCAGAAAATAGGAGGGAAAAGGTAAGAACAATAGGACTGGTCCAGTGGTCCAACATTCCAATAACAGGAGTTCTAAAAACCAGAGAAAAATAGAGAGGAGTAATTATCAGAAACAAACAAAAAATCAAGACTATTTCTTAGAACTGAAGAACATCAGTTTCCTACTTGAAATGGCCCAACAAGTACAATAACAAAAGAACAATAGGAAGACATTTTATTTTGAAGTTTAAGAATATTGGGAACAAAGAGAAGAGTCTACAAGTTTCCAAATAGGAAAATCTAGATGGCAAAGAAAGGATCAGGGATTAGACTGTTTTAAACTTCTCAAAGGCAACTGTACAGTCAGAGAACCAATGAAACAATGAGTTTAGAATTATAAGACTTTTACAAATAATCCAAACTATCAAATTAGTCCAAGGGTTGAATAAAGGACACACCCTCTACTAAAAAGTTACTGCAGAACATGCACCAACAAAAGTTGATTTTGCAACAAGAATGAGGAATGCAGGGGATATAACAAATGGGGAATCCAACAAAGAAAAGATTAAAAAAAAAAAAACCCTCTAAGGGGATTGGGCTAGAAGAGTCAAGGGTGACAGATATATTGGGGCACTCTGACTCAATAGGCAGAGATGTAGAGAGCTGTCAACATTGAGTCTCATCAACATTGGAGAGTTATTTTTCAACCAAAGGATAGAATGTCTAAGTGAGTCTGAACCAGTTTCTTACAATCATCCCCAGATGTGCTCTGCCTTAACCTGTTATTGAGAGAAAGAGTTAGGTCATGGCGAGGCAGAAAAATTCAAAGAAGTCCATCCCCTCTAACCATAGTTCCACTTGATAGCTAGAACCCACCTTAACACCCTGCCAAATGCTTTCCAGAATGCAGTCATGACCCTGCCCACTAAATTCTCATAGAATGGGCTCATAGGCACTCTCAGGGAAGCCAAAGCCAGACAGTAATCCAGAGACTCTTTTCAGCTCTCTCGAAAGCCTTCAACTAAAAGTGAAAGCATCATCGCTTCCTTGCAGAGGGAGGTTTAGGACTGCTACTTGGTGTTTCAAAGCCACTCTATCTGAATTAGGGATACATATATTGGTGACAAATATATACCTATGAAGAGAATGGCAAGTACAAAAGTCTGTATACTGGGATTATCTTGGTAGGAGAGGGATAAGGGGAGATACTTGTTCTGTTTCTTAATCTGGGTGGGAGGTACATGAATGCCCATTTTACTACTAATCATTTTATATACATACATATGTGCATATATGTATGTGTGTATATATATATAGGGGTATAGGTGTGTGTATATATATGTATGAACAACATTTATGAACAGAACATGTGTGTGTTTATGTGTATGTATGTGTGTGTGTATATATATGTATAGTATTTCAGAATTGAAAAGGAGAAATACAACCTATCTGTGGCAACTGATTTTAATGATAGTGGTGCTAAAGTTCACTGCATATTCTCTGATGTTCTCTGTGAATTAGACAAACTTAGCATCAAATAGGAAAATGAGGGAAAACAGTAGAGAAGCCATCAAAAGCCCCCAAATGACACCTACTGCTGCGATCCATCTCAAGCAATGGACACGGCATATTGAGCAGTCATAACCCTATGGCTTGTCATGGCATGGGTACTTGCTTGCGTGTGTGTTTATATAACAAGCAGCAGGATGATCTCTCTGCCTTATCTGGGCCTCAGAAGTCTCTAGAGCAGCAATGTCCAACAGACCTTTCTGCATGTCCAATGCAGGAGCCACTAGCCACAGGTCATATTGAGTACTTGAAATGTGGCTGGCGTAACTGAGGAACTGAGTTTTTATCTTATTTGATTAATTTATAGTTTAAATAACCATATGTGGTTAGTGAGCATTAGAGTTTTGTTCTCTGTGGAACCAAAAAGTTGAATGTCCTTAGTACCAGATTCAATATATTTCAAAACCATCCATGTTTTAACCTTTCCATGAGTAGCACATAGATCCAGCAAACAAAACCACTTTTCTCTTTGCCCCTACCTAGTTGGATTCAATGTGCTTCCTAATCCCTAGCAGTAGTATTCCTCAGTTGACTGAGGACAAATTTATTTCCCTTATTCTATAGCCTACCTTTCTTATCCTAGCTTTCTTAATCAATTCTCTGACCCTCCTATCAAAACATACTCTCAGATCCTTCTTGGTACTTTGGTATAAATGACTAATAATTAATTAAAGGGTTAACCCTCTAAAAAGCACTTGAGTTTCAACATGTTTGAAATTTGGGCTAACATGATTGTCATAGACTAAATGTTTGGGTGTCTCTCAAATTCATATGTTGAAGCCCTAATCCCCAATGTGATGGTATCTGGAGATGGGCCTTCTTCGGGAGGTAATTATGGTTAGATGGGGTCATGAAGGTGGGACCCTCATGATGGGATTAGTGTTTTTATAAGAAGAGACACCATAGAGCACTCTCAAGCTCACTCTCTCTCCCCCTTTGTGGACACAGCATGAACGCAGCAATCTACAAACCAGGAAGAGAGCTCTCACCAGAAACCAAATCAGCCGGCACCTTGATCATGGACTTTCCAGCCTCTGGAACTGAGAGAAAATAGATCTCTATGGTTTAAGTCACCAGGCTATGGCATTTTATTACAGCAGCCCTAGCAGACTAAGAAAATGAAAAGCTTTGACAAATTTAGGTAAAGAAATACAAAAGAAATTGTGGAGTTGACTGGCAATCCTCAGCCCTGAGGATTATACTACCAAGTACTTCTTCCCAGCCAAAAATGAGCCCTGCCCTGGTTCCCATCTCAGATTTCACCCTGGCATCCATTAACCTCCTTTCCCTATTTCTGTTTGTTTAAATGCCTCATAATACAGAATGCAATTAAATTAATTTGTTGAGATGAGGGTGGTGTGGGAAGACGCCAAGTTAGTGTCTCCTCACAACTAGGGTGCTTGCTGGCCACTGGTGGGGGATCCTGACGCCCGAGGAGACGGGAGGAACCCCCAAGTGAACCACCACCCCATGCAGCTTGTGGAATTTTGGTTCACGAGCTGGGGGTTGGGCCGAAGTTCCTGTGGTGGGAGCTCCGAGTCCGAACCACTGGACTAACAGAGAACCTCAGACCCCAGGGAATATTCATCAGAGTGAGGTCTCACAGAGTTCCTCATCTCAGCACCAAGACCCAGCTCTACCCAACAGCCTACAAACTCCAGTGTTGGAAGCCTCAGGCCAAACAACCACTAAGAGAGGAACACAATCCCACTCATAAAAAAAGAGAGAGACCGCAAAAAAATATGTCACAGATGAAGGAGCAAAGTAAAAAGCTATAAGACCAAATAAATGAAGAGGAAATAGGCAATCAACCTGAAAAAGAATTCAGAGTAATGATAGTAAAGATGATCCAGAATCTCGGTAACAGAATGGAGACATGGATTGAGAAAATACAAGAAATGTTTAACAAAGATCTAGAAGAACTAAAGAACAAACAAACAGAGATGAACAACACAATAACTGAAATGAAAAATACACTAGAAGAAATCAATAACACAATAACTGAAGCAGAAGAACAAGTAAGTAAGCTGGAAGACAAAATGGTGGAAATAACTGCCGAGGAGCAGAATAAAGAAAAAAGAATGAAAAGAATTGAGGACAGTCTCAGAGACCTCTGGGATAACACTAAATGCAACAACATTCGAATTATAGGGGTCCCAGAAGAAGAAGAGAAAAAGAAAGGGTCTGAGAAAATATTTGAAGAGATTATAGTCGAAAACTTCCTTAACATGGGAAAGGAAATAGTCACCCAAGTCCAGGAAGCACAGAGAGTCCCATACAGGATAAACCCTAGGAAAAACACACAAAGACATATATTAATCAAACTAACAAAAGTTAAATTCAAAGAAAAAATATTAAAAGCAGCAAGGGAAAACAAAAAATAACATACAAAGAATCCCCATCAGGTTATCAGCTGATTTTTCAGCAGAAACCCTGCAGGCCAGAAGGGAGTGGCAGAATATACTTAAAGTGATGAAAGAGAAAAACCTACAACCAAGAGTACTCTACCCTGGAAGGATCTCATTCAGATTCAATGGAGAAATCAAAAGCTTTCCAGACAAGCAAAAGCTAGGAAATTTAGCACCACCAAACCAGCTTTACAACAAATGCTAAAGAAACTTCTCTAGGCAGGAAACACAAGAGAAGAAAAAGACCCACAAAAACAAACCCAAAACAATTAAGAAAATGGTAACAGGAACATACATATATATGCTGTCTAAAAGGGACTCACTTCAGACCTAGGGACACATACAGACTGAAAGTGAAGGGATGGAAAAAGATATTCCATGCAAATGAAATTCAAATGAAAGCTGGAGTAGCAATATTCGTATCAGATAAAATAGACTTTAAATTAAAAACTATTAAAAGAGATAAGGAGGGGCACTACATAATGATCAAAGGATCAATCCAAGGAGAAGATGTAACAATTATAAATGTCTATGCACCCAACATAGGAGCACCTGAATACATAAGGCAAATGCTAACAACCGTGAAAGGAGAAACTGACAGTAACACAATAATAGTAGGGGACTTTAACACCCCACTTACACCAATGGACAGATCATTCGAACAGAAAATAAATAAGGAAACACAAGCTTTAAATGACACAACAGACCAGACAGATTTAATTGACATTTATAGAATATTCCACCCAAAAGTGGCAGAATACACCTTCTCAAAGGCCCATGGAACATTCTCTAGGATAGATCACATCCTTGGTCACAAATCAAGCCTCAGAAAAGTTAAGAAAACTGAAATCATATCAAGCATCTTTTCTGACTACAATGCTATGAGATTGGAAATCAATTACAGGGGAAAAAAACTGTAAAAAAACACGAATACAAGGAGGCTACACAGTGCGCTACTAAGTAACCAAGAGATCACTGAAGGAATCAAAGAAGAAAAAAAAAAACTACATAGAAACAAAGGCAACAAAGACATGATGACCCAAAACCTATGGGATGCAGCAAAAGCAGTTCTAAGAGGGAAGTCTATAGCAATTCAATTTCACCTCAAGAAACAAGAAAAATCTCAAATAAACAATCTAACCCTACACTTAAAAGAACTACAGAAAGAAGAACAAAGAAAACCCAATGTCAGTAGAAGGAAAGAAATCATAAAGATCAGAGCAGAAATAAATGAAATAGAAACAAAGAAAACAATAGCAAAGACCAATAAAACTAAAAGCTGTTTCTTTGAGAAGATAAACAAAATTGAAAAACCCTTAGCCAGACTCATCAAGAAAAAAAGGGAGAGGACACAAATCAATAAAATTAGAAATG
Source organism: Neophocaena asiaeorientalis asiaeorientalis (assembly GCF_003031525.2). Taxonomy (NCBI): domain Eukaryota; kingdom Metazoa; phylum Chordata; class Mammalia; order Artiodactyla; family Phocoenidae; genus Neophocaena; species Neophocaena asiaeorientalis. The sequence continues at coordinate 926,468 of NW_020172814.1, read as the reverse complement.
AAAAAGGAGAAAGGAGAAATCACAACTGACACCACAGAAATAAAAAGGATTGTAAGAGACTACTACAAACAACTATATGCCAATAAAATGGACAACCACGAAGAAATGGACAAATTCTTGGAAAGGTACAATTTTTCAAGACTGAACCAGGAAGAATTAGAAAATATAAACAGACCTATCACAAGTAATGAAATTGAAACTGTAGTTAAAAATCTTCCAACAAACAAAAGTCCAGGACCAGATGGCTTCACAGGTGAATTCTATCAAACATTTAGAGAAGAGCTAACACAGATCCTTCTCAAAAGCTTCCAAAACATTGCAGAGGGAGAAACACTCCCAAAAATCCATTCTACAAAGCCACCATCACCCTGTTACCAAAACCAGAAAACGATATCACAAAAAAATGAAATTATAGACCAGTATCACTGATGAACATAGATACAAAAATCCTGAACAAAGTAGTAGCAAACAGAATCCAACAGCACATTAAAAGGATCATACACCATGATCAAGTGGGATTTGCCCCAGGGATGCAAGGATTCTTCAATATATGCAAATCAATCAATGTGATACACCATATTAACAAACTGAAGGATAAAAACCATACGATCATCTCAATAGATGCAGAAAAATCTTATGACAAAATTCAGCACCCATTTATGATAAAAACTCCAGAAAATGGGCATAGAGGGAACCTACCTCAACATAATAAAGGCCATATATGACAAACCCACAGCAAACATCATTCTCAATGGTGAAAAACTGAAAGCATTTCCACTAAGATCAGGAACAAGACAAGGATGTCTACTCTCATCTGTCTTACTCAACATAGTTTTGGAAGTCCTAGCCACAGAAATAAGAGAAGAAAAAGAAATAAAAGAATACAAATGGGAAAAGAAGAAGTAAAACTGTCACTGTTTGCTGATGACATGAAACTATACATAGAGAATCCTAAAGATGCCACCAGAAAACTACTAGAACTAATCAATGAATTTGGGAAGGTTGCAGGATACAAAATTAATGCACAGAAATCTCTGGCATTCCTATACACCAACAACGAAAAATCAGAAAGAGAAATTAAGGAAACACTCCCATTTACCATTGCAACAAAAAGAATAAAATACCTAGGAATAAACCTGTCTAAGGAGGCAAAAGACTTGTACTCAGAAAACTATAAAACACTGATGAAAGAAATCAAAGATGACATAAACAGATGGAGAGATATGCCATGTTCCTGGATTGGAAGAATCAAAATTGTGAAAATGACTATACTACCCAAGGCAATCTACAGATTCAATGCATTCCCTATCAAACTACCAATGGCATTCTTCACAGAATTAGGACAAAAAATTTCACAATTTGTATGGAAACACAAAAGACCCTGAATAGCCAAAATAATCTTGAGAAAGAAAAATGGAGGTGGAGGAATCAGGCTCCCAGACCTCAAACTGTACCAGAAAGCTACAGTAATCAAGACAGTATGGTACTGGCACAAAAACAAATATAGATCGATAGAACAGCATAGAATGCCCAGAGAAAAACCCACGCACATATGGTGACCTAATTTATGACAAGGCAGGCAAGAATATACAAGGGTGAAAAGACAGCTTCTTCAATAAGCGGTGCTGGGAAAACTGGACAGCTACATGTAAAAGAATGAAATTATAACACTACCTAACACCATACACAAAAATAAACTCCAAATGGATTAAAGACCTAAATGTAAGACCAGACACTATAAAACTCTTAGGGGAAAACAAAGGAAAAACACTCTTTGACATAAACCACAGCAAGATCTTTTTTGACCCACCTCCTAGAGTAACAGAAATAAAAACAAAAATAACCAAATAGGACTTAATTAAATTTAAAAGCTTTTGCACAGCAAAGGAAACCATAAACAAGATAAAGACAACCCTCAGAATGGGAGAAAACATTCGCAAATGAAACAACAGACAAAGGATTAATCTCCAAAATATACAAACATCTCATGGAGCTCAATATCAAAAAAACAACTAATCCACTTTAAAAATGGGCAGAAGACCTAAATAGACATTTCACCAAGGAAGACATACAGATGGCCAAGAGGCACATGAAAAGATGCTCAGCATCACTAATTATTAGAGAAATGCAAATAAAAACTACAATGAGGTATCACCTCACGCTGGTCAGAATGGCCATTATCAAAAAGTCTAGAAACAATAAATGCTGGAAAGGGTGTGGTGAAAAGGGAACCCTCTTGCACTGTTGGTGGGAATGTAAAATGTTACAACCACTATGGAAAACAGTATGGAGGTTCCTTAAAAAACTAAAAATAGAACTACCATATGTCCCATCAATCCCACTACTGGGCATATACCCTGAGAAAACCATAATTCGAAAAGAGACATGTACCACAATGTTCATTGCAGCACTATTTACAGTAGCCAGGACATGGAACCAACCTAAATGTCCATCGACAGATGAATGGATAAAGAAGATGTGGCACATATATACAATGGAATATTACTTGCCATAAAAAGAAACAAAATTGAGTTATTTGTAGTGAGGTAGATGGACCTAGAGTCTGTCATACAGAGTGAAGTAAGTCAGAAAGAGAAAAATAAATACCGTATGCTAACACATATGTATGGGATCTAAAAAAAAAAAAATGGTACTGACAAACCTAGTTGCAGGGCAGGAATAAAGATGTAGACATAGAGTATGGACTTGAGGACATGGGGTGGAGGGGGGAAGCTGGGGCGAAGTGAGAGTAGCATCGACATATATACACTACCAAATGTAAAACAGTTAGCTAGTGGGAAGCAGCATCATAGCACGGGAGATCAGCTCGGTGCTCTGTGATGACCTAGAGGGGCGGGAATAGGGAGGATGGGAGGGAGGCTCAAGAGGGAGGGGATATGGGGACATATGTATGCATATGGCTGATTTGCCTTGGTGTACAACAGAAACTAACACAGTATTGTGAAGCAATTATACTCCAATAAAGATCTATTTTAAAAAAGTAATTGGTTGAGAAATCCATTATATATTTCACATTGCATGCTCTGGATTTTATGTCTGAAATAAAATGCCACGGGTCATACTAATTAATTTCGTTTTCTACAGTTGAAGTTAGGACTACTTGAAGTCATTATGCAAATTTATGCCAAATAGTGCATAAATTAACACCATTCGTCTTCAAAAACTCTAAAATCTTCTAGCAACCAATCCACAAGTGTACTCTTTCATCTATAAGAAACTTCTGAAGGATATATGCACTAAAAAATATATATATATAAATCATGGTTTCTAAAATATATATCTCACCACAAATGATAAGCAGAGTCAGGAAATAGACCAGCCTTAGCTATCCTATATATGGAATTGACTTGCCCAAAACATTGAAAACCAAAGTTCTTAAAGGCTATTAAAGAGAAAATGCCTAGAGTTTTAGGAAAACCTGAAAAATGTTTTCCAAAGAGTCAGAGGTATGATGCAAAAGACAACCAAATAGTTTCTTCAAGACAATCAGTTACTTGATTGAAGAAAGACAAAAGATCCTGTGGACCAGCTCTGAGATGAACACCCTTCCCCCCTCCCCCCTCTCCAAGGTCTCTGAAGCAATTTTATTCTGGTACAACCATAGGAGTGTGAGTGACCTGTGTTGAGGCCAGTGAATTCCAGTGCATGGGAGTCTCCCGTTAACAAAACTGCGAACTTTGTGAGTTCCCAGATGCAAAAGTATTTGCTGCTGGACTGAGTGAGTAGCCCTCATCCTGGCATAGCTGCCCTGAGCCTGATGGTTCAGAGAAGCGGCGATGAGAGGAAGAGGGGGGTGACTGAAGCCATTCATTGTCTTCTGTTAGTGAATCCTACCCTCCGCCTCTAGAAAAGCCAGCTATGCCCGAACAGACATTTTGCACACGTATATTCCGGTAGCACAATCTAAGCCATGTTATATTTAAGGATATACAATCCTGAGTTGTGTTACAAGGGTTTAGGCCTGGGTGGAATAAATCTGGGTGAAGAGGAACATGATAAGAATGATTTTGTGATAACTAGTTTTACCGTGTTTGTTAACCTTTGCCACAATCCTAAGAGGTGGATATGATTATTCCTATTTCTAAAATGAAGGAACTCAGTCTCAGGAAGATTACGTAATATGCCCTGAAATGTCACAGCTCTGAAATGGTGCACCCAGATTTCATCCCAGGCTTCTCTTACTGGAGAACCCATCTCCTGCGCTATTCCTCCATCTCGTCAAACTTGGGCCACACAGAGGGTGGAGTCTCTCCTTTCAACACTGAGCTCAGAGAGGTGAAGCTAGAAACTGCTGACAGGCTGACCAAGGAGTGAGGGGGGAGTTACAAGTCGCGTATCCAGAGCTCCACAAGAATTGGGGAAAGGCTGTGATCCTCGGGAAGCAAAGCCAAGGTAAGCAATTCCAGGCCGGGACAAAGGAGCATGCCCCTGGGACTCAGAAACCATGAGTCAAGCCACGCACATTTTCAGAAACACACTTGGCAGGGGTGGGGTCACTTCTAAAGACCCACCATTCCCTTCCCTTCCCTTTCCAGTAGGCCAGCTTCCAAGGGCCTTACAGACCGTGGATCAAGCTTATCCGAACAGTTGACAAGCTCTAACCCTGTCTGTAATATGAGTCACAGAATTAAACTGTTTCTTACTTCATAAAGAACTACATGCGACTCTAAAATGGGGGGCAGGATACTCGTCATTATGGGGGTAGTAGAGATGGCACGTACGAGTACCTCTGACTTCAATCAGAATTGTTACAGACAATCACATGACTTGTTTTGCTATGAAAATCACTGCTTTAGAATTTCCCATATTGAGCCGAAGAGCTGATTGACAGTTAACATAAACTAAATGTAAAACCCACGTTCTCACTTGAGGTGGAAAAAGTTCATTATGTCAGATGCGTAAGATATTCAAAACATTCGATATCATTAATCTGGTAGTTTTTTGCTAGTATAGGTATTTGCATACCATTCATTTTAACGTTTATTCTTGGTAGATGACTATTCAGGAAAATCCCAGTGGCAGATGTTTTTGATCATTTTGATTACTCAATGAGCTTGCATTGCCCTCGATTCTTCTGCAATATAGTATGTGAGGTCTCCATGCAAAGACAGGTAATCACGGTACCTACCTGTCCGGGCTATCGCGAAGAGTAAAGAAGTCAGTGCCCGTAGAACACAGTATCTGCAAATCCACCCTATGTTCACTCCTATAAGCCTTATCAAATTCATGGATTTTCCCTAATTCTATATCAACATGTACGGGCCATTCATAAAGCCTCAAGCCACTTTCAGCAGACCAAATGTGGTGACTTTTATAGCAGATAATGTGTTCTACCAAAGCTTCGAAAGGCCAGAGCCTAAACCAAAGCATGTAAATAAAAGAACCAACCAAACCCGCAAGGAATCACAGCTGGCTGCTTTATGACCCAAGCAAAGACCCTCAGAGCCAAAGCAAGAAAGAGCCACCTTTGCTATGAAATCCACATGAAACTGTTAATGGGATTTATGAAAAGGGAGAAGACTCACAGCAGCTAATTCATTCCCTGCAAGATACTGTGATGCATTCAACAAGGTATCACTGTGGAAAGAAAGGGCTGAAAGCTCAGCATTGAAAAAGAAAGAAAGGATTTAATTATCTGACACGTAAGCGATTATAGTGCAATTCCTGTTCAAACAGAATTGCGGCTAAATGGGGCTATTTACCTATTCAAATCGCAAACAAAACCATCTTCAATAGGATCATTAAAAGAAGGTGTGAAACCCTAGGGAAGAACTCCTCAGAAAATGCAAGGATTTACAAAGGTTGGATATTAAGCTCTAAATATATACGTAAAAATTTTAGAATTGCAAAGTTTCTGTTAAGGCTAAATAAAAAGGTTGTCACTTTCTGAAAAGAACAATAAATGTAACAACAGGGTTAAAAATTCATAAACTAGAAATGCATTTTGAACAGTTGGGGAAACCATCAAAAATACAGATAATCTTAGAATGAATGTATTTTATGTTAACACTCTCCAGAGATACATTTTTAAAAACCTGACTTTCCCTTAAGCATTAATTTTAGGTTTACTGACATAATCAAGACAGTTTGTCAAATATTCGCTATCCTTCTATCAATTTATATGCGGTCTTAAGAAACAAATAGTCTGAAAAAGAAACTGTTCCCTAGAAAACAACACAGGAGAAAAGCCAGGTAAGCTTGGGTTTGGCAATGACATTTTAGGTACAACATCAAAAGCATGATCCATGAAATAAAAAGTTGATGAGCTGGACTCAATTAAAATGAAAACTTCTGCTCTGTGAAAGACACTGTTAAGAAAATGAAAAGAAAAAACAGACTGGGAAAAAAATCTTGGCAAAACACATACCTGATAAAAGACCGGTATTCAAAATATGCAAAGAACTCTTAAAACTCAACAATAAGAGAGTCAATTAAAAAAGTGGGCAGAAGATCTGAACTGACATCTTGCCTAAGAAGATGTATAGATGGCAAATAACTGTATGAAAACTGTGCTCAATGTCATTAGGGAATTGCCAATTAAAACAACAATGTGATGCTATCACATATCTACTAGGATAGCTAAGACTGAAAAAAACAGACAATGCCAAACGCTGGTGAGAACATGGAGCAAAAGGAACTCTCATTCCTTGCTGGTGGGAATGCAAAATGGTAGAGCCCCTTTGGAAGAGAGCTTAGCAGTTTCTTACAAAACTATACAAACCCTTTCCATGTGATCCAGCAACTGCACTGCTTGGTATTTGCTGAAATGAGTTGAAAATTATGTCCCCACAACAATTTGCCCATGAATGTTCATAGCATCTTTATTTATAATTGCCGAAACTTCAAAGCAACCAAGATGTCCTTTAATAGGTGAAAGGATAAACAAACTGGTTATCGCACTGTAAACTATCATTCAGCAACAAAGAGAAATGAGTTTTCAATCCACGAAATGGAGGAAACTTAAATGTATATTGTGAAGAAATAAGCCAGTTTCAAAAGGCCACATGTTGCATGATTCCAACTATACGGAATTCTGGAAAAGGCAAAACTATGGAGGTAGTAAACAGATCAGTGGTTGCCAGGGGTTTGGGGGGAGGGACTGATGAATGGGTGAAGCACAGGGGGTACTTAGGGAAGTGAAGCTATCCTGTATGATACTGTCATGGTGGATACATGTAATACCTCTGTGAAAACCCATAAAACTGTAGAACACAAGAATGAATCCTAACGTAAAGTATGGATTTTACTTAATAAGAATATATTAATGTTGGTGCATCAGTTGTAACAATGTATCACACTAACGCAAGACGTCAACAATAGGAGAAACTGTGCTGGAGGCTGGGGGATATATGGAACTCTGTACTTTCACTTAATTTTTCTGTAAATCTAAAACTTCTCTAAAAAATAATGTCTATTAGTAAAAAAAAAAAAAAAAGCAGGAGAAAAGGGGGAAAAAAGAAACTGTTCCGAGTTTCCCTTAGACAGATATTTTGCTGATACCAGAGAATATTGACATACAGAAAAATAAACTTGCTTTCTTAGCCATAGTGTAACCACTATTCAGAAAGTCAACAGGATGATGGAATAAGGGGCTGGAGGGAAACAGCAAGGAGCAGAGGTGGTGGACCAGAGGAAGGAAGGAAAGCCCTAAGGGAGGATGGCAGGGGACAAGTGGAGTCTTTCCAGTTTACCTCGTTAGTTCCAAATGTGTCAGGGTTATCAGGGCACTAAAATTCTAACTTGATGGCTGACGATAATTAAACAGAATGAGTTGGCAATATTTCAATCCAATTTTCCCCCTGTGTACCACAGGTTTATCGTGTGACAACCTGTCATTATTACCTGCCCACTGTTCACCTGGAACCGAGAGGAAAAATTAATGGGCATATTAGCATTCGAAAGGAAACATAACACCCTAAGAACTTTCTATCTCACCATGCCATGCCTGGATCTGTCAAAGGTTTCACCACCCCTGGTGCCTGTGATTAAAAATGATCCTAGAGTTTGAACTTCATGACTTGAGCTGAACCGAGTCCTCTCCATGGTTAATTTAAAGTGTCACCCATAAGATAAAAGTAACTATGTAGTTTTCATTGCATTTGATTTGAGGATAATATTTTGAAGATGTGCTTTCCAGAAACTAGCAGGCTCTCTACAAATATGGGTTTCAAACTACACATCAAATTCTGCTATTTATTCTGATGGCAACCCAAGGGACATACAAGTCATGTTTCTTTTTAATCCTCTTACATACTTAGTAATAATCTTGAATAACAACTCGTGGTACGTATTTTCATTTAATTTGGCAAATGTGCGTTGTATATACAAGGGATTGTGCCAAAATACTTTTCAGGTCAGCAAGTCATTCACTTAATTACACAGCAAACAAATTTTAAGGATTTTCTCGAGCCAGGGACACCACCAGTGCCAGGAGTTGGGCATATAATACTAAGGAAGACACAGTACCTGCCCTCAAGGTGTCACAGGGGAGCGTAAAAAGGGGAGTGACATAAAAACATCCTACTGATTATACACATTGTACGAGGAAGGCTGATTGTCACAGACCAAGTGTGTTTAGGACTCAGGAGAGCTACACATTCCCCAGAGCAGGATCCGCTTTCATAAGGAATTATTTCCCAAGTGAAGAAAACAATGACATTTGACAAGAGACACAAGAGTTTTTCTAGACAAAGGGAATTCTCTAAGCCTTAGATCATCTTTAGACTCTAAGAAACCAAGAGCATGAAAAGAAGCAAATGTTCAGGATTGAGAAAGATAGGTAGGTGAAGAGTAAAAGGGGGTGAGGCCAAGGCCAGAGGCTTGTGGGGTTTTTTTTTATGCTAAGGAGTTGGGGCTTTATTCTCAAAAAGATTGGCAGATGCTAAAAGGTTTGCATCAGAAAATGGTTTCAAGATTTACATTGTGCTCGGGGGGCTTAATGTTGCCCCTAACTTGACTAAACTTTAGACAGGTTTCTCCCTGACTATAGGCCCCTGACCTCCCTTTTCGTAGAGTACTTACTTTAGAAGACTCTGAATTATAAATTCTTTCTCTGCCCCTTTGAGAGGTAAATCTTCTCCCAGCCTTCTGCCAGTTCTACAACCCTGGACATCTTTCCCAAAGACCCAGAACCCATCCCTTTGACATGTAATCGTTCACGGAAGATACTGCTCCAGTTCCTAGTCTCTATAGGTAGCTAATAAGTGACAACTTGCAAACACAGATAGCCTAATCAAATGGCTAAAGTCCTCTAGCATTTTTCCATTTGCTCACCCCAGTGATTAAAAAGTCTCCCGCCTTTTTAGAGTCCCGCCTGAACTCACAGCAGAGTTCACTTTCTCTTCCCCATTGCCACCGTCTTGACCCCTACTGCAATAGTCTTGAATAAAGTCTTGCTTGCCTGTTTAACTTGTCCATGTGACTTTTCTTTGACAACATGTTAGAAAAATCATTGGCAGAGATGTGGAAGGCAAATTAGTGGAAGACAAGGTGAGTAGCAGGAAGGTGAGTTGGGAAGCTATAGAAGTAAATGAGATGAGCAATGCTATTGTCTGGAATAGAGGAAGACAGTAAAGATAAGGGAGAGACACATGTGGGAGATGTTACGAATCAGCTCCATAATGACTTGGATGGTGAGAGGGAAGAGAAACCAGGGTGATTCACAGCTGTTCAGAGTGGCCACGGCAGTTACAACCTTCTCACACACTTGCCTGACACCACAGTAGACGGTGGCCTGCTGAGCTGGAGAGAGGGAAGGAAAACGAAAAAGGCAGGAGAGTGGGGGTGGGAAGAGATAGGTGATGGAAATGATATAAAAGTGGCCCTTGGAAAGATGGTTGATAAGAAGCACTTACAAATGCCTCAAAGGCAATTGATAACACCTAAAATATCTGAAAGGGATTTCAGAGTTAGAATATTGTTACAGGCAGAATTGGGGAGAGAATATTCTCAAGCCTGGAGAAAGAAGAGCAGGTAGAGGGAGTGGGGCGGTGGGGGGGGGGGAAGGGGGAGACTGTAACTCCCTAGACATCCCCCCCAAGGCCCAGACCACATCGTCTCAGGAACTAAGAGTAATCGATCCTTTTCTTCTTATCTTTCCAATCATCAGCATCTAGCACATGATGAATGGAAAAGCATAAATGGGAAAGAGAAATCCAGAAAAAACACACTGAAGCTGTGTTCTGAGCAAAGATGAAAGGAGTCAGAGGGAGAGTGCAACCCGATCACAGCTAACATGCTTAACATTGCATGAGTTTTCTTTCTTCCTACTTTGGATACATTTGGTTCATGCACTACCAGTAATAAAAGAAGAAAGTAAAAGCAAAAGGTCCAATACTATCTTCTAGTAAATAACAGAAACCAAAGGTCCAGGTCAAACAGTTCTAGAAAATGTCATCATCTTCCAAGTTAATCTGAAGGTTTACTAACAATGATGAAAAGTTCTATTTTTGATGAAGGGAACTCCATTACAATGAGGATTCCTAATGTCACATACAATGGAATTCTAGAATAACAAAATGATTTATAAAATTCCTTGGAGTGCACTCCCAGTGTTAAATGTGATAGAAGCAATTAACTGTAAGGTTCTAGAAGGCACCTGACAATGGGCATTAGAAAACAATATAATTTTTGTCCAGGTACATTCATTAGGAAGGTAATACTCACAAAATTCCGAGATACAGGGAAGAGCCACCACTGACAATTTACTGCCAGTGCTCTAGTATTTGGAAGGGAGATAACAAGCACTTAACAGTGACATGGAAATCTTGGCTACATGGGTTGGCCAGCCAAATACATGTGAAAGTCAAGGTGAAATACTGTGTCCAAAAGCAAAAAGATTCATAACCAGACCCAAAATTTAGTTAAATACTATACTCAAAATGTTGTTTAGAGGGCTTCCCCGGTGGCGCAGTGGTTGAGAGTCCGCCCGCCAATGCAGGGGACGCGGGTTCGTGCCCCGGTCTGGGAAGATCCCACATGCCGCGGAGCGGCTGGGCCCGTGAGCCATGGCCGCTGAGCCCGTGCGTCCGGAGCCTGTGCTCCGCAACAGGAGAGGCCACAACAGTGAGAGGCCCGCGTACCGCAAAAAAAAAAAAAAGATGTTTAGAGACACTGGCTCAAGTCTCTTCACAGTTTTAACATCTTACTGTCAACTGCACATGACGGTAATGGGCAAGGTCACCGACGGGTATTGGAGAAACATTCAGTCATGCAGCTCTGAATTTGAGCTGACTGGATACATGTGAAGAATCATAACAGAAGATGTCCTAAAATCTGTTATACGGGCCCAAGTTTCTTCGTGAAAGCAAAAAGAGTAAACAAATTATATATAGACAACTGCCGTGTAGAGATGTGAACTAGGGCAGTCTAAAGAAAACACAATTCTACCATCCGATAACCAAGGGAATGCTTTAATTCTGCTTATCAGTGACTCCAGAAGAGGGGCAGTGGATCAGTGATTCGGGAAGCCCAGTAAATATTAAGCAAGAGTGCTTTCCACCAGTATGAACTATGAAAGGCCTGACGCTTTTATTCACATAACTAGCAAAATAAAATTGTAGTTCTAAATCATTCTGCAAAGAGGTTATTTTCAGACCAGCACATATTTCTGTCCTTCGTTCTGTTCAGTTCAGTATCTTTACCAAAAAGTTGGATCAACATATAGAATAAGTATCCATCTTGTTGAGGATCAAAATCTGGTGTTATCTCTGACTACAATGTTTGGCTAGAAATAGCCTGAAATTTATATTACCTTGCATTTAGATCTCCAATTTTAATTACTCAAATTCCAAAAGGAGAATATTTGGCTTGATAGTAGTTCAGGGCAAACAGAACCTTTAAGAAAAGGTCAGCATTAACCTTTTAGGTTTCCATTTTCCTTAGCTCATTCTGAGGCACCTAAAGAAAGTAATTAGCTTACATTCCAATTCCCTGAATTTGGAATAGCAGGGAGGTCAGGCCAAAGGATGTAAAGAGAGAAACTTGGAGGTTAGTGATACATGAGCCTAATTCCTAGTACCTAGAACAGTGCTTGGTACATAATAAGTGTTCAATAAATAGTTGTTACATGAAGAAGGGAATGAATGGACTCAAAGATTTGGGTGTGTGGGTGGTTACATCCTGGCCTTTTAGTTCAAAAATCAGGTGCTGAGTTACGCAGACAAGACGGTGCTTTCAGAACAGATGTGCCCCCCGCAGGTCCACAATGGGATGGAGGCCCTCATTCCCTCAGCCGCTGAAAGTGCTGGCTCTGTTGACAGCTCACAGCTGAGCCCCTCTCTAAGAAGGACGCAACCTCACTCAGGGTTCGCTTCCTCCTAAGGGACAGCCTGAACGCTCTCCAATAACCCTTGCCTCAGTTGGGACAATTCTAAATGGCGATCCCAGATCCAAATGTCCCTGTGGGAGTGCTCTGCTACTCCTCGCTCTCCACATCCACCGCTCCCTCCTGGGGAATCTCCAGTAAACCTCCTAACACACACCGTTCCCTCCTGGAGAATCTCCAGTAAACCTCCTAACACATAAAGCTCAAAAGTCTCAGAGTGGGTTTCCCAGGGAACACAAACAAGGACAAGAACTACGACCCCAAATTCTTTTTTAAAACACATTTCTGTAGCAGGGACATATATACACTACCAAATGTAAAACAGCCAGTGGGAAGCAACCGCATAGCACAGGGAGATCAGCTTCGTGCTTTGTGACCACCTGGAGGGGTGGGATAGGGAGGGTGGAGGGGGAGACACAAGAGGGAGGGGATATGGGGATATATGTATACGTATAGCTGATTCACTTTGTTATACAGCAGAAACTAATACACCATTGTAAAGCGAGTATAATCCAATAAAGATGTTAAAAAAACCCACATTTTTGTAAGTGCACAGCTATGTCTTTACAAAGCAGGAGGGTTGTGGTTAGAAAGTGCACTGGATTAGGAGAGAGGAGATGTAAATTCTTACTAAAATCCTGTCGCAGCTACGTGAGCCTGTGTGAAGCCACCTTTGTAAGTGTCCCTCTGCTGATGCCCGCGGCCAGTGTATGCGACAGCTGTCTGTAAACTATGAGGCACTAGGCAAACACTGTTATTATTTATTATTAAACATGATGCCGTGACCCTGCGGTGGCTAATGCCACACCAAACACACATTAACATAAAGAAAGAAAAAGTATCAAATCTATGCAAAGTTCTTAGAAGAAAGTCTTCAAAAAGAAACATAACAACCATTTGAGTTCATATCCCAGAGCTGGCAAACTGGGAAGGTAACAACAAACCGGACTAGGTTGGTATATAAGCAGTGAGAATTAGTCATTATTGTGTGTGTGTGTGTGTGTGTGTGCGCGCGCGTGTGCGTGTGTGTGTGTGTGTGTGTGTGTTGTACACAGGATAAACCAACAGAAAGGAAAAATGTTCCTTTGGGCAAGACTTAAGAATATACCTGCAATTGATGGTTCTCATTACCCAAGGCTAAGTTTTAACAAGGAAAGAAGAATACAATGACGGTATGAACACTTCAGGCCATCTCCTTGTCTGAGACCTAACTAACATCATTAGCATCTAATAAAGCACAGCTCTGGAATCACTTCTTATTTTCTTGTACACAAAGCAAGGCTTTGGATCATAAACAGAATTAGATAATGAAGGGGATTATATTAAAAATAAGATCATTGTCCTTCAGCCTAATATTCCCCTGGTATCTGAGTCTTGGAAGTTAGCAAGACAAGGAATGCACTCGTGTATAAGCCAAGAAGACCCCCAGGAACTGACAGGTCAGGGTCTCCATGCTTACAAAAAAATCAAGGAGCTCAAGGTTCCAGATCTAACGTGCTGCTCGCAATTCCTCCCAAGCCACTCACCGTCTCACTCTTCAAATTGCTATTTCAAACTTTCCCTTTTCTTTTTCCCTGAACACGGATACACTTCCCTTCCCTACTGGTAGCTAGTAACGCTTGCTCCTTGTGTCACTAATAAAAGTAATCAGAATAGAACTTCTGCTTCTCCCTGGTACCAAATCCCCCAACCTACCTGCCTCTGTACCCACTCCTCTGCCTTCCCTCCCCGTACTCCGGGGGACTGTCCCCACCCCTCCACCGTGCACTGAACCCCATCTCCACCTATCCAAAGGCATTGCTCCTGCAGCTGGCCCTCTCTCTCCTGAATCAAGTTCTCCCTTTCTAGTGGACTGTCCCATCGGCGCGCACACCAGCCTACACAGCTGAACTAGCTTACAAATTAAAAAAAACCCAACAACAAACCTCCCTTGATTCCACATCCAGCCCCCATTCCATTTCTCTTCTTTCCAGTTAAACATCTCAGAAGGGCAGTCTATGTGGAATCACTTCCTTTGGTCCCATTTGCACATGAACCTACTCTATTCACCTTCTTCCCTCTACAACCTCTTGTGAGGTTACTAATAACCACCCTCTATCCAAATCCAATGACCAGTTCTTAGCATGCATCTCCCTCCACCTTCATAGAACATTTGACCTAGTTGTCACTATTCTTTTATAAAATATTCTTCTTCTCTTGGCTTCTAACCAGCAAGCTCTCCTGTTTTTTGTTTTTTCCTAGCTCACTCTGTGCTTCTTGGTCACCGCTGGGTCCTCTACATCTGCCCCAACTCTATGCACCAAGTTGCAGAGCCCAAAACCTCAGAGGCATCCTTGAATCACCCTTTCCTCCTACGCAGTGCAGCTAATCCATCATCTGATCCTACCAGCATTACCTCCAAAATAGATCCGAAGTCCAACTGTTTCTCCCCAACTCTGCTACTTTAACTCCCTCAACTTCCAGCACACATCTCACTTGGAATATCATGTTAGCCTTGTATCTGGTGCGCTGATTTTTACTTTCACAACCCAGCAGTCAATTCTCCACTCAGCAGCCAGAATTATTCAGAATAAATGCAGACATGTTATATACTCCTTCTCAAATAATTCCTGGAACTTCTCATTACATTCTGAATAAAACTCAAAGCCTCTCCATGGTCTACAGGCCCCCTCCACGTGCCAGCCCTTTCCTACAACTTCAAAATGACTTCATACCCTTCTCCACCCAGCTAACCAGGTTCCAGCCACATGAACTTCCCTGTTGTGCATTAAATAGTCCAAGGATGTTTGCACCACAGGGCCTTAGCACTAGCCACTTTCTCTGCCTAGGGACACTCTTCCCTCAGAAATCCAGGTGCATACTCAACCTTTACTTTTAGGTCTTTGCTTAAATGTTACCTTTTTAGAAAGTCTCTCCCTGATCACCTTATCAAAAATAGGATCTTTTGTCACTCTTGCGTTATTTCCCATTATAGCACTTACTGCTATATCACTTATTCACTTGTCTATTCTCCAAATGGCATATGAGCTGTATGAGGGCAGGCACTTTTCAGTATCCCTGTCAGCTGAAGTAGTACTAGAAATATGGTAAGCAGTCAACAAATACATGGATTTATGAACAGAAGATGTATTTGGGGGGTACAGAAAGATCCAAAAACAGAAAATTGTCCAACAAACCAGAGTCTGGTAAATTAAGGTAAAGTCAGTTTAAATACAAAAAAGCATTTGAAATAGTATTGTGAAAGATTTAAAAACAAGTATGCTATTAAAAATATTTTATAAAAGAAAATAACTACTACTTGGAAGAAATAGGGAGCATAGTGATTAAATAAGTATTCAGAATGTCAGGTCCTTAGAATTTTCCTTAAGTTTCTTGGGCCTCAGTTGCTTTATATATAAAATGGGGATAACCATGCTACCTAGTACACAGAGATGTTGGGAGAATTAAATTATATGATATGTGTAGAAATATTAAGACATTTGCTAGCTCACAGTAATAGTACAATATGCATTAACTACAATTATTTTTATTTATCGGCATTACATTTTTATTAAGGATAAATACAAGATACAGACAAAAGGGGAGAACAGTAAAGGAAACTAAACACAAAACTCTGAGTAAATGTCAACTCAGGAAAATAGAAATAAACATAAACACTTGCAAAGCAATGGACAGTGCCCTTCAGAGGACAGACTGACATCATTTAACTCCTCAGACAGATTTCAAATGGAACGCCTACATCCACCAAATGGAGGCCTAATCTCTACTGAACGGCCCTGTTGTCAACTTGTTAGGATGGGGAAAGGTTCAATTTTAGATGAAGCAATCGATAGGGGGAAAAAAATCAGTGTTTTTAGCAAACTCACGAAGCAAAATGCACTTAACACGTTCTTATGCTTGCAATCATTACAATGAATGATGTTGGAGCTTTAAAAACTTCCCTAAGTAAGCACGGTCAGGAGGAAAATTTTTAAGTCCTATGTCATTTCTACAGGGCTCAACGTTTATTACCGTATAGTACACCCTGAGGAAATACAGAGTTTAACCACTGCATTTAGCAGATAAGGCAACTGAAGCCTGAAGAGGGTAAATGCATTGCCCGAGGTCATTCAACTAATTAGCAGTCAGATTGGCTTTTGTCACGCTTGCTTATATATTCCATCCCTTCCTTTCCTTATTTAAATGTTTACTAAGAAAACAGATACTTAGCGTTTCCTTAGTTCTATCATAATCCTCATCAAATGAGAAAAAGCTCATTTGATGAGCTTTTTTCAGGGATTATTTATGCTCTTCTTTTTCCACCACTGTTTGCTCAGAGTAAGCACTCAATAAATGTGTATTGAATAAATGACACTGTAATGTTACATGTCCTGGTTTCATCTTTCAATGCCTAGCATCTAGGGTGATAGCCAACATATAACTGATACAAATGTACAGTTTTTGGAAGCATGGATTCATGCATGAGTGAATGGCTCCGCCATCTTGGCATGTTTATCAGAGGCAATTGAGTCATCCATAAGAACTGAAAACAAAACAAAACAAAATCCAATGACCCACATCCCCCCATTCTGAGGATGAGTGAAACACGGTGACTCACTTACAAAGAACAGCACAGGGAAAGTAAAAAGACAGGAACTTCACAGTGGAGAAGCCGGGCAAATGCAACCTTAACGAAGAGATCAGGTTACCATCACAAGCACGTCATGTGGGAATCAGGTAACCCCTGATATGACGGGATGGGAAGGGTACTTCGCCTCTGCAGTACTCTTTCTAAGAACCTACAACTCCAGTCTAATTATGAGTAAAACAACAGATGAAGCCGTAATAGGGGCTATTGTACAGGTCACTGGCCTGTATTCCTCAAGACAATCAAGGTCATGGGGGTGGGGGGTGGAGGAAAGACCGACAAACTGTCAGAGACCAGAGGAGACTGCGATTAGTTAACAGTAATGAAGCAATATCCGTTTCTGTGGCAAACGTACTATGGTATAAAATGTTTAACAATGAGAAAAACTGGGTAAGAGGTATGTAGGAGGAACTCCTAGTAGTATCCTTGCAACTTTTTTGCAAATCTAAAATTATTCCAAAATAAAGTTTATTTTTAAATATTCCATGATGGACAGCAGATGATGCACTTAAGAAATGTATAAGGACTTAAGAGAGGGAGTTTGCAGACATCTGACCAGATCACTAAATATGGCTTTCACAGGTGTAAATGCCTTGCCATCGTAGCAGTCTCTTGTACTAGCTGACACAATAAAAGTAAATCAAATGATTACTCATATTTTCTTTCCGTAATCTTTAATATATACTAGTGTTTTCAATTCTATTTCTGAAAGTGAGAAAGAGAGTTGGAGGGTGGCGATGGCGTGTGCAGTTTGGTGAGAGGATATATATATAAAAAAAGGGCAGCTGCTCTGAGCCTGGCTTGTGGACTTGCAGATTGAAGGGCAATGTCATAGCAGTGTCTTTTGGAATAGCAGCTCCAACAATCACAGCTACCATTTTGGGAAGGCTTGCTAATGTTGCCAGACTGTGCAGCGGGGCTTTCATATACAACATTACATGTAACCCACAGCACCCTACTGAGGCTGCAATTATATTCTCCTTTGAGAGATGAGAGGTTTGGTCATCGGTAAAATTACTTTGTCAAGGTTGCAAGTGAGATTCAAACACAAATGTTTCTGACGCTTCTACTGAGTCATTAAACAAGGAAGACAAGGAAATTCCATTAGGACAACTGCCTAAATATCTAATTAGCGACAATCATTAGTCTTAACCAGATAATAATATACTGAGATATTATCCACTATATAGATACACTAAATTGTAAATGGCCGGATTAATATCCATGGTGCTGAGATACTGTATGTAAAAGGGTTGTTGAACACTGTGTTTGATATACAACAAATGTTGGCAATGCCCCCGACCTTTATAGGCTACATCTGTTTTCAATTAGTTCCAAACTGGATTTTACTTTTCTGCTTTAGGCCCTAGACTCATATGAATTATCGTGGCCACTCAGAAGTGCAGAGTAAGCTGATGCCCGAGTAAAGTTTAGCCAGTTTACCGGAGACAGAGTTACATCTTGGCCAGTATCAAGTCATTCCAAATATAAACATGTATGTCATGTGTCAGTGAAACTCTTTTGTACTTAGAAATATAAGAAATTTAAAAAAACTGATTACCTTTTGCCTAGACTATATGATTATATGCTTTATTAAGAACCCATTTATATACTTCATTCTGATTATGGGAGTTTCTGCTATAATTATTATAGATTTACTTGAAGAATTTTTTTTTAATATGGCTACTTTCTCCTTATGTTCTATTTCAAGTTGAATAGACTTTCCTCTCTTGGACCACATAACCATTATCTCGAGGATTGATAATTCATAAATCCAGTGAAAAAACTATAACTGTTTTAAGCAGGTCTGAAATTTACCAATAAGAGCAGAAGGAGAGAAAGACGAACCCTCTCTGTGTTATCATTTTAGAGGAAATGCCGCCAGGTGAGTTGGGGCTAAATGGAAGGGAGACAGGAAGTATTTAAAATACTACAGCCATCTTTCTCTCTGCCAAAATAAATATGGCGATGAAAAGGGCTGCCCTCCCGTAATTACCATGGAGTCCTGCCTTACAGACAGAAGCAGGGCTTTGTAGGACAACAAACATCTGAGCTTGTAATCTAATGTGAATAATGATCCAGACACATGAGCAAGATTCTATTAAATGGTGAAGGAGAACAGCCATGTGCTGCCTGGATGAGTCACTTGGTGTGTCATCAAGAAAGGGAACTAATTTTTTGAACCCAGTAATGCAGGACCTGCTCTAGTTCGGACTTGGATGTTGACAATAAATGAATGACCCAAGAGGATTCACCCGCTTTGTTCTTCCAGGATGCAGGTCAGAGCACATTCCTAGAGTCCCTTTTATCTAGATGTGTTCTCTCTATTTCATTTCATTAATGCTTCAGAAATAACCTATTTTGGCATGCACTGCACATTGGGATTTGAACTGGTTTTTGCCTTTATACTCAGTTTGAGCTGTCGGCCTTCCCATGAATCTGCAGTCACTTGCAATTTGGAGCCGGGGAAGAAAGGGTGAGTGTGAATAAGTCCATAAACCCCCAAGGACAGACTTTCCTGAGCAACCACAGTTGAGAAGCATCATCACCATATATTAAATGTAGAATGACTGAGTTGGCTGCTTTTACTTCTAATTCCTATGTTGTTTTCCTCAAATCTTTAAAATGAGATAATGCTTTGATTCCCTCTTTGAGAGTTTCTTTGTTCTTCTGGGTCCCAAAAGACATGGCTGAATTTATTGGACTTATATTTATATCAAGTCACCTCCCCCAATTTGATATAAGAAGTTTCCTCACATAGATGTTTTATCACATAAGAGATGATAAGCAGAGTACTTGCCAGGAAATGTCATCTTGTAAAAACTCAAATCACAATTACCTCTGGCAATAGTGGACAGATAATGCCCCAGAAAAGATAAGAAGAGGTCATTGAAATCCACAGATAAGCTTCAAATCTCATTTCAGCCAAAAATTTCAAAAGCTTCCCCACTCCTAACTGCCTCTCCTCAGAGTTGACAGTAAGCTGCAAAATATTACTGGCTTGAGATCCAGTCTCTTTTTAAATTTTTCAAACTTGTAAGCTATTTGTTTAGAAGTTTGTAAGAAAAAGAACATAAAACACCATTCTTTTATCATTAGTAGCCTCTAAAAGTCAGTTTAATTTACACTGTAGCTACATCTCCCATCGCAAACATATAGATCCACCACCTTATGGTTAAATTAGATTTTGTGCTAGTCTGGCCCGCATAATCTCATTTACATTAGAAAATATAATCTGCCATTGGCAGAAGGGGGAAATGCAGAGGCTCAGGGCATTGTTCCTCCTCCACCTCAAAGCATTCCTACCAAAGGGAACAGGAGTGAAGGATGGAGCGAGAAGGCTGGGGAGAAGCTGAAGGATACTGACGTTTACGGAAAAGGATGAAGAAGGTTGAGGAAGCTGACGCAGTGAAAGAATGGAGAGAGAAATTCCATACAGGATGCCCTGGTAGGTTTAGTGCCTGAGTTACGGGGGAAGCGGATCCTTGCTCACTGTCACCTCCAGATCTGAAAGTCCCTGCCCCACCCTGAGACTGTCCCTGGATTTCGGGACTTCCATCCAGTACACCCCACTACAGATCACAGGTTCAGGAATCAGAGCTCAGAAATGTGCCCCCTACTCCACTCCTGCCAGTTTTAACTATTTTCATCTTCTACACCTTCAGGTCCACACTTGGGGCCAGTTTGGGTTTTCGTTCATAAATCTCTGGTTCTCTACAACGCTCCCTTCTCTCTGTTGGCATCCCTGCCCGTGCCCTTGGACACTGGCCCTCATCTTCTCTGCCTTTACTGCACTTGACTACTGGCCCCCACAATGAAGAAGGAACCGAGAACCCTAATATCCAACACACCTGTCGTCTTAACTGCTTCTGGCCGACGTTCCCCAGTTACCTCATATATTTTCATGGTACAGACAAAGATCTAAAATAGTGACTGGAACGTGAAAAATGCCCAATAAATATGGAATATTGAGCAAGCTGAACTAACAGTTATATATATTTAAAGAAGCATATGGAAAATACGAACATTGGAAAGGAATTTGTATGTTGACTCAACTTGAGGTCTCAGAAGCACTGTCACCTCATCAATGACTCATTTTACCCTGACATTTACTACGCTGTGGGCCTTTCTTTGACGTCATACAATCACATAACAGCTAGAAGTGAAGGACGCGTCTTCCCAGATAACTCTGTCACCCTGGCATGAAGAATGAGGACAGTATTTGGTAATGCAGCCTCCAGGAAGAGACGTGCACTGTCTCAAGAATTTTCTAGATGTTACTATACCATGTTGTAGCGCCATCATTCTGCTTTCTTCATTTTAGGTCAGCCTGGGACTAAAATGGTTAATAACCCAAGAAATCCTAACGTGGCATCAAGAGCAGAACTAGTTTATGCTGATTTCCTTTTCTAGTTCCATCTTCTTCAGCCCACAGGGCATCACTTGGGGTTCACATGTTACTACACTTCCCTTCATTTCTTTAATCATGACTTTCAGACACAAGATGGATCTATCCATCAAACCAAGGAGGACCAAGAAGCTGAAAACAGGCTGATCCCGTGATATCCATTAGGCACTTCCAACTTACAAGCTTCCCGGAGCTTCTCTTTGTCATAGTGGAATCCTTCATAGTCTTGTAAACTGATTTTGTTCACCCGGATCCTCAGACGGTCTGGGACAGACTGGGGACTGTAAAACAAGAACCGCATGGTCAGATATCAAGGAGAGAATGGAACTGGGAGTCATATGCACCTGGACGGACTAAAGGCAACATCATCTCTTCTTATGAAGAAGAAAGAGTTCACATTCAAACCAGAATCATGGGATCTTGATGAGAATACAGCAATTATCTGGAGAACACGTCTCTGCAAACCTCAAGTTTCTGGAACGGAGGTAAGAACATGGGAATAAGCAGAAAAAGCTTCTGGAGCCCACTCATTTTTTTTTTTTTTTTTTTACTAACTTATTAAAAACTCCAATAAGATTCTGTGTTCAGTTCCACAATAAATGAGATGCAGCTAATCTGAAGTGCTGAGAAGTGGTGTAGAGCTGGAAAGAACTGCTTTAGCAAATATGCCCATAACAGCTTGGCTCTCAGAAGAGACAGGAAAACATAAAAATCAAACCAAGAATCCAGAAAGCACGGGGCTGAGAATGAAATGGCTCCACACACCTCGAACTCCCTGGGGGCACTTCTCAGTCAAAGCCAATTACAATAAATGTTGCCTGTGATGGTGCCACTGAGGACCCCAAAATGGACGAAAAGTGTTAAAACACGTATAACATGCATTCTTTAGGAAGAGAAGGAAGTATTCAATTCATTTTAAAGGAATTCAAACTGGTTCAGGATAGATAGTGAACAATTAAAAGGGGGTCGTACCAAACTTTCTGAAGCGTCCTATTCACCCTCAGAAGGCTTTTACCTGGATTCCTTGGATGTTTTTAACTAATATTTTCAAAATAATCATGGGCATTAGTCGAGGGAAATAATTTGATCTTCATCATCACCACTACGGAACAGTACATTTATTCAATATATTAATATAACACAATCCCCATTTGTCTTTATTGCTTCTCCTGTCATATTATGGGGTAGAAGTCCCCATTGACTGAAGCAGAAAGAATAGCATTAGTCCTCAATTCACTTCAGGAAAAGAAAGAAAGAAAGGAAGGGAAGGAAGGAAGGAAAAGAGAGAAAGAGAAAAAGAAAAAAGGAAGGAAAGACGAGAGAGGAGGAAGGGGCGGGAGAGAGAAGAAAGAGGAGAAGGATGGATGGAAGGACAGAGGGATACTTGAAAAATATTGGCAGGATACCTCTACCCCAACCTCAGACACACATGCACTCACACACACAATTTCACTGCAGCTCTGGAAGAGGGAGAAATAATTTTAATTTCATTCTCTTGTCTAAAAACTCATTTTAGGGCAAAGTGTAACAACTCCTTCCATACATACTCCAACTTAACAGGCACTGGTGAATAAAACTGACATGTGTAAGTTGGGATGGGAGATGTGGTTTAAAGCACATTTGTGAATGAGCAGAACAGACCTTTAATATCACACGTACCCACACCGCCATTTACAGGTAGGGAACCTGAGATTCAGAAAGGTAAAGTGATTTTAAGGTCACAGAGCTACTAAGTGACAGAGCTGGGAGCAGAGTCTTGGACTCTTCATTCATTCCTTTTATGCTCCTTCTATTGTACGATGCCAAGAATCCCACAGATTGACAGCAAAGCCACAGAGCCTGGATTAGCAGAGTCGGACGATCCCTACGTGATGCTCAGACTCTTGGTCAATGAACAATCGACGGGGGGCTGGCTAAGTAAACTGTTGGTACAAACAGGAGAACGCAGGGCACATATTACAAATGAGTGTCTACCTTTAAAAGAAAATCTGAGTACAATATGTTGTTAAGTGAAAAAAAAAGTCATTGAAAATTACATATGGCATAATCTCCTTCACGGGAATTGTGGAATTTAGGAGTTTATAGAGAAGTGTCTGAAGAAAATGTTCAGTAAGCTGTTTGAGATGGCTACCTGTACATGGGGGGATTTAGGGATTATTTTACACTGAGTATCATCATTTTTAGAAAAGTAACGTAATTATTTTAAAGGTACATCAATAAGTAAATAAATGGTAACTCGGGGCAAGAGTAGAAGTAAGGATTATATCAGTGTTAGGTGTTAGATGTAAGTAGATAGGAAAGAATTATTAACAGAGTAACCACACACCGTTGACACCAAATACGGATTTTGAAATTAAGAGGGGCCTGATCTTTTTTTTTTGTTGTTGTCTGCACCACATGGCATGTGGGAATCTTAGTTCCCCGACCAGGGATCAAATCTGTGTCCCCTGCAGTGGAAGCGTGGAGTCCTAACCACTGGACCGCCAAGGAACTCCCAAGAGGTGCCCGATCTTTTGAACGTCAAGTTCACTCCAGTGAACCGCAAAGATTATAATTAGCAAACACTCTCCTGCAAGCGTAGCAGATAAGAGGGAAGCTGGAAACATAGAACGCGGTGGCCCATCATACTCTGTAACAGGAGAAGAGAGAGGGCAGAGGCTGAAAGAGCTCCGCCAAAACACTTTTTGAGCTAACAGCAGATCTAGTGGCAGTGAGCTCTGGTCCTCTCCAGTGAGCTGGAGTCCAGAGCTGACTATGGCAGCAGCTGCCAAGTTGGAAGTGGGATTCAGAGAGTGACTGCAGACCGGTCCCCGTAGCCCTCCTCCAGGGGGCTGCCCGTGGGCTAACCAGTGTGAACCACCTTTCTCAAAATCCAACACTGTCTGCTGTCTGTCCACACACTTCTGCCTTCCAGGTTCTCATCTGAACCCACTGATTCCCACCACACACTACTGCCCCTGAACCACAGCCTCCCACCAATCTTATAGAACTTTCCAGGTCCCCTATGAATTCATATATTATCTCACTTCATCTCCAGAATGGAAAAGAGTGGAGACTCTCACTAACCAGCCGACACTCTGTTCCTTCCACTTCCTACACATTCACTCTTCTGCTCTCATCTCCCATCTTCTCCCAACAACCTGCAACACATCCCACTTTCCCACCAGTGGAGGCTTGCTTAAAACCAGCCTTCTGACTAGGGTACCTGGTATTTGGCCTCCTATCAAATGGTGGCCCAGATCAGGCCAATCAGGAAGGTTGAGGACATTCACCCAGAGGGTCCCTGATGGATAATCCCTTTGAATTACTCTGGACCCTGGTATAAAGAGTAGGTACAGGAGGCAGCTCAGCAAAGTGGTTAAGAGTTCAGACTCTAGGTCAGATGGACTGGATTGGACGTAAAGTTCTTCCAGTTATTGGTTCATCAGGACACTGTGCTTCAGTTTCCCCATAGGAAAGGTGGGGATGATAACAGTATTCACCTCACGGGGATGTTTTGAGAATTAAGTGAGTCAACACAGGTGATGTGCTTAGAAAAATGTCTGGCACATTGTAAGTGCTCGATATTAGGTATTATCGGTATAATTATTATTCTGAAGCTTGTTCTTTCAGGTAAGGTCCTGCCTAATAAACACTAGCATCTGCTGCTGTCAGGTATTGGAAGCAGATGAGGGCACATGCAGGAACTCCCTAGATACTTCTAACAAGCTGCTGGGCTTCCTCCGGGGGCAAACCGTCTAGCCTGGCTGGTGTCATGGTTCTCCTGGATCTTCTCCCACTTGGTATTTTACAGGTCAAGTGATAACATGAAAACAGACAACTAGAACATGGGGGAGAAAAGTGCACAGAGGTTAAATGAAAGCCAAGTAATTCGATTGTGTCCCTTGATGGCAAAATATATTAGTGTCCCATTAATGGCTGACCGGAGGTAAAGGATGACAAAGCTTTTCCTTGGTCTGGGGAGCAGCAGTGCCATTAGTTTTCTAAAATTAAATTTTGCCAAGAAAGTTAGCAGAGCATAGAAGAGACTAACAACCTGGTAAAAATGGATTTGCCTTTGTGCCAACTTCTACCCCAAGCTACTCTATACTAATTTAAGCTCTGTATCAGGGGTTCTAAACCTGACTTCCATGGAACCCCTCAAGGTCCCTAAAAATAGGACTCAGCAATCAGTGAACGTCCTTTAAAAACGGGACAATGGCCCCAACCTGTCGCCTTCTCATGAATTTCCTCTGAAACATCAAGAATACGTTCCTTGTGTAGAGTGGAAGTTGATGGCTCTGAACTTAACTCCCAAATATCCTCATCATGACTTTCTCAAGAACCGTAATAAAAGCACCTCTCGCCAAAGTCACTAACAGGGGCCTCAAAATCTCCAGTCTGTACCTTCTCTCTCCACCTATGCACACCTGTTACCCTGAGATGCTGGAGGGGGCGGGGGGTAGGTGCAGAGCCATCAAGACAACTCCCTGAATACAACTTAGATCTAATTCTCATCATTCTCTGCTACCCTTTAGTTCCTGCCGATAGATTTTTTTATTTGACTCTTCAGAGACTTTCAATCCATTAGTGTCAAATTCCTTCCTCATGCCTCCAACCTTCTTCATTCTTTCAATCAATTTCTTTACTACACATTGTCTCTCACAGACTGATAAAAGACTCCTCTCATCCCAGTCTCCTACGTACAGGCACCCCTCATGGATGGAAGGGATGAGTTGGGTGCTTTCGTTCCCACTTCCAGACAATTAACATCACGTAATCCCTTCTTCTCATTGGAAACACAAATCACCTGGCAGTAACACCACTTAACCTTAAGACAATACAGCACAGCGCATAAAGCAGAACGCAGAATCAGCAAAATCTTAGTTCCAATCTGAACTCTACCAATGAACACACATTTGACATTCAGCGCTCTGAAGTTACCTTCTCAAAACCATTTTCTGATCTGAAAACAGGACTGATAGGAATATAGTGAGAACTGAATGAGAAGATGCACGTAAGGCAGTTAGCACACTCCTGTAAATAGTAAGTTTTCAAGTATAATGTATTGTTATTTTGTTACTATTATTAGCATCTTGATGCTTCTTCAATCTCCACAGGCCTTTTTAAAAAACGGAGTCCTGAATAGTAATATCACAGCAGAAGCCATAGTCATAGCTCTAAATAGGAGTTAGTAGATCTCAAACCTTAGCAGGATTTGAGTCCGCTGACATGGGTTGGGAGACAAGGTGCAGAGTTACATAGCCATCTATCGTCCGTTGAATGAGAATGCAAGTGGGGACTGTGAATGTTTGCAAGATATTCTACTTAAAGATATTAAGGATATAAATCCTAATTCACATTACAGAGGACATCCTTAAAGCTGTATAATTATTCTACATTTTGTACCTTGAAAAAGTCCTGTTTTAACATTTCTTAAATGGTTCAGTGTGAGACTCACCCCTAAACCACTAGGTAGACTCATCGGTTTTTATGACAAACTGTAATTTAACTGGGCCTTTGTTACTCATATATAGAGTTTTCCTTTGCAAGGTAGAAAAGCATCACAAGTCTCTTGAGGCCTGATATAATAATAAAAATAATAATGAGGAGGAGGAGGAAGAGGGGAAGAAGAAGAGGAGGGAGGAGGGAGAAGGGAGGAGGGAGGGGGAGGGAGGAGGGAGGAGAAGAAGAAGGAGGGGAGGAGGGGGAGGAGAAGGAAGAGTAGTAATAGTTGTAGATTTAATTTCTTTCAAGAAATGTAAATGTGAGATTCTATTCAGTCATAACCTAGATATAATAAAGGATGTTTCTAACCAATCTTTAATAGAATTCATTTGAATTGGTTCTTGTTTTGCGAATGGAGTTTTGATTAAAATATTAATTTCTAGTGTGAATTCTTGGGATGAAAGACTATTTCCTCATCCTCCTTGCAGCTCCAGCACCTAAAATAGAGTCTGGTCTGAGTTGTTTACAATAACAAATAAAGGAGTGAAGTGCAAAAAAAGTCAAATCCTTCTGGGACTCTCAGTGGCCCTGAGGCTTGAGCACAGTGTAGCATCAGACCATCCATGAGACGCTCACTAGAGGCTTTTCTCTTTGGGAGCCCCAGGCAACCCCTGCTTTGGCTGTCCACTTCCGTCCTTTGTCCATCTGGCTCTCTAGATCTGGAGGTAAATCCATGCTGCATTATGCTCTCTCAGCCCCTTGCATCTTATCTCTAGTGGGATCTGCACAAATAAAGAGGGAAGAATTTACAAGAAAAGAGGATGTCCCTGCCCGAAAAGCACGTAAACCATTTCAGGACTGCTTGTTCTTTAATTAAATAGTGGTGAACCAGAAACATTTACCACCAATCCTTTCATCAGCTATCAGGCTGGGCCTTATTAAAATATAACTATACTTAATGGCCTTCCCTTTAGCAACTTCCTAGAAATTACGTACTTGCCCTGGGACATTTCCAAACTATGACTGGTAATAACTTATCCAAGAAGACATCCAAGTAGGCCCCTTTACATTGAGCAGTAAAACCAAATTGAATCAAGGCTTCTGAACAGAGATTAAAATGGACCTTTGACACCTGCTGAGTTCAGAGAGAACTCTAATAATACAGTTGTCTCCTGCCTGGAGTAGAGAACAATAAGTCAGGACTGTGAAATAAATTGTAAAAGGGTTTTTGAATTTGGAGCCAAGGATAAACCCAAATCGCGTCAGCAGCAGTCAATCACGACCTCCTACTGTCCGACATATGTTTCTGAGAAAGTACCTTTAAAGGTTGTTAATTCTTTTCTGATAGACGTTCACTAAGTTCTTGGCTCCTTAAGACGTCCATCTGTGAGGTGGCTAATATAATAATATAATATGCCACAGCTTACAAATTATTTGAGACAGCTAGCCTGCCAGATCTCCAACAAGGTAATGGAATTAAAGCATTATAGGGTTGGGAGAGATCTCAGATGTCACCTAATTCAGTATCTGCTATTCCGTCTGATGCCATATTCCCCTATTCCATCTGCAGATGGCTGGTCAGCCTCTGCCCCATCCTTGTCTACTTGTGAGGTACAGGATGGAAGTGCCCTATTCCTTTGTTAGATCGCTCTTAAGCATTTGTAAATTCTTCCTAAAGAATCTAAATGGCTCTCTCTCCGTGGTTTCTGTTTATTGACTTTTCTTCTACTATTTGGGTCGGAATTGGGTTTTGAGTCACTGAGGTAATCAGCCACAGGCACTAATGGCAAACATATGTAAACTTTAAGCACTAAAGCTAGACATATATCAGAGAAATGTTTGCTGCCTTCATGGCTAATAAATTAAAAATAGGCTACAAGTAGCAAACATCAAAAAACTTTGATGCCATTGGTTGAAACAAAACTTCACCTTTAAAGTTTCTTGAGATCTTCAAATACACATTGAAATGCAGATTTTCATGCTTCCATTGAAAGCGGAATACATTTCTGTGCTTCTGAAATTGTAATATATGAATACATGATAGAGTGAAATTAGCATTATTAGGTTCCTGGCATTTAAAGGAGAAGCAAAGAGGACGAACTAGTAGTGGCTTTACTTGGTGACATCACAAAGCGGCTGGACCAGTACAGCAGTTTCATCATTTCCGCTATAAGGGAAAAGAAAAAGGCCAATAGCCTTGACCAATATTTCAGATTCTCCTTACCACCCATTTGCTTTTGTGGCAGTGACTGCCACAGCTGCTGAGGACTCGGTCATCCAACTCTGAGACCTTTATGTGGAACCCGCCCCACATACACTTAATGTTACAACTTCCGGGTACCAGAGACACAGGTTTACTTTTTAAGTCGTGGAAACTCAAACTCTCCTCTCCACAAGATCTCACGGTCTCTTACTTTCTCCTTTCCCTTTCTTCACGCATTTTAAATTTCCTTTCTAGTTTTCACCCTCGTGCTCTCTTCAGCAGCATTTCACACTGTGGTTAACTCTGCTCCTTGAAGCTCTTTTCTCTTGGATTTCAATCCAAAAAGCTCTCCTGGTTTCCGAACTAAATTTCCACCTGCTCCTTCTTTCTCCTCCTCTAAGTATCTTCCAAATATGGACGCTTCTCTACCCCCTCCACTAAAACCCTCATGGGCCAAGACCAAACTACTATCATCTCGCACCTAAACTAACTGTGCCCCTGGCGCCCATGAACACCCTCATCACACCGCAGATGCAGCAGGCGGTGAGAAACATAAACGTGATCACGACATGATGATTCTGTTACCTTCCCTTATACTCTGTACAAAATAAATAAGCTAAAAGGATATACTGTACAGCACAGGGAATACAGCCAATAATTTATAATAACTACAAATGGAGTATAATCTATAAAAATTCTGAATCACTGTGTTGTACACCTGAAATGAATATAATATTGTAAATCTCAATTAAAAAAGAACTGACTGCCCAGCTATCTATATACATCTATCTTTACATCTCCCACAACGTGTATTAAATATGACGCTTTCAACATCTGTAAGTTACTGCTTCCCATCTAGACTTGCTACTTCTGCAATGAGAAAAATGATTTTTCACGATAACTGACTACATTATTCGTTCCACCGAATCACGTGTTACACATACCGTTCACCATTGTTCAGAATGAGAACCACTCAACAGAACTTGGATCAAAGGAAAAATCAGTTCCCATTGCTAAAGCCAACAAACAGGGAATAACCTCAATGCTCACGTGTCTTATCATTGCTGTGCTCTCCTCACGTATGGAGTTGATTCTCTGGCTTGCCTCTGCTTAATGTGAGTGGAGAATTTCTACCTGTGATTAGATACCATCTACAGATTTAAGTCTTAGGAAAGTGGAATCTCCTTCCCTGATATTTGCTGAATTGGTAACTAGGGATGACAACCTTTCAGGAAAAAAAGAAGTCTTAGGAGTTTTACACCTTAAGTTCCCACTTATACTTTTTATACTATTTTATGCTTAAAAGTATAAAATTTGGAGTACATAAAGAGTATAAAAATATCATGATGATGGGCTTCCCTGGTGGCGCAGTGGTTGAGAGTCCACCTGCCGATGCAGGGGACATGGGTTTGTGCCCCGGTCCGGGAGGATCCCACATGCTGCGGAGCGGCTGCGCCCGTGAGCCATGGCCGCTGAGCCTGTGCGCCCCACAACAGTGAGAGGCCTGCGTACCGCAAAAAAAAAAAAAAAAAAAATCATGATGAAAGGCAAGGAAAACAAATACCACAGGAAATAAAGAGGGATGGAAATCAGAGGAAGAGAGAATATGCATTTTTGTAGTAGAATTCTACAAAGTCAAATTGCTGAGATGAAGAACAGCTGGAATGGGAAAAGTAGAGAACTCAAGCCCTGTCTTTCGTCACACCCAGCCAAAAGCACTTCCACTTTATGAAGTAATTCCATGTAACGGAGGTTTCCCACATTAAAAATGACTAAAGATTCTACCATAAAACGCTAATATGAGCTACTCTGAGTACCGTAGCCTGCAATAGCATAGAGAATTATTTTGCTGTTCCGATTGTAGAGGACCATTAATCACTATCTCCAATGATAAGGAATCACTGGGCTTGAACCAATGAGACGTAATAGGATAATATTACTCCCGAGCCATCTAAATGGTTTCAGATCTCATGTGCTCAGAAAGGAAAATATTTTTTACTTCAAGTTTCAATTTCAATATATCAAACAAAGGGAAAACCGTTTATGTATTTGCTACTTAAGTGGTAAAAATCTTCCCTTGGGTTTGCAGTCGTTAACTGTTGTAATATCCTGCTCTTATTTGCAACTGATAAAGAAATTGACTTTTCTTCGGTGGAAGAGAGCATGGAGCAAGTGATAGGACTTGAGTAGCTGAAAAAGTATCATTTCACAGAAGAAAAAACTTCTGGCCTTTCACATACGTCCTGAAAGACACTGAAAGTAGGCTTAAAACCTAACTTACTTGCTCATCCTCTAGTAACTAAGCACTTTCATGAATCAAGTGGAGGTATTTGAGTGGGTGTCTATATAACATTAAAACAACATTTTTACAAAAAAAAAAAAACAAAAACCCTAGGCTACATACAATTTTTAGTATTTAACATTTATTTCACCTATAAACCTACAGAAAAAATCAAGAATTTAGAATTGTTTATAAGTAAAAATAACCAAACAAAGCAGTGGCCAAAAATGCATAAAGCAGTAATGCAGTGAAAATAAATATAACTGTCTATTGAGGTAGAGAAATGCTGTAACTCCAATTAGTTTGAGAAAGGATTGGATGCATGAATTACAAGATGTGTTCTTACTGAAAAGTTATCGTGCAGACTGTGTGGAAGGAGCTCTGCATCCCTAGGAAACAGGATCAGTAAGGAGAGGATTCCATGTTTTGTTTCATATAAAGAAAATAAAAACTAAGTGTTGGCCTGACAATAAATGGCATCACATAAGAAACATTTCCATAAATGGTTTCAGCCTTCCATAGGCTGATAGAAAGACTTACAAAAAGACTCATATATTTTCCTAAAAACTGGATATCAGAGAAATAACATTTGCAAAGTTGTTTTTTCTTAATAGGTAGTATTTCACTGTGCTATGTTTTTTTTGTTTTTGTTTTTGTTTTTGCGGTACACGGGCTTCTCACTATTGTGGCCTCTCCCATTGCGGAGCACAGGCTCCGGACGCGCAGGCTCAGCGGCCATGGCTCACGGGCCCAGCCGCTCCGTGGCATGTGGGATCCTCCCGGACCGGGGCACGAACCCGTGTCCCCTGCATCAGCAGGCGGACTCTCAACCACTGCGCCACCAGGGAAGCCCTGCGCTGTGTTTTGACTCACATTCCTCCCAGGTTGACAACGGCTTGCCAAGGCTTGGAATACTCAGTGGTGCTGCATTTAGCTCTGGAGAGAGACACGGTATCATTAACTCTCCTATCCATCAACCTACAGTTGGTGGAAAGCTAAGTCCCCCACTTGTAACACAGACGTGCCCCCATTACCCCATGTGTCCTTGTCAGAAATCCAAGAAAAAAGAATCAGAGAATCCTCTAAACCCGACTCTTCTTTCCAACTCAGCAAATTCAGCCAATTAGGGGGAAACTTTTCACCACCTTTCTCTAATTTCTGATCCAACGACTAAGGAATTTTATTTTTGGAACCATCCTTCTTGATAGTATAAGAATAGACAGACTAAAGACACACTGCTAGAACAGAACTTGTAAAAATCATAGAACAATTCTCTTACTACCACAATTACTCATCAACAAAAATAACTTTTGTAAGATTTGACAGTAAACTTGAGAAAAAAAGTTCGTTAGTATAAACTTTTAGTGGTAGACAAATTACTTGGATGACGATGAAGAAACAAACACAAAATAACCAGCTGAAATATTAATTGGTTAATATTTTAGTGCTACCAATACTAAAAGGAAAATAGGAAAAGAGAGGAAAAAAGGTTTCTGTTGAAAATGTCGTAACAGATTGTGACAATAATTTGGAGTACTTTTGCTGGTCCCATTTGTTTCTATCCTCTCACTTATCACATTTAACTAGATCAAGTCTCTACCAAAGGCAGTATCCTAACATACTCATAAAGCAAGAACCTTTCTTCAAGGAAACATGTAATTGTTTTACTTCGCCTATACAACAAAATACCATCAGACCAAAAGATTTATGTATGTCCCAACTAGAGGACATAAATCACTTCGAGAGCAGCAGAGCCTAAATGATTAATTAAGGAAAATAATTACAGTTCTCTGTAATATAAAGCCGAAAAGCTTTGTCTTTTTTGTTCCATTTGTAATTCTTCCAATGCCATGTTCATTTTACTCAAATATCTTAGCTACAACTTTTAGAACGTGCTACCTTCTTTTCAGAGTTCCATTTTCTGACACAAAATGTGAGGATGAGTTCTGGGGATTAATTAAATCTAGCATCAAGTATTTTCTTTTTATGTCTTTTAAAATGTACTCTCTTTTCATTTCATATAAGTGTTTCAGGGTATTATGACAGAGGAGGGAAACTCAATTGCATCAATATAATTCAACTGAAACTCTCCTATAAATGAAATGCACGTGGCGTTTCATTACCACCTCAGAAAAGCAATTTGAAATAAATACCCTCTTGGAACACTCAAAACAAACGTCTGGATTTCTCTGTTATTGATATGTTCGTCATACTCTATGGCAGAATATGGTATCAGTTATCACTGCAGTACCGGAGTAAAAACTGAAATGTTTCTTTTTTTCTCTCCGAATGCAGCAATTCTATGACTAACATCGCAGTTGTATCAGTTTATCTAAAGATATTAATAACTGTTTTCTAAAAGTATTTAGTGTTATTCTGGGTGAAGAGTCCATTTGTAAGTAAATCTTTTATTCACAAAGACTAGCAAAATTACTCCTTTTCCTTGCCATTTATCATCTGTATTTTTATAGTTGTTTTATTATGATAATGTTTTAGGAATTCAGATCTGAACAAAAATTTAAAATTCATACTGTAAACCACCTTATTTTACAGAAGATGAATTTTGGTTCACAGAGGTCACCAGTCTTATTGTATCCAGAGTTAATACTTAGAATCTACTATAAATAAAAGAGCAATGTCCTTTAGCCCCTTAGACAGTTTCATAAAAAAAGATTTTAAAGAATTAAACTATCAATACATGTATTGATAGTTGTGTGTATATACAACTCTATAGTTGTATATACAACTATAGAGTTTGTGTATACACAAAGTTCAACCTTCACACAGTTGGTGACAGAAAAAAACCCTAATATTTATTCAAATTTATCTAGTATGATGCTGTTATGGGCTAGGTTGTGTGCCCCCAAAATTCATATGTTGCAGTCCTAACCCCCAGTGCTGCAGAAATGTGACTGTATTTGGAGATAAGGTCTTTAAAGATGAACTAAGTTAAAATGAGGTCATATGGACACCAATCTGACTGGTGTCCTTATAAGAATAGATTAGGCGACAGACAGGGACGAAAGACAACGTGAAGACACAGGGAGAAGATGTCCATATCCAAGCCAAAGAGAGATACCTCAGAAGAAACTAATCTTACCAACACCTTGATGTCAGACTTCCAGCCTCCAGACTGTGAGGAAATAAATTTATGTTGTTTAAGCCACTGTGTCTGCGGTACTTTGTTATGGCATCCCTAGCAAAGTAATACAGATGCCTATTAAAATGATGCACTAAGAGAACTAACGCGCTTCATTTTAATCCTGTAATTACCGTTGATAAAAAGATACATAATAGAGGAATGAGATGAATCTAATTTTTTACTTTCCAAAATTTTAACCTCACTTGGAAACCTCTTCTGGCTTGATATCACTGTTAGGATTATCAGACCCTATTGGACTAATGTTACCTCTAAAGTCAGGCTTTTTAAATGTTAATTTTCTAAAATTTACTCTGATTAAACAAACAAAACTCATGAATTTCCCTCCCCTCTCTGTCCTGCCCAATAGACTGCACCCCAAAATGCCCCGAAGCTCACTGGGCCCCATGCTCTGCAACAAGCCAACACCTGAGTGAGTATCGGCTTCACTTTTTTGGTGTTGTTTTTTCTTTTGAAGTGACCTTTCATTATACGAGAAGTGCTGACTCGCAGGACTGTTTCTACACCTACGCAGACATGAATAATGCATCTCTAAAACTAAATTTTAAAAGCAACGAGATATAACTTTAAATGCCGAGGGAGTCCTAATACCCCTTTACATAACTGCACCAGATGCTCGAGCCGTGCTCACCTTCGCCAAGAGAACACAAGCGCCATCCAGCCCCTGAGGATGCGAGCAGGACCCTTCCCGAAGAGCCCCTTTCACAGACCCAACACCATTACTAACAAGCCCGAAAGACTCTCCCCCTTCTTTAGCTACACTAGAATTTATTTTTAACTGGGGTTTGTCATTCTGACATTTTTCGTATAATAACACAAACTTCAAACCTGTACTACCAGAGATTCAAGCATTTGAAACACTCAAATTGAATTCTAAAGTGTTAGTCATCTCTGAGGGGAGTTAGTCATCTCTTAAAAAGGGGAGAAGTTTACATAGTATGATTTGATTAAAACACATAAGTTACATATATATTGATAAACGCACAGGAAAATGACCAGAGGTTATATCAACTGCAGAATTCAGTGCCTTAAATGCCATCTTCAAAGAGCCCTGGGTGTTACCTTTATGACTTTATAGCATATGATCTTAGGCAAGTTTCCCAATATTTCTTATTCTCAGTCTTCTCATCTATGGGATGGCAATGATAGCAATCGCTACCACATACAGTTATCAGGATGCTAAATGTGATCACAACTCAATCTCAGGCCCATATTACCTCTTTGGCTAAATGAAAAAATCTGCCTGGGTTCTTGCTGAGAGCAAGGCAAAAGTGTACCAAGGCGGTACAGGGCCTGGCCTGCCTGATCAGTACTAAGGATAAAGAATGACCGTGTCACATCCCACGGCAAGTCTCAACTGCTAGATACCTCAGGGGCAGATCTTCAGAGTCTAGGATCATGCCCTGAATTTTAGCATGACAGAACTTCAGAGCTGATAGAAATCCCAGAGATCAACTGCATTTCTTTTTAATATTTGAAAAACTGAAATGCAAAAAGGTTACTATATGGTCAATGTCACACGGACAAAAGCAGGGCTCCCATAGACACTTAAAACAGAGGATGTCTTCATGGGGTTTGGGGGCCTACAGAATAAGGAGGAAGACACTGCAGTTGGAGACCTGGGTCTGCTCCTGCAGGCCCCTTGTCTTTAAGTCACTAAACGCCCCTGCCCCGGGTACCTACACGGGAATAGAAGCACAGGCAGAGTGAGGAACTCTTGTGGGAAACTCACAGAGCGTAAGGAAGGGAAAAAACCAATGATACAAGGTGCAGCCTGGATTCAAGTTTGGAAATTGGTATGAGACGAATCTCAAGTAGCCCTTACTTTTCTTGGGAATTTTCAATTTGCTATATTGGTTTTATGGAACCAGCAGAGAGGGGTGGCATAGGAAAACAGGAAACAGGACAATTTGACATGATTAAAAGTCAAGGAACTGTGGACAGTGGGAAGTGAAATCACCAGAAATTCATAAAACATGGGAGTGGGAGTGAGAGAAAGGAGGAAAAAGATGAGTTAAAGCTTAGCAGTTTCCCCTGCTCAGAGGATCAGAGAGCAAACGGCTTTTTTCCCCAGAAAGCCTGAAGCTAACTCTTATGCTTTGCCATCTGACTCTGAGCTAGAATTGAAAGAAATATCATGTACTCAATCAGTGAGTTTAGCAATTCTCTCTGTTCTTTTAAAAATATAAACTTTATTTTTTGCTTTTGGTTTTATAGCTGCAGTCGCTGGGGGAGAAAGAAGAATCTGTGCTTACCCACCTTACCCAGAACCAGAACTTCTCTACTGAGCTTTAAAGCAGAGACATTTTTATAAATGGCTATAATTTTTTTTTGCTTTCTTCCCCTTTATAGAAGTAATGTGTGCTCATTGAAATCAATCTAGAAAATAAAGAAAGCCAATAAAATTTAGATAAAATTTGTCTATAATCCTACTACTCAGAGATAATCATCCAGGGACACAAAAATAACAACAGAAGCATTAACAACAAGTGTATTCACAGTATTTGTGAATGCTTAGGCCCTTTTGGTACCTTCACAATTGGTCCAGAAATTATGACCCAAAAGTAATAATCCATGAATTAGAATCTGGACAGATTCCTGGCATGAAGCACTCTTCAGGTGTGAAGCACTCTTCTTCAGGCATGAAGCACTCTTCAGGCATGAAGCACTCTTCTGAAGGCTCAACTGGCCCAGGAGTCCTGATGAACCTGAGGTTCTAACAAAGCCACCAAGCTTAATTCATCTGGAGGCAAAACACATCTGGTGGGTCTTCTTAGCTACTTTAGAGGTAAACCCCATAGTTTACAAGGGCATGCATGTAAATTTCTACGTTGGCAATGTTTTTCCTACTCCCTGGTAGAGTGCAGGGTGTGGGAGAGTGAAGTTCACTGAAAGAAGAATGGAAAAGAGAAAGGGTTTTGAAAAAAGCAGACCAAGTCTTATTTTCTAATTAAAGGGCCAGAACTGAATAAACAAAATAAATAGAACTTCTGTAGCATATTACACAAATTCAAAAACATGTTAAAACAAAAGCTTTGATGTGACTAGTCGGAAAACAGAATTACTGAATTTTTAGAAAGCACTTCAAAGAAATTTCTAGTTTACTTCCTTGGCCAGAGGCATGCAAAGATTAAACCACCTATCACTAATTTATGTTTTTTTTTTAATCATGAAGATTAAAGATTCTTGGTTCTGTCTTGGTGGTTTCTCGGTAATAAAATCCTTAAATTCAACCCAAAAGAAAAAAAAATAGACATATCAAAAATATTTCTCAAAAAAATACTTCTCTTAGTAAAACTCCCTTTCTTCATAGAACAAAGATCTTCGCTTATTGGAAGCAAGTTTAGAATGCTGAATCAAAGATAACACTTTATACTTTTTTCATGGATCTGTGTCTGACTCTGCCTTCCCCAAGACAACAAACAAATCCACACAATTTGGCACTGGGAGACATCTTGTTTATGTTTAAATTGGGACTGTTGTGCAAGATAGCCTATTACGTTCAACATTTGTTGGTTGCAGTTCAAAAACACCCTGGTTTCTCTGCAGAGCTCTTCTGCTGGGTTTAGCTATGGCACTCTCTGAGTAACTGTAGCAGGTAAAAAGAGGATATAGTGTGAAAACTCTCTGCTTTAAAGGGCAGTAGAGAAGTTCTGGCTCTGGGTAAGGAGGATAAGCACCCACCATTCTTTCTCCCCCAGTGAATGCAGCTATGAAACCTGGACAGAATGCCTAAAGCAGCTATTTGAGAACTCTGAAAAATAAATGATAGCAGCAGATGGGAGAAGAAGACCAGAATTTAAAATACCGTCCAACTAACGCTGAGCTCTCTCCTCCTTTGACCTCTAATCAACCCTGGTCTGGACTCCAGGCAGCACAAAGCCTAAAATGGACAACAGGTGCAGAAAGAGACAGCTCTGGGAAAGCCCTTGAACTCTGGCCTGAGGAAAGGGAAGGGACTCTGAATGGTCAGAGAAATTTGGGGAAATCTCCCTCTTATACCTCCTCCATTTTCTCGCAACCCGGCATTCAGGCAATTTTGCTGTGCTGGCAGCAGCAATGACAAAGTCCTTTTGGTGCTTAAAACTGTAAGGAGAGGGAGATAAACAGCAAGGTCCTACTGTACAGCACAGGGAACTATATTCAATATCCTGGGATAAACCGTAATGGAAAAGAATATGAAAAAGAATGTACGTATAGCTGAGTCACTTTGCTGTAGAGCAGAAATTAACACAACATTGTAAATCAACTATACTTCAATAAAATTTTAAAAAAAACTATAAGGAGAGGGAATCTTCTTCTCTGATAAGAGAAGCTGTGGTCCCAAGAGGATGGGACAAACCACCATTGCTTCTTTTTCTCTTTCAGTCATATCACTGCTTGGTCCTGGAGGTGAACGTGGTCTCAGGAGCTATGCAGCAGCATGGGGTAAATAAGCCTGAGCTTTCTGGCTGAAGGATCCAAAACTGAAGCCCCGGGAAATGGGAAAGTACTGAGGGTGACAAGAGAGAGGGAGGAGCTCAGGAAGACAACTCCAGAAAGACGTCCATGATCTTGGGTTCATCTCTAGGCTGCAAATGTGTTAATCTGGCCCTAAACACAGTACCACAGACTTTAGGAACTGAACTACAGAGAAGACCCTCCCCTCAGATCCTGTCCTGCAACTTGGAGGGGTTGCACACCAGACAGATAGGAATAGCACTGCAAAGGCTCCGAAAACACAACTGAAAACACACTATGGCTACTATCCTCAGAAGATGAGTCAGAAATTGTGGCCTGAAAATT
Organism: Neophocaena asiaeorientalis asiaeorientalis; assembly: GCF_003031525.2. Taxonomy (NCBI): domain Eukaryota; kingdom Metazoa; phylum Chordata; class Mammalia; order Artiodactyla; family Phocoenidae; genus Neophocaena; species Neophocaena asiaeorientalis. The sequence continues at coordinate 887,231 of NW_020172814.1, read as the reverse complement.
GAGTCAACTGCCTTCTAGAACAAAGAAATGATTAAGCAAAGCACATATCTAACAAAGGCTTGGATCCGGAATACATGACAAACTCAAAACTCAACAGGAAGAAAACAAACAGCCCAGTTTAAGAAATGGGCAAAAGACTTGAGAGGATGCATCACCAGAGAATGTATAAAAGATGGCAAATAATCACATGAAAAGACACTCATATTAGAATGATTAAAATGTAAAAATACTGACATTACCAAGTGCTGACAGAGATGTGGAACACCAGGAACTCTCATACGTGGCTGGCGCAAATGCAAAATGATACGATCACACTGGAAAACAGTCTGTCAGTTTCTCATGAAGTTACCATACGACCCTGGAATCCCTCCTAGGTGTTTAACCGACAGAAACGAAAACTTACGTTCACACAAAACCCGTTCATCACGGTTTATGCAGCTGTGTTCAGAATCATCCCAAACTGGAAATAACCCAGATGTCCTTCTGGGTTATTAGGTAAATAAACAGAAACATCCATACAGTGGAATACTATTCAGCAGCAAAAAGGAATGATAGACGCAGCAACTCTCATAAACATCAAAGGTGTTATGTTCACTCAAAGAAGCCAGTTTTTAAGGGTTGCATATTGTATGATTCCATTTATAGGGCATTCTCTAAAATGCAAAACTGTAGCAGTCAGTGGTTGCCAGAGTTTGAGATGAGAGATGCAGGGATTAGGGGGTATGACCATAAAGGGCATAGATTACAAAACAAGATTTTGGGGGTGATAGAACCATTTTGGTGATTATGGTGCTAGTTATATGAATCCATATGTCTTAAAAGTGAGAAATATATATCAAAAAAGTCAATTTGGACCTATATTAACTTTAATTACTAAAATACAAAAACAAATATAATAAAGAGTCAAAAAAAAGTTATTCACATGGGAGTACAACCAGAATTTCCATTTGGATGCCTGTCACATTGCGTTGTAATTGTACTGTAGGCAACACAAGTGGGTCTGTTCCTGGTGTGTTCATTTCTCCAAGGCAGAAACCTTAGCTTTCTAATCTCTTATCTCCAGTATCCCACAGAGTATCTGATATCTAAAGCAGACACTGAATAATATTTTTGAAAGATGAAAAATGAATAAATTAGATGTAAGCAGTTCACATTATTTCATTTTGGTAGGGCAAGAGCAGGAGGGAAACAGAACTTAATGAAAAGCAATAGTAAAAGCTGAAAGCATTCCAGAGACTCATTTTACAGTTACACACCTTTTGGGGCTTTCTGAGCATGACCATTTAATGTGAATATTCATGATTTATGAGATACAGTGCATGTATGTAGTCTTCGATGAGGATTCTACTATGAAGTCACTTAATTATAATGAATTTATTAATTGAGGTGCTGGTCTAATAATTCTTTGAGCAACACTGAGGAGACAAGGGTGAAATGGGTGAGGGGGTTTAAAAGGTATTATATAGTAATACCTTTATAAATACCATTATAAAATAATAAATAGAAAATACTTATTATAATAATAAATAGAAAATAATACCATTATAAAATAAATAAGTCTTGGGGATGTAATGTACAGCATGGTGACTATAGGTATTGACTATTTGAAAGTTGCTAAGAGAGATCTTAAAAGCTCTCATCGCAAGAAAAAACTATCGTAACCACATGTGGTGATGGATATTAACTAACTTACTATGATGATCATTTCACAATAGACACAAACACTGAATCATTATGTTTACACTTGAAATTGATACAATGTTATATGTCAATTATATCTCAATAAAAAAGAAAAAAAGAATGCCCGGATTACAAATTATGTCATATGCCAAGTCTGGAAATTATAACTCTTCTCTGACGTCAAAAAAAAAAGCGCTATAGTACATAAAATTTGTGGTGAAATATTCTATTTACTTTATTTTGTTCTATTTGCTGAAGCCACTAAATCCCTTTGATTAAAATTTAGCATTCATACGTGGTCATATATGATCAAAATGAAAGTTTCAAGATTCTTCTTTGTGTAAAGCTGAAATTTCCCATGTACGCAGACGTTAATTGTATGTTGCCATTCCTAATAATTTATGCATTATGCTGTCAAGACCATGCCCCCCTCCCTAATTAAAAAAGTCATTAGAAAGCTAGAGAGAAAGGACAATTTAAATTGCTTTAGAAAAGCAACTTTACTTTAGGAACAGCAGAAAGAGAGGCTTCTCCCAAAGGAAAGATCATCTGTAAAAAAGAGTTGTTTTGAGCAGAGAATGGCTGATCCAAGAGTTAAAAGAAAAAAAAAAAAAAAGTCAGACAAAGTTTAGCTCAAGATACTGACTGGAGTCCTGACTTTCGTGAGGACCAGAGCAAGGTTAATGTGATTCATGCAATAGCAGCATGACAGTGGGTCTACGCTAAGTTGCCGCTGTCATAATATATAAATACAATACTCATTGTGCTTGGAGTTTTCTCTGTGCTCCTGGCTCCATTTGACAGAGTCCTGTTATTGAATGTTTAAAACAATACTCGAATTTAATTTTTATTATATAAATCTTTCATCCGTTATATAGACATAAAATCTATAATATGCAGTAATTAATATAGCACATACAAATATAAAATATTTTAGATAAACATTCAAGTTTTAAGTGGCCACATCTAGGTGGACTGCCTGTTACATGCCATGAAAATAAACAAGACAGTTCACCTTATTATAGCATACACACCTGGAAAAAGAAAAAAAGAACCTCATTCAAATGATATGATGAAAACTTAAACACAACTAAAACTTAAAAGGTGACAGGAATATGACAACTATCACGTGGACTCCTATTGTTTATACTCTCAATTCCTTGAACTCTATCAATAGAGCTGCTGGAAATAATGATCACTGAGAGCCATTCTCTGGACTCAAATTTACTGAACAGGCCTTATGGGGTATATGTAATATACCCCAGCAATAGCCTCCGAATTGGAAATTAAATGTTATTTTCTTACTGATTCTTTGACCGCTCAATTGTACGTTCCATGAAGGTATAGAGCTGTTGTGCTCACCGCTAAATACAAAGGAGAAAATAGTGTCTGACACAGAGCAAGTACAAAATAATATTTTTGGAAAAATATTTTGTCATAAATGAGTAAATAAACGTGTATCCACAAGACAAGGGTTGAAAGTAAAATGATACATAACTGAACTTTAGGAGTGACTTTGCATATCCCTAGATGTTAGATATTGCAGAGTTCTGTTCAGACATGCATTCTTTCATTCATTCATTCTACCAACCAGCCAACAATTCTGTTTAGTTTCAGAATACTTTGTGTTAAGGTCTGTGATCAAGGCTGGGAACACAAAGGGTCATAAGAAGATACTGCAAATGATTTCAAGTGGCCTAAGTGTAGTGTGGGATACACACAGATATACAGCTAATATAATTAGTACCGGTCGATTATACCTTGAGAACTATAGTGAGTACAATAATAGTATAAACTCCAATGAAGATGTAACTAGTTCTGCCAGCAAGAATCAAGGTACAATTCTTAGAAAAGGCAGTTATTCAGCTGGGCCCTGAGAAATACATAGGACACTGATAGATGAAAAGCAGCAGATTATAAATTGTTGTGAGCATGAATTTTGAAACCAGGCTGCGGGAGTATGAATTCCAGTCTACCACTTATTAGCTGTGTGACCTTCGTCAAATTACTCAACTTCTCTGTGCATCAGATTCCTCATGTATAACATGGAGATGATAATACCACGTATGGCAATAAGGTGGTTGGGGGAGTAAGTTAGTTAACCTGTGTAAAGCACCTGTAACAGTACCTGAAACATAACAAAAGTATATGTAAGACGGAGAAAAGAAAGAAGGGCAAGACAGAGGCAACAGCATAAAAAAAGTCCTGAAGTGAAGCGCTAAAAAACATTTTCCTTCTGTTTTTCACCAGAAAAATATAAAAGCACAGAGTTTGTTAAGTACAAACTACTATGTACAAACTGCACTTTGCTAACTCATTAACAACTTTGGGTTATTGATCTTTTATTACAACTATGGATTCCTCAACCCAGAAAAATCCACAGATGCACGTACCTACAATCAAAGCTCCACGCATAATTTCCGGGGTCCGTCCACAGAATCAAGTGTAGCGGGAGCTTCTTCAAGGTCATCCCTGAGCCATAGATAATGGAATGGTCTATGGGTTTACAGACTTTCCACAGAAACCAATGCTTAGTATGGAATTTTATACAACCCCATGAAACTCTGGACCCTAAAGTACCTAATCAAAAAATTAAACTGTGAACTCAGAGGACCGAGACAGATAGAACACAAAGAATTTCACAGCTGCATCTCAAATCAAAGAAGGGCTAAAGCAGACAATTACAGTGAGGTGCTTCTCTGCTTGAGAAGCGGACCTGTGAAGGGAGAGGGTGCAGGTAGTCTGTCCCTGAGGAGGAGATGAAGGTGAGAGACACAATGTAAAAACGGGACGGCTTTGTACTCACATGGTGAAGGAGCCTGGGGGGGCAGACACTCTCCGCAGGTCCGCAGCTTGCACCTGATGGACACTAGAGGCAGCAGGGAATGAGCAGCGAAGACAGTCAGCAAAACAGCGTGGACAGACAGGGGAACAAGCCAGGAGAGAGAAAGAGAGACACACAAAATTTAAACAGAAATTAAATGAGCGCATCACCAAACAGTAAATGAAAAGAAAAAGAAAATCAAGCCAGCCACGGAAATAATCAAAAAGCCAGTGATAGCGACGAAGCCAACAGGACACATGGCAGGGCCGGCTCTCAGGCAAGCCACAGACTGGAGCACGAGGCGGGGCACCGGCAGATGCTGGAGGAGCGCGGAAGCTGCACGGGGCTGCGGGGCAGAGGGTTACCGCGGTCCTCTCCGGCTCTAGGTCTCACTGGGCATCCATCTGTGCACGCGCGCGCACGCACACACGCACACACACACACACGGGTGGTAGGCTGGCACAGTCAACTCAGAGCAGAATCAAGGTAAACTGAATCCTTTAACATAGTCCTCAGGATTCCAGGGCTTTGTTGGAATATTCATGTCAAAGGACAACCGTCTTCAAAAGAGCGACTCGACAAAAACTTTAACTTCCTTCAGTTAAACAGAGAAGGCTTTCTAAGAAATCCCAAGGTAATACCAAGAAAGCCTAATTCTATCACAGTGATGCTGTAGTTCCACTCATATTCTTGGTAGAGGAGTGAAACTATAGACTTCTCTCTGCTCTCCCTTCTTTTGTAAAGGAGAGGGTCTTCGATGGCTACCAGAAAAGAGAAAATGTGGAACTGAAGAAACTAAACCCCAAATTTCCTGTCACTGTTACAGCATTATTCCCTTCACTCTCTTCGACCATTTGAACAGTTTCACTATAACTGCAGTAGACGTACCCCTCCATCCCTCTTTTCCACGGGGTACATAAATTCTCATATAGAGCCACCCATGAATTAACTCCTTGTCATCCTGAACGGGCTATCAGTGATAACCAATGATACTTCTCAGCAGCCCAGGATGCTGGAAGTCGGTTGCCCAAGGTTTGCCCAACTAGAAATCTTGCCCCTGGATCATACAATCACCCTTAACAATGTTGTCTTAATTGCTAGTGAACTCAGGCTGAGATCTTCCTATGCACCTGAGTAATGTAGAATTTCTGATCTCCCTCAAAAGTGACTTTCAAATAGAGAACATAGTCAAATTTACCTGGCTATCATGTTACTAGTACATGAATATGGACCTAAACAAATCTGCTCTATTACTTTTGGGGGGGAAGAAATTTATTGGAGTCATATTTCAAGTAGATTCATAAGCCACAAATGACATACGCTCCTGTACCAATGGGGTGGAGAGGGGAGGGGAGAGTGAACATAACGGGCCTAGCCTTTCAGTTTATATATAGTAACAGCAAATAGGATCATAAGCCAAGACAGTTTTTTAGAAAAAATTTTTTTCCTTTTTGCATACATGAAGATCCACTGGCATCATGAAAGCTTCCTATTTAGCTGTTTCTCATGGGAATTCTTCCAGCCATCCATGTGCACCAGATCTTGAAATTCTTAAGTATATATCTTCCACTTCTGCCATAAAATGTGACCAAGACATTTTCTGTTATTATTTTTATATTCACGAGGTTTTAGATTTATGTTATTTTAGAAACAATTTCTGAGAAACGTAACAGATAGGACTTTATAGAGCCGATCCATGTGCCAGTCCCTTGTTCAACATGTAACCGTAAGTCTCAGACACGCTACCAGGCACTGGTGACCCTATGAGGAAAACCCTGGGGTCTCCCCACAGAGCAGGGGAGACAAGCGAACCAATAATTACACTGGTTTTGATAAATGGTGTGAGAGAAGTAACGAGAATACTATAGGAGCGCTGAGTGGTGTATTTAATGGCTGGAAGCAGATAGAAAAGGATTCTTAGGGGAAGTGATATTTCGATGGAGTTTGAACTTGAGCAGGGGCTAGCAGATGAAAGCAGGTGAGGAGGGCAAAAATATAATGACACCCGAGACAGGCCGTACTGCTCCAGAAATAGCAAAATGCTCTGGAGCGTAGGAAGGAGAGGACCAAGGCGACAATCAAAAAGGTCAGTAAAGCCAAGGAATATAGGTTTTACATTTTTAGAAAGAGCATTCTAACCAGTGTATTGGAAAAGACACAGTGTGAAGGGCAGCAACACTGGAAACAAGGAAATGAACTGAGCAGATTTTAGCAATGCTGACGAGAGGTGATGAACACGGCTCTGCCGCTAAGGCTGTGTTACTAGCAGAGGGGAAAGATGGTGTGGGAGTTAAAGGTGTGGGAAACAGCAGGAAGAGTTCAAACAACGCAGGGGACATGTAAAAGTGGAGGTGACTATGAGATATGCAGGTAAAGATGTCAACTAAGATATCTGGGTGCGAGTCTTCAGCTTTTAGAAGAAAGCCCGGGCTGAAGACACAGATGTGAGACACACTAGCTTATCCCTCACAGAGGGAACTTCTGATGTGATTTCCCAGAGAAGGGGCAAATCTATGAGGAACACCAGCATTTCAGCAGAAAGGGGGGCCACAGCCCTAAAATCTCAAATATTCATGTTAACGTGCTATGTGAAAGGAAGATAAGTCCTTAAGATGAATTGAAAAGCTACCCCTTTCTGACTCCCTTCCCCCTAACACAGATACACACAAGTTTTTAAACTACAACAGCTCTCTTTCTTCAAAAAGAAGGCATGCGAATGATGAAGAAACAGTAAAAAGTCAGAAAGGGAGAAAGGAAGAAAAGGGAAAGAAGGATGGAAAAAATAAAGGCAGGAAAGAAGGAAGAAAGAATTATCTTTCAATACTCTCTTTCTGCCTTGGCTGCAATAGTGAACTTTGCACACGGTGGCCTAAACAGAGAAAAGCTTGGAGGGCTCAGAAGGTGGAAGAAAACTTTTAAGAAGATATTAGTGGCCCGGCTGCCCTTAAACTGGAAACTCCACTTGGAAATCCAGTGGAAGAAGTTAGATTTCCAAACAAAGATTTCTACTGAAATAGAAAGAAGCAATCTAATTACAGAGGGCGAAAAAGAATAGTGGTGAGAGATTTTCTAAAAATGTGTTGAATGGTAATTTTAATAATAAATTGTAATAAAGGTCTTGGCTGATCTTTAAGATTTATATGTGTCCTTTTAAGAAATGGACAGAATATTATTACCGGCATTTCACACAAGTCTTTCCTACGGCCTGAGGCTGCTTGGATGGAGACACCACTGCCCCCTGGTGGGAAATAACAGCATTTTTGAGTTGAGGCTGCTGCCTTTTTTTTTTTTTTTTTTGCCATACACGGGCCTCTCACTGTTGGGGCCTCTCCCGTTGCGGAGCACAGGCTCCGGACGCGCAGGCTCAGCAGCCATGGCTCACGGGCCCAGCCGCTCCGCGGCATGTGGGATCTTCCCGGACCGGGGCACGAACCCGTGTCCCCTGCATCGGCAGGCGGACTCTCAACCACTGCGCCACCAGGGAAGCCCGAGGCTGCTTCTCGAACACCCTCCCGGCTAAATCTATGAAGTCACATCATCTATCATATGTGCCATGTGTACAAAAAAGAAAACAACTCTTTCCATTTGTTTTTATATGAGAAGAAAGCCCAAGTAAATTCTTAATACAGTTTCTGAGCAAATACAAATTCTTTCTCAAGGGCAAAAACTGTTTGAAACTAAACACCCGAAAAGAGTTTCATGTCTCATAAGGTTATTAAGCATAGAAGCACCAGGCATGAAAATGGGAGCTGTTTGCCTGTAGATATTAAGAATTTTTAGCTCTGTTAGCAAACGATCTACAAGTGATCCAAAACAACGTGGACTATCTCAGAGAGGGCTTTTCACTTAGTAGCTCAGAACTTTCCCTTAAACCAATAGTTCATGGCTTAACTCTAATGTTTCAAGAGAGAATATGGTCAACCATATACTATTGCTGACACACTGCCTGAAACGCACAAAGTGTACGTTCAACCTAATAGTGGTAAAGGCAGAGGACAGAGAAAGCCGCAGAAATGAGCTAAGAGTTTCACTAGCTGCAAAATGTAAACAAAACGAAAAAGGCAACTAAACAAGCCCTCTGGATAACGATCTAGGAAAAGTGCCGGGAGGAGCCCAGATTGACTCTGGAAAAGGAGGATGCAGAGGAGAGAAGATCCCTCACCCCAGCTTCAAGCTTAGAAGCAGACACTAAAAACTGAAACACGTCACGAGCCCTGTCGAACGCTGTTCTTCAACATCTGCCATCTCAGAAAGACAGGTGAACCTTTGGCAGGGAGCGATGACACCTGTGTCATCGGTTCATTCTAGGCACTTCTGTACTTGTCACATTGACTCAATAAATACATGGCGAAGCATGCCCTTCCTTCACAGGCACTAGAGGAAGCCAGCCATTCAGTACAAATAGGTAACCATGCATCACAGGCCACAAATAGAGGAGCACCTTGGAGGGACCCTCGCTGTGACAGAAGAATGGCCCAAGGCTGAACCCTAAAACGTCCTTACCTTGAGTCAGGTCAGCCATAGGTGCATGATATATGAAAGATACTCTAAAAGATACCCCAAATCCCCATCTTTCTCCATCCCTTTCTCCAACCCCCAAAAAGACATTTCAATCGAAATTAGATTAAGGGACTCTATAAAATGCACTCAAAATATCTAGTCATTTATCACCTTGTCCAAATCAGTTTATCAAAACACCCAAGAAAGGAATGGGTCCAGGAGGGATACATTTTGTTTAGGCATTGAGTCGTGGGTCAGGTTTCATCTAGACAATAGGATGCCACCCAGGATGGCAAAATTGAGTTGAAGCATCAGAGTACACAGGACCCCAAAATGGGAGCATTGGGAAAGGGCAGAAGGGGATACAATGTGGAGAGAGGGGAGCCAAAGCCAGCTCTGCCGACCTCCTGCACCTGGAGAAACCAACACTCTCCAAGCGACCGGGGAAAAGAGGAGGCCAACAGCGCGCCTTCTTAAACAAAACAGAACACGTTCAACAGGACACGTTTTACGACCCTGAATCACTCAGTGATTTTCTGCTGGTCCCAGTAAGTATATACTCAAGTGGTCAGTGAAAAAGCGTCATCACTCTAACACATCATACAGCAATAACTTCTGAAAGAAGCGTGTGGTCACCGTATAGTAAACATGAAGAAGAAATATGTGCAAGAGACCAAGGAGCTGCTGAGTTTCCTGGACTCGTCTCCTTTCCCAGCACAGGGAGGCCCCTGATCATGCACATGCTCAGTGCCCTCCTCTCCACGGTCTCCATGTTCACAAAGGTGGGCAAGGGCAGACTCACTCATTGAGTAAAGGCATGGACGTCCTTCTCTTGCTCTTCTGTACCATGTTGGCCTGATTCCTCAACGAGATCCGAATCATAGCCGGGGCCAACCTACAGGGCTCTCCATCCACTTGCATGGGGATGGATTTGTAAGTTAGCAGCATGACCTCCCGACACTGGTGCAGCCTTTCTCCGTGGCCCCCGACTTGCAGGGCAGCCTATAAAGACAAGAGGCAAAAGGAAGCGAGAGGTTAGTGCTTAAGAGTTACTCAGGAAACCTAGAAACCCCAAGCCCACTGCCTATAATCAAAAGGCCTTTGAAAAATACTTACTGAAAGCTGTTAGCCATGAGTAAAGTGGGAAACCTTGGAAAATCACTAATACACATAAACTGAAATATCTAAATTTTGATGGCTTTATCACAAATCCTCATCGATAGCCATTTTTTGCTTTTACGTATTTTCAGCCTTAAATTAATCATTAGTTTAATACAAAAGCTCTTTGTGTTGTCTACTCCCATTGAATAACCAATGTACACAGAATAAAAATATAAGAAAGATAAAATACATGGTTTAAGACAGCTTCCATACTACACTTACTATATAAATATATTTATATATAATTATAATATATAGTTATATATTAAATATATTATATTTAAATATGCAACCCATCCTTAGAAAATTTTTCAAACTTCAGGTAAGCTTTTCCTTTTTACCTAAAACCTCCTCAAACTACTTCAAATCTGTGTAAGATCAATGAAATGCAAAATAATAATCCCCAATTGAAAACATCCTTTAGAGTAAAGCAGCTTTGAGGATCAAAATCAAACACAGTAAGAGCTCAGTTCACTACAGTAGCCACAAAATGAAAAGTCAACCCAACATTAAAATTCTGCAACAAAGTAGCATAATTTATCTGCCTTAGTAAAAAAAAAAAAAATTTTAATATATATTTTAGTATCACTTATCCTTTTAGGGATGAACTAAAATCAAACAATATGTTCGGTTATGCATACAGATAGTGCCCAAATTGTCTTATACAGTTTGATGGACATTTTTATACACATATGTAAATCTCCATCCAGATCAGGCTTTAGGCAGTTTATAGCAACCAGGTTTCCATGTGTCCCTGCCCAATCTATTTACATTCCTCTCACCAACCAATCAGTAACCACTATTCTGACTTCTATACCATAGATTCAATTTGTTTGAACTTGAACTTCATATAAGATGAATCATACAATATGTACTCTTTTGTGTCTGACATCTTTTGCTCATCATTATTTTTGAGTAATAGAAAAGTGTATTTACCTACTCTTCTGCTGGTAAACATCTGGCTGTTTCCAGTTTGGGGCTATTAATGATATAAACTTTCTTGTGTCTGTCTCTTGGTGGATACGTCCCCTCTCGTGGTACGTAAGATGAGTACAATTGCTATGCCGTAAGTTTTTTTTTTAACTTTAGTAGATACTGCTAACAGTTGCTCAGTAAGGCTTTATTATAATACATTTTGAGTATCAATTTTTAATGAAGTAAACAAACTTTTAAAAGAAGTTAATACTAACTCTAGCTCAAAATCTAAAAGATTGACTTAAAAAGAAAAACCTACGGGAAAAAACTTTGTTAACTGAGATTTGTGAAGTCATTTTCCACTAATTTGGTTCCCAGATAGTTGTGCTTATCTGATACTTTGAACTACTTTTGCACTTGCATTAATCTGAACAACAGAAACCTGATTATGTATGAATGCAAAGAGAAAAGGAACACAAAGGGACAGAAAGGAGGAAAGAAAGTAGAATAAAAACTGAAAAGTAAAGAACATACTTCATTATTGAACACCTTTGATGTTAAAAAGCACTCAGTTGTGAATTTTACATACAATTTTATTCAATTAGTAGAACAAGGAGGCAGAGGAGAATGAGGCGAGAATTTACTAAAATCCTTTCCGGCCTATTACCCGATCCTCTGTTACTCAGCTTAAGGTCTTTCTGGCTGCACTTAAATGACTCCTTTAAGTTATTCTATGGACTTGAGCCACTACCTCATCTCCCGAACTTTTCCAAACTATTTCCCTTGCCTTCAACAAGCACTTCTCAGGGCAATGTTTATCTGACCATACTGTATCCCTTCATCCATGGAGGAAATACCATTTTCTTCTCTTTTCCCCCAGTCTTGACTAGGCCTAATGACAGATAAAAATGCAGAACCTGCTAAGTATGAACTTATTCCTCTGGGTTTGACAGGACTGAAAATTGCTTAAATACTTTCGAACCCTTCGGTATCAGAAGGCTTCCACAGTACTATAGAGACCATTTAAGCCATATTCTCAGCCTCGGTGATAGATTAACAGCAAACACAATTAACAGAGGTAAATAGCTGTCAGTGGCAGTTCCACTGGCATTTCAGAATCAGTCCAGGATCACTGAACAGGCACAAGAGGAATTACAGTAATTAGCTTTTCAGAATAAAGACAGTTCTATTATTGTTAGCACAAAAACACTTACTTTTGCAACAAGTTAAAGGTAATATTTTAAAATTCTTACTAGAAATAGTTATTTTTCATCGTTCAGATTAATCTAGACTTAACATCCTATAAGGCACAGGCCCTAATAACCATAATGACCCCCAGGATCTGCTAGAATGAGTCATTTACTGGTAAGAATACATTGGTGTATTAATGACAGATATTCAATTGTCTGTTCAACCTAGCATTACTATACTCTTGTGAAAACTTCGAATATTGCCTTTCTGGTGGTATATGACTTGGGAGGAAAGCAAAGACAGCCCCTGGACTAAGTGTATCCATTGCCATTTATTGTCCTCAAGTCATTACAACAACTTTCTTTCAGTCCACAGTTAAGGTGTGAGGTTTTCTTTCTTTTTTTTTTTTTTAAGATTTCTTTGATGTGGACCATTTTTTAAAAAAGTTTTTATTGAATTTTTTACAATATTGCTTCTGTTTTATGTTTTGGTTTTTTGGCTGCAAGGCATGTGGGATCTTAGCTCCCTGACCAGGGATCGAACCCACAACCCCGGCAATGGAAGGCGAAGTTTTAACCACTGGACCACCAGAGAAGTCCCTGGTGTGAGGTTTTCTGACTTTCTACACTATGCTCCTCCCCGGAATACTATTCTCCATCTAAGTCTCATCCTCCTTCTTACTACTCAAGTCCTTATTCCACTTGCTGTCAGATGACAGGACAGACAACCCTGGGTTGGGAAATCAGAACAGAAATAAGGGCAAGTCTTCCAACCCCTCCTTTCTCCCGACTGCTGCAGGCCCCTGACTCCCAGTCCCAGTCCCGTAACAAAAGGCCCAAGGCAGCGATCAGTGACATGGACGGTAAATAACGGAGATAATCAACAATACGAAAATCTGGGTTTTTTTTTTTTTTTTCAAGACGAACAAGGTGGTCTTGTAAAACCAAATAACAAAAAATGGAAAACTATTTTGTTTTATTAAAAAATAAAACAAGAGAGGATAAGATATAATGGAGTTTAAAAGTCATACAAGAATGTTATAAAGATCTATATGTTAATAAACTGGAAAACCGAGATAAATTTCTGGAAAAAATATAATTTGCAAAATTTGGTGTAATAAATATGGAAATTGGATAGATTAGACTGTTTTAAAAATTGAAAGTTTTCAGAAACATTACTCATTCCACCCCCAACCCCAAAATGTGCCAAGTAGACTTAGATGTTTTACAAGTAATTCTACCCAAGTTTTATAGAAAGACAGTGTCTAACAAAACTTGTTTTAGAAAATGATGCTATGGCTTCTGAAATAACAAAACCAGATAAGGGCAGCAGCAGAAAACAAACTTTTAACCTAAATTATATTTATAATCACACATACCAAAATCATTAAAAAAAATAGCTAATTGCTTTTACTGGTCTGTTACATAAAAACTAAATTGTGATCCATTATGGGTTTTTGCAAGAATTAAGAATACTTCAACATCAGAAAATAACAAAGAATGAAATAATTCCATTTGCAACAACATGGATGGACCTACAGATTATCATATTAAGTGAAATGTCAGAGAAAGGCAAATATCATATGACAGCACTTACTTGTGGCACCTTAAAAAAATGGTACAAAACGAATTTATTTATAAAACAGAAATAGACTCACAGACACAGAAAACAAACTTACGGTTACCAAAGGGATAGCGGAGGTGGGGGGCCGGGGAGGGGTGATAAATTAGGAGTTTGAAATTAACATATACCCACTACTATATATAAAACAGGTAAACAACAAGGACCTACTGTATAGCACAGGGAACTATACTTATTATCTTGTAATAACCTAAAATGGAAAAGAATCTGAAAAAGAACATATTTGTATACATATATATGTATAACTGAAACACTCTGCTGTACACTTGAAACTAACACAACATTGTAAATTAACTATACCTCAATAAAAATAAAATAAAAAAGAAAACACATTATTATAATTTCACCATACTGCAGTTTAAGTGAGATAAACCACATTATCATCCCAAAAGGTGCAGAAAAAATAATAAAGTTCAGTGCCTTTTAGGGTCAATTGTTAGAAAACTAGGAATCGAACACAACTTATTTACCTGATAAAGGTCATCTATCAAAATCCGTAGGGAAAACATTATTTGGAATAAAGAAAATTCAAAGCATTCCTTTCAAGGGACAAGATGATCCACTAGTAACAAAAGTTTTCAACATAGTATTGGAGGTCTTGACCAACATAATAAGTCAAGGAAATAAAATTGGAGGAAAAAGCCATGGAAGAAAGAAAGCAAACCTTGTAATATTTCCACTAATATCATCCCATACATCAAAAGTCCAAGAAAATTCACAGGCCAAAAATTAAACCTTGTAAGAAAGGTACACTATCAACATAAAAAAATCAAGTGCTCCCCATCTCTAGCAATAACTAAGTAAAAATATAATAAAAAATAGGATGTCATCTATAATATCAACAAAAATAAAGCAATAAGACTTTTATGCAGAACATTTTTAAACTACTGGAGACATAAACCTTAAAGAAAAGGAGAACCACGCCATAGCCATGGATGGGACAATTTAATACTCTAATGATATGAATTTCCTCCAAATTAATACATAAATTCAATGTAATTCCAAGTGAATATGAGAAATACTATTTTGAAGAATCTTGTCAAACTGATTCTATAATTAATTTCAAAGAATAAAGGTTCACAAATGGCTGAGAATATTTTGAAAACATAACAATAGATTATCCTTATTGAATATCGAGTCATGTAATATTCAAAGATACAGTAATTCAAATAAAGGTGTTTGCATAAGAAAAGACATAGGGGGCTTCCCTGGTGGCGCAGTGGTTGGGAGTCCGCCTGCCGATGCAGGGGATGCGGGTTCGTGCCCCGGTCCGGCAAGATCCCACATGCCACGGAGCAGCTGGGCCCGTGAGCCATGGCTGCTGAGCCTGCGCGTCCGGAGCCTGTGCTCCGCAACGAGAGAGGCCGCAACTGTGAGAGGCCCGGGTACCGCAAAAAAATAAATAAATAAAATAAAATGGAGAAAAATAAAATCAGTATTCTACCTCCCATCATACACAAATATTAAGCCCAGATGTATTAAAGGACTAGGAGCAAGAAACATAAATATTAATATAAAAATTAGCCAGTAGAAAGAGAGGAGAGTGCAAGTATATATTTCTCCTTAGCTCTCTTTTATCAAGCAGTGTCTCTGGCAGTGGCTGTTTCTCCTCTGTTTCCATT
Organism: Neophocaena asiaeorientalis asiaeorientalis; assembly: GCF_003031525.2. Lineage (NCBI taxonomy): Eukaryota > Metazoa > Chordata > Mammalia > Artiodactyla > Phocoenidae > Neophocaena > Neophocaena asiaeorientalis. Next base: position 871,697 of record NW_020172814.1, on the reverse strand, counting down.
TCCCACTGGCAAGCACTCTTCCCAGGCCACCCTGTCTCTACGGTCCCAGCACAGACAGGCAGCCCCAGCAATGACCTCAACTCTTGTGGTCTGATTCCCTTCTCTGGAGTCCCAGCTCCTGCCCAATGACCCTCACTGCACAGCCCATCAATGGCTACTTGTCCAAGGTCCCACCACTGCTGAATGGCCCTGGCTCCTGAATGCTGATAACACTGTCTTTTCCCTTTGTCCCTCCAGTCCTGGAGGTGGCAGAGAATTTCTGCAGTTGCTAATCCATGGATTGCTATCTATGGGTTACCTCTTTTCAGTTCTTCTAACATCCTGTAAGTAATCCCCTGTACTAAATTCCCTCAATTGAACTATCTCACATGGGATATTTTCCCTCTCTGACACCCTACCCTAGTCCCCCAAACGAGAAATTTTACTTAAGTAATTTGCAGTGGCGTCATCATTCAATGCATATTTTTCTATACAAGTTTTTACAAGCGGTTTTATTGCCACGAAGCAATGCCATTAAGTTTTATTGCTTTTTTCCATTTTATCAAATATTAACATTTCTGGACAGGGGTGTATTTTAAAATCCTACTGTAATACATGCTGTAAGCAGTCTAAATTCCACCAGCAATAGTATTACTATTTACTTAATTATTGTTCATATGAATAACATTTATGGCAAAAATAATTCCATAGATTCAGTTTCTTTATATGTTAAGTGATGAGGTTTTGGTAGGCTGCTATGGTCTGTTTTAGCACTAGCATTTTAGGATTCTAGGTTGTACCTATAATTTCATGTTCTCAAATTCTACCACATGCCATCTAACTTCGACAATATTAGCTGTATGCTAATGCACAGCCAGTATCTACAATGAAGCAGAGGACAGTAAAAAGGAAAGGCTTTACTTGAAAAACTTTCCTTCTGCTCATTAAAATTAATCCAGCAATTATTAAATACTTACTATGAATAAGAACATTTTTTTGAAAAAGTGAAGATTCTTATAATGAAGAAACCTAAGTACTCCTTCTCACAGGGGTTTATTGTATACTTATGTCTTTTTCCATTTTTGTTCAATAGAGGTAGATTCACTATTAAGGTGAGTTCATGGGAGGCAAAAAAGCCACAAAAGGGGTCTGTTCAGCTTTTCTGCCAACAGTGAGATCTAGCCTGGAATTCAGTGGTGCACTTTGGAAAAAAATCATCTTCATGCTTTCAAGCTATTTCCATAAACAATCAATCCTCTGAAATCTGTAATATCGTGACAGAGTTAATATAGTGTAGTCATATAATCAACAACATATCCTGGGATCAAATAAATTTGCATAAACCTAGGAAGAAACACATCTTATTGATGATTGTTTTTTTTTTACACTAGGCTAGTAGCATCCATCCCTTATACTAGACTTGTTTTTGGATTTTGTGAAGCAAGAAGGGAACTGAACAGAATATAATGCTGAAACAGTATCAACTAGGTCACAATAAAAGAAAAGCCAGACTCCATACAATATATCATCTACCCAGCATATAATCAATTGTATTAGACACGAAAAGAAGCAAGAAAATGTGATCCGTGAGGAAGAAAAATTTTTTGAAATGATCACTGAATGGAGTTAAGAGCAAACTGGACACTGCAAAAAGGGGTCAGTGAACATGAAAACAGAGCAATACAAATTACATAATCTGTAAAACAGAGACTAAAACATTTTATTTTTTTCCGCAAGACCCATAAGGCAATAGCAAGCAATTTAAGTACACATAATTGAATGCCAGAAGGAGCAGAAAAGGATGGAGCAGAAAATACACGGATGAAAATATTCCAAATTTGTAGGGGGAAAAAAAAAGGTCAACCTTCAGTTCCAAAAAGATCAATGAACCTAAAACAGGATAAATACAAAGAAAACCATGTGGAAGTTAGAATGATGCCCACTACAACAACCAGGAAAAATATGCCCACATTCTAATGCCCAGAAACTATGAAAACCGTACAAGGCAAAAGAGCCCTTTCTGGTATGATTACACTAAGGATGTTGACATAGGAGATTATTTTGGACATAGGAGATTATTTTGGATTATCTGTGGGAGGGGGCCCTGATGTCATCACAAAGGTCTTTATAAGGGAAGAAGGGAGGCAGGAGAGTCAGAGAACAAGAGGTGAGTATAGAAGCAGAGGTCAGAGTGAGGCGGGGCCATGAGCCAGGAAAAGTAGGCCACCTCGACAAGCTGAAAAAGACAAGGAAGTGGGTTCTTCCCCAGAGTCTCTGGAAGAAACACAGCCCAACCATCCATCTTAGACTTCTGATCTGCCAAACTGTATGATATTACATTTGTGCGGTCTTAAACCACTGCTCATGGTAATTTGCTTACAGCAGCAATAGAAAAGTAAAACAAACACATAGAGGCTTAAAACTAAAAGAAAAAAGCCTCAAAAACAGAGGAAAAAAAGACATCAACAGGGGAATAATGATACAAATGGTACCTGACTGTTCATCCTTAAAACATGGAGGCCTGAAGAAAATGAAACAACATATTTAAAGTGCTGGAAGAAGCCAACAAACAAACCAGCCAATCCAGTATTCATAAAAATATACTTTAAAAAAATGAGGATAAAATAAAGACATTTCAGAAAAATTAAATTTGAAATTATTTACTGCCAAGAGAACTGTACTATAAGAAATGCTAAAGGAAATCTTTCAAACTCGGGCAAAATGATACCAGATGAAATCTTTGATCAACAGAAAGAAATGAAGAAAGCTGGAAATGGTGAATATGTGGGTATACATAAAAGACTATGAACTGTTCTTTCACCTCTTAATTTCTTCAAAAAACAACTGACTGCTTAAAGCAAAAATATCAATACTGAAATGCGGGGTTTATATGTTATGTCAAAGTGTAATACATGAAAAGAATAGCACAAAGTAGGGGAGAAAAAATGAAATTATAAGAGAAAAAGGTCTGTAACAAATTACTTGTATCAAGAATAAAGGAGGGGATTTTACAGACATTAAAAAAATAATAAGAGAACACTGTGAACAACTTTAGGCCAACAGACTTAACAATTTCAATGAAGTGGACAAATTCCTTGAAAAATTCAACTTAGTAAAACTGACTGAAGAAGAAATAGAAAATGTGAATAATTCTATATCTATTCTTGCCCCAAATAAATCTCAAGCCCAGACAGTTCTTTAGGAAATTCTATGAAATAATTAAGGAAAAAAATAATACCAATCTTATAAAAATTCTTTCAGAAAGCAGACAATCCCTATCTCAATTTATGGGGCCAGCACAACCTTGATATCAAAACCCATAAAGGATATTTCAAGAAAATAAATTTATAGACCAATATCTTTCATAATCAGTCACAAAAATGCTTAACAAAATATTAGTAAATTGAATCCAGCATATAAAAAATGATAGTACATCAAGTGAGGCTTAACTTAGAAATGCAAACTGAGTAATTTTTTTAAAAAATCAATGGAATTTATGATATAAAGAAAATAAAGGAGGAAATCAGGTCACTTCCATATATTAAAAAAAAAGCATTTGAGTAAATACATCACTCATTTGTGACTTAAAAAAACTCTCAGAAAACTGACAGAGAATCATAATTAATTACATAAAGGGCTTTTATAAAAACAACAACAACCAAACAGCATACCTCATGAGGAAATATGGAATGCTTCCTCCTATAATCGGGAAGAAGGCAAGCATGTTCATTCTTACCACAGTTATTCAACATATTGCCAGCTCATTCAATAAGGCAAGAAAAATAAAAGGTGTGTAAGGAAATAAAACTGTCCTAGTCACAGACCACACAATTATGTATACAAAAAAACCTAAGGGGGCTTCCCTGGTGGCGCAGTAGTTGAGGGTCCGCCTGCCGATGCAGGGGACACGGGATCATGCCCCGGTCCGGGAAGATCCCACATGCCATGGAGCGGCTGGGCCTGTGAGCCATGGTCGCTGAGCCTGAGCGTCCGGAGCCTGTGCTCCGCAGTGGGAGAGGCCACAGCGGTGAGAGGCCCGCGTACTGCAAAAAAAAAAAACCCCAGAAAAACAAAAAAACAAAAAAACCTAAGGTATATATCAAAAACTACTAGAACTAATGAGTGAATTTAGCAAACCTGCAAGACAAAGTCAATAAATAAATATCTACACATGTGTGTACACATAGACATCAGTTATTTCTATATATTAGCAATAATAATTACATGTGAAATTTAAAATCATACTATTTAAAATACTTAGGAATGAATTTAACAAAAGGTATGCAAGGACCTGAAAACTGCGCTGAAACTATAAAAGACTGCTAAGAGAAATTAAAGAACACCTAAATAAGTGGAGAAATATATCATGCTTATAGATTGGAACATTCAATAATGTTAATATGCCAATTCTCCCTAAATTTACCTATAGATTCAATGCAATCCCAATTAAAATCCAAACAGTTTTATGTAGACACAAACTAATTCTAAAATCTATACACAAATTCAAAAGATGTAGAATAACCCTAACACCCTTAGAAAAGCAAAGTGAGATGATTCATATTACCAGGTTGAAGACTTACAATAATCTATAGCAATCAAAACAGTGTGGAAGTGGATTAAGGATAAACAAATCAATGAAACAACAGAGTTCAGAAAAAGACCCACATACAATCAAGAGGCAAAGGCACCAAGACAATTCTACAGAAAAGGAAAGTCTACTCAAAAAATAGTGCTGGAAAAAAACTGGATAAATGCGTTTTAAAAAATCATGAATAAGATTCTTTTATTTCACCTCTCATGATGTTATTAAGAAACTTGCAAAGTTTTGGATAATCGTATTTTTAAAAATGAACCTTGAAGCTACTTTGCAGAATACACAAGAATCTGAGCTGAATCACATACTTATACATAAAAGCTAACATTATAAATCTTCAAGAAGACAAAGGAGAATATCTTCCCAACCTTTCCTGGAGTAAGCAATGATTTAAGAAGGACACAAAAAGCTCTAGCATGAAATATGCCTACCTCCTAAAACTGGAATTCATAAGAATATTTAAACTTCTGCCGATCAAAAGAAACATAAAAAAAAAAGATAAAAATAAACTGAGAACATATTTGCACTAAATATATCTGTCAAAAGACTTGTATTCAGAATATATAAACAGTACCTGCAATTCAACAATAAAAGATAAACAGCCCATCAAAATATGCAAAAAATACAGACATTTTTTAAAAAACCAAAGACATAAAAGGTAACAATAAAGGTAAACAACATGTCTTACTCTCTTTTTTGTTGGACATAATTGACTGTATAAAACGTAATTTCTTTCTTTCTAGTGATGTAATTTTATCCTCTCATTCTGTTTCATCAAGTGTAATATTATATTAGCTTTTTGTTTCTATCCATGAACACATTTTCAGAACCTGTAGGGTATTAAATTCCTAACACTTCCCATCAGGTATTCTTAGACATTGCTGTTGGGCAAGTAAACAGTACAAAATTTCTAGAAAGCAGTTTTATAATTTTTATTAAGAGGCTTTAAAATGTTTATGCCATTGAATCAGTCATTTCTCTCCTGGGGATTTGACATAAGAAAATAATTTGAAATGTTAACTGTGGTTTATAAACATTATGTTAATTACAGGAGTGTTTTATACCACCAAACATCGAGAAACCTAAAAGTTCCGTAAAGGAAGCTTTTCATAAAGGAATAATTATTATATAAATTGAGACATAGTTACACAATGAAAGAGTAGGATTTACTTATGATTCCCTATATATTTAAAAACATGGAAATAAAGCAATTGAAAGGGAACACATCAAAATATAAATATAGTTAGTTACAGATCATGTGATTCTGAGTGATAGTTTTAGTTCTTATACTTACATATGTTATCAAAATAAACATTTAATATTACTTTTTTCTAAAAAAAAAAAAAAGATTATCTGGTATGTGTACAACTTCAACCCTGGGAGTTTCTCTATGTAACTTTTCTCACTGAATAACCTTTAGCTTTTCTAATTCATAAATATCAAACAGCCTACATATTTTAATTTCAATTAACAAAAAGAAAGCGGGCTACGCTTTCCTTAAAGTTCAGGAGACTGAAATCTTTGGATTACATACCACATAGCAAATTAGGCTCCCAATTCCTCCATCTGAATAATGCTTTCAACTGTCTTGAAAAGTTTTAGATTACTTAGAAACAGACTCAACATGAAAGGCCCTTTACAACTGTAATGGCAGAAAATTGTGGCAGAAGTCAATACAGCTTATAGGGTCTGACTATGGTCTGTGTAGAATCCAAAAAGCTAATCAGGTTACCAAGCACCCAATGAAGAATCATCTTAATTAATAGGAATGCATTTCAACCAGTAAAATGAATTGAATACTTCCGCTTTGAAATGTGCAATTACAAGATAAAGTCTAAAAGAAACAATATTTTCTCCCATTCTAGTAATTCTATTTCAACTCTCTCTTAAAGCACCACTCTGAATATTTTAAATACACAAAAATACATACACTTTTACCCAAATAACTACACTCTTCTGTTTATATAATCATCTTACACAGATGTGTGAGTTTTCAAATAATTTACCTTCTTAGAAACATAATAATTTCAAGGCATGTGAAATTTAAGGACTGAAAATAAAGTGCTTTCATTATTGAGTAAAAAAAAATACAATAGTGTCTGCTATATGAATAGGAAGGTAAGATGTGTATGAATATGAAGCAATGTTATTTAAAGAACATGGATGTTCAAAATTGTGTGGTATTATCTACATTTAATAATCGTACTATTCCATTTTCTCTACACCAACTCCCATCTATTATTTTCCTCCTTTTCCTACTAATGATGGGATGGGAGAGAAAAGGATTTGATAGACCCCCCTAAATATTCTCTCCTGACCTAGAGGGATCTCCTGAGCTCTAAACATATATTTCAAACTGCACATTTCTATATCTTCTTAGATGTCTCACAGGGGTTTCAATTTTAACTTATATAAAACAGAGTTCATTTTTTGACACTATTACTTTTCTTTTATATTTTCTATCACATATAATATAGTCACCCTTTGCCTATGCTGGCCACCCGGCATTCACTGATACTTTCTCACCCTTCACAATAAGTCCGTATCAATAACTCTTGAATTCACCAACCCCTTCTATCTTCATCACCACTGTCTTTCTTCAGGCTTTCGGATCTCCTCATCTCTTCAACTGGACTTTGGTACCAATGTCCTGATTTGTCCATCTGTCTCCAGAAGTTAAGATTCTGGTCACCTTTCACACTGACATCCAGATAACTTTTCTGAGCAACAAATCTGATCCTGTCTCATGCCATCTGCTGCAACCTCCCCATAACAGTTAAAACAACAAATTATAAAAACCCAACCCTTTCTGCCCTTTATTCACCATTTGTGTCATCACTCTGAGCCACCACTAGTAGTTCTCCTGGTTTCCATGCCCTCTTAGGCTGGTCCCTCTAGGGTAGCAGCCACTTGGCCATCTCACCCATAGAGACTCCTGCCTCCTCTGTGAAATTCTTGCTGATCTCCCCAGTTTGTAAATACGGTTCTCCTTTCCATCGTCACACATGCCTTTCTCCTAGAATTTGTGTCAGACTGTTATTGCTCATTTCTTTCTTCATCTCTCCCCACAACATGAACTGTGGGCATCCTGAGGACACAGCTTTTCTACTGGTTCATTTTGTAACCATTTTACCTAGCAGAGTGTCATTTATGGATTCAATAAGTATTTGTGGATTCAACAACTATTCAATAAATATTCATGACTGACATTGAATGAATGAGAGCAGTGAGGCATTTTAAATAAGTATTACCTTGAATTTACAAAACTCCTGTTAATTAGAGACCATCAATATTGCCCATATTTTCCATATGCTGCATGGCATTTAATGATCCAGTCTCAAAAGTTACGCAGCATGAATTCCACTGTACTCTATTTGCCAAGTATCTGTAAGCCCACCTAGATTCAAGGGGAGGGTATACAGACGCAAACTCTTCATGGGAGTAGTTCCCAAAATTGGATGCCACTTCCAAACCACAGTCACCATCAAAAGATGCTAGTGAACTTATTATTTTGAAAATGTATATATAAAAGAACCATTTATCCTGCTTCTCTGAAACAAACTGTATAACTAAGTAACAAAACAGTAGGAATAGAAAAAAATTTTCTCTTTAGAGACATATTCCAGTTAATAAATGAAGGATAGAAGTAGAATATCACAATTTTGCAACCACTGATGATTCCTGGATGCAGACATTGATCGTCAAAGACTGTTAACCAGAGACAGAGAGAGAGAGAGAGAGAGAGAGTGAGAGAGAGAGAGAGAAAGAATGAGACATTACATATCCTCTCTTGGAAGAATAAAACACTACTTACAAAAGAGATCTGGGAAAAAATGTGTCTGATGAACCTATATCCAAATATCAACTTAGCGGAAACAGGGAAGAGAGAACACGTCATTGAGACTTTGGGGATGTTATCAGCACAGTACAGGACAAATAGCCTGGTTTCTTTAATAAATAAATGAAGGGAAAAAAGAGACAGAGAGAGAGAGAGAGAGAGAGAGAGAGATGGGTGGGAACCTACAGAGACTTAAGTGTCATACCAGCCAATCACAGTGAATGCATTTTATTTGAATCCTGATGAAAACAAACAGAGCATAAGAAAACAAATGACATCGGCAAGACAACTAAAAATTTGAATACTGAGTATTTAGTGATATTCAGAAGCTATTATTTTAATTTTTGAGATAACATTTTGTGATTGTATCCATAAAAGAAAATCTTACCTTTTACAAAACACATTCAGAAAATTTCATGGGTAAAATGATATAATATCTGGGATTTACTTCAAAATAATATGAGAGGAGATCATAGCTGGTGACAGAAATAAAATTGTCCGTGAACTGATAATTACAGAGGCTAAGGGATGGTGTATTAGGGTCCAATATACTGCCTGTTTTTACACTGAACTTTTCCCATAACAAGTATTTATTCTTAAAACACACTTTAGGTGGAAGCACGTGCTCGGCTTCCCGAGGGACCCCTTTCCCCTTTGCGAGTAGAGCCTGGGTACAGAATGCCACCAACCTTGCCTGATTTCATCAAACAAGTCTTCTGACAGGTCTCCCATCCTCTAGCTTTCTCCTGGCTTCAGTCCATCTTCTCCAGGATGACCCAGCTGTGTGGCTGACAGGGTCTTGGTGCTCCAGCCAGGTGTCAGGCCTGAGCCTCTGAGGTGGGAGAGCCGAGTTCAGGACACTGGTCCACCAGAGACCTCCCAGCCCCTTGTAATATCAGTTGGCAAGAGCTCTCCCAGAGATCTCGGTGTCAACGCGAAGACCCATCTCCACTCAATGACCAGCAAGCTCCAGTGCTAGACACCCCATGCCAAACAACTAGCAGGACAGGAACACAACCACACCCATTAGCAGAGAGATTGCCTAAAATCACAATAAGTTCACAGACAATGAAAAACACACCACCGGATGCAGTCCTGCCCACCAGAAAGACAAGATCCAGCCTCATCCATCAGAACACAGGCACCAGTCCCCTCCACCAGGAAGCCTACACAACCCATTGAACCAACCTTACCCACTGGGGGCAGACACCAGAAACAATGGCAACTACAAACCTGCAGTCTGCGAAAAGGAGACCCCAAACACAGTAAGTTAAGCAAAATGAGAAGACAGAGAAATACACAGCAGACAAAGGAGCAAGGTAAAAACCCACCAGACCAAAAAAATGAAGAGAAAATAGTCAGTCTACCTGAAAAAGAATTCCAAGTAATGACAGTAAAGATGACCCAAAATCTTGGAAATAGAATGGAGAAAATACAAGAAACATTTAACAAGGACCTAGAAGAACTGTGGAGCAAACAAACAATGATGATCAACACAATAAATGAAATTAAAAATTCCCTAGAAGGAATCAATAGCAGAATAACTGAGACAGAAGAAAGCATAAGTGACGTGGAAGATAAAATAGTGGAAATAACTAACACAGAGCAGAATAAAGAAAAAAGAATGCAAAGAATTGAGGACAGTCTCAGAAACCTGTGGGACAACATTAAATGCACAAACATTCAAATTATAGGGGTCCCAGAAGAAGAAAAAAATAAAGGGATTGCGAAAATATTTTAAGAGATTATAGTTGAAAACTTCCCTAATATGGGAAAGGAAATAGTCGATCAAGTCCAGGAAGCACAGAGAGTCCCATACAGCATAATTCAAAGGAGAAACATGCCAAGACATATATTAATCAAACTATCAAAAATTAAATACAAAGAAAAAATATTAAAAGCAGCAAGGGAAAACCAACAAATAACACAAGGGAATCCCCATAAGGTTAACAGCTGCTCTTCCAGGAGAAACTCTGCAAGCCAGAAGGGTGTGGCAGGACATACTGAAAGTGAGGAAAGGGTTAAAGCTACAATCGAGATTACTGTACCCAGCAATGATCTCATTCGGATTTGATGGAGAAATGAAAATCTTTACAGACAAGCACAAGCTAAGAGAATTCAGCACCACCAAACCAGCTTTTCAACAAATGCTAAAGGAACTTCTCTAGGCAGGAAACACAAGAGAAGGAAAAGACCTAAAAAAACAAACAAACCCCAAACAATTAAGAAAATGGTAATAGGAACATACGTATTGATAATGACCTTAAATGTAAATGGATTAAATGCTCCAACCAAAAGACACAGACTGGCTGAATGGATACAAAAACAAGACCTGTATATATGCTGCCTACAAGAGACCCGCTTCAGACCTAGGAATATGTACAGACTGAAAGTGAGGGGATGGAAAAAGATATTCCATGCAAATGGAATTCAAAAGAAAGCTGAAGTAACAATTCTTATATCAGACAAAATAGACTTTAAAATAAAGACTATTACAAGAGACAAGAAGGACACTACATAATGATCAAGGGATCGAGCCAAGAAGAAGATATAACAATTGTAAATATTTATGCACCCAACACAGGAGCACCTTAATACATAAGGCAAATGCTAACAGCCATAAAGAGGGAAATGGACAGTAGTACAATAATAGTAGGGGACTTTAACACCCCACTTTCACCAATGGACAAATCATCCAAAAAGAAAATAAATAAGGAAACACAAGCTATAAATGACACATTAAACAAGATGGATGTAATTGATATTTAGAGGACATTCCATCCAAAATCAACAGAATACACTTTCTTCTCAAGTGCTCATGGAACCTTCTCCAGGACAGATCATATTTTGGGTCACAAATCAAGCCTTGGTAAATTTAAGAAAATTGAAATCATATCAAGTATCTTTTATGGCCACAACACTGTAAGATTAGATATCAATTACAGGAAAAAAATCTGTAAAAAATACAAACACATGGAGGCTAAACAATGCACTACTAAATAACCAAGAGATAACTGAAGAAATCAAAGAGGAAACCAAAAAATACCTAGAAACAAATGGCAGTGAAAACACGATGACCCAAAACCTACGGGATGCAGCAAAAGCAGTTTTAAGAGGGAAGTTTATATAAAATGCCATATATGACAAACCCACAGCTAACATCACTCTCAATGGTGAAAAACTGAAACCATTTCCACTAAGATCAGGAACAAGACAAGGTTGCCGACTCTCACCACTACTATTCAATATAGTTCTGGAAGTTTTAGCCACAGCAATCAGAGAAGAAATAAAAGGAATCCAATTCAGAAAAGAAGTAAAGCTGTCACTGTTTGCAGATGACATGATATTATACATAGAGAATCCTAAAGATGCTACCAGAAAACGACTAGAGCTAATCAATGAATCTGGTAAAGTAGCAGATACAAAAGTAATGCGTAAAAATCTCTTGCATTTCTATACATTAATGATGAAAAATCGGAAAGAGAAATTAAGGAAACACTCCCATTTACAACTGCAACAAAAAGAATAAAATACCTAGGAATAAACCTACCTAAGGAGACAAAAGACCTGTATGCAGAAAACTGTAAGACAGTGATGAAAGAAATTAAAGATGATACAAATAGATGGAGAGATATACCATGTTCTTGGATTGGAAGAATCAACATTGTGAAAAATGACTATACTACCCAAAGCAATTTACAGATTCAGTGCAATCTCTATCAAACTACCAATGGCATTTTTCACAGAACTACAACAAAAAATTTCACAATTTGTATGGAAACAAAAAAGACCCCAAATAGCCAAAGCAATCTTGAGAAAGAAAAATGAGCTGGAGGAATCAGGCTCCTGGACTTCAGACTATACTACAAAGCTACAGTAATCAAGGCAGTATGGTACTGGCACAAAAACAGAAATACAGATCAATGGAACAGGATAGAAAGCCCACAGATAAACCCACGCACATATGGTCACCTTATCTTTGATAAAGGAGGCAATAATATACAATGGTGAAAGGACAGCCTCTTCAATAACTGGTGCTGGGAAAACTGGACAGCTACATGTAAAAGAATGAAATTAGAACACTCCCTAACACCACACACAAGAATAAACTCAAAATGGATTAAAGGCCTAAATGTAAGGCCAGACACTATCAAACTCTTAGAGGTAAACATAGGCAGAACACTATGACATAAATCACAGCAAGATCCTTTTTGACCCACCTGCCAGAGAAAGGTAAATAAAAACAAAAATAAACAAATGGGACCTAATGAAACTTCAAAGCTTTTGCATCACAAAGGAAACCATAAACAAGATGAAAAGACAACCCTCAGAATGGGAGAAAATATTTGCCGACGGAGCAACTGACAAAGGATTAACCTCCAAAATATACAAGCAGTTTATGCAGCTCAATATCAAAAAAACAAACAACCCAATCCAAAAATAGGCAGATGATCTAAACAGACATTTCTGCAAAGAAGATATACAGATTGCCAACAGACACATGAAAAGATGCTCAGCATCACTAATCATTAGAGAAATGCAAATCAAAACTACAATGAGGTATCACCTCACACCTGTCCGAATGGCCATCATCAAAAAATCTACAAACAATAAATGATGGAGAGGGTGCAGAGAAAAGGTAACCCTCTTGCACTGTTGGTGGGGATGTAAATTGATACAGCCACTATGGAGAATAGTATGGAGGTTCCTTAAAAAACTAAAAGTCGAACTACCATATGACCCAGCAATCCCACTACTGGGCATATACCCTGAGAAAACCATAATTCAAAAAGGGTCATGTACCACAATGTTCATTGCAGCTCTATTTACAATAGCCAGGACATGGAATCAATCTAAGTGTCCATTGACAGATGAATAGAGAAAGAAGATGTGGCCCATATATACAATGAAATATTCGTCATAAAAGATGAAATTGAGTTATTTGTAGTGAGACGGATGGACCTAGAGTCAGTCATATGAGTGAAGTCAGTCAGAAAGAGAAAAACAAATATCATATGCTAACACATATATATGGACTGTAAAAAAAATATATGGTTCTGATGAACCTAGGGGCAGGACAGTAATAAAAACGCAGATGTAGAGAATGGACTTGAGGACACGGGGAGGGGGACGGGTAAGCTGGTACGAAGTGAGAGAGTGGCATGGACATATATACACTACCAAATGTAAAACAGATAGCTAGTGGGAAGCAGCCGCATAGCACAGGGAGATCAGCTCGGTGCTTTGTGACCACCTAGAGTGGTGGCATAGGAAGATGCAAGAGGGAGGGGATATGGGGATATATGTACACGTATAGCTGATTCACTTTTTGATACAGCAGAAACTAACACACCATTGTAAAGCAATTATACTCCAATAAAGACGTTATAAATTTTTTTAAATAAAAAAAAAACACACCTTACTAATTCCTCAAAGTCAAAACTCCTAGATAAATTCTATAATGTACTTTGTGATGTCACCCGTGTCTTCCTCTCCAGCGTCACCTACATCACTCTCACTTCACCTACCTTTATGCTACATAAGACTAACTGTAGTCTCCACAGAGGACTATGGTCTCTAATACTACCAAGTGTATTTAAATTTCCCTTTTTCCAGAATGCCAAGTCCATTCTTCTTCTACTGGCAAAATTCATTCATCCTGTCACATGTACTCGTTGACAATTACAGGTATCAGGCTCGCTGCTGTGTACCAGAGATACACTGGAGTGATGGATACCGACCATCTGCCACCCCCACCCAGCAATCCACCCCTTCCCTGCGCTCCTTTTTGTTCTGTGAAACTGACCCATTTAGACTGTATTAATGGCTCCCTTGTCCTCCGGCTTCCGTTAGACTTCTTCAGGCGGAGACAACGGCATAAGATCTGGAGGGCAAGAATGGTATTGATGTCCCTGACCCTCTCCCTGCCAGGCTGGCACAGGATGGCTGCTTTCACTTAGCAAATACTACTCCTAACAGGTGGTCTTTCCCAAATAGTTCTCTTTCTGGTACAATTGACTGCTTCCCTGCCTTTGCACCTTTAGATCAGGAATACAACACCATCCATTGTTGCTTCTCATAAACCTAGTGCACTATTTGTAAAGAGTCCCTCCATTAAATTCTCCTCTAATTACCCAGTTTCACTCTGCCATATCCTTCTTGTTCAGACTTTAATTATATAATTGTAAGCAGAAACAACCCAAACCAAAAAAAGACTGTAAAGAGAACCTGACACACATACAGACTGAGAAGTTATAGAAGATGAAGGGGTAAAGAACATTTGAGAGAGAGGCAGCATATGCAGTGTCCCTGTGGTACAAAAGAAGCAAGGGATGTTCAAAGCGATACTTGACTTGACAGGCAACGAGCTAGAAAACAAAGAGGGCAGTGGGAAAGGATGGAGAATCAGAGAGGAACTCAATTTTGTGATAAAGATTTAGATTTTGATCTTGAGAGCAATGGGAAAGTGTCTTAATATTCTCCTTGCCCTCTCAAGCCTAGGTAAGGGATCATCTTCTCTTAGACATTCCCTGACAGCCTTCTGCCACACAGCCAGGACTAGGAAGCTCTCACACCCGGTAAACATTCAATACACGGTCACTGGATTAGTGAATAAATGAATGAGTAAAACACATGTGGCCAGGTTTGTCTTGGGAACCTCCAAGAATTCTCCCTGGCACATACCCTACCTGGACTTATTCCTATTTTCTCTTGGCTGAGTCTTTACCTATAGTTAGCATAAAGACCTTTGGAGAGAAAGAGCTATATATGAGCTACAACTCTGAAAATCAGATCAATCCTAGAGCAATCTTTTACACCTAATGGCCATTTCATTGTAGACATGGCACATGGAACAAGCAACATCACCATCTCAGGTGATGGACATTCTTGCCATAATCACAATAGGGTATTCTGTTAAATCTCACTAATTCCCGGTGATGGAGGAAAAGTCATTTGGAATCTACAAGATGAGTGAAAAAGAGTTGTTTTGGGTTGCTCAGGACAAGAAATACAACCTTCTTGCTTTGAGGTGTAAAGTATGGCACAAACCAAGTGCTAGCCAAGTGCAAGTAGAAGCTTTATTTTAATTTGCTTTACAAACTGATAGCGTGGCCTGATTTACACCGGATAAAATGATAAGCAAACTTTTTAATTGGTTTCCTCATCATTCAATAATAAGTTGAAACACATGGCTAAAACCTGCTTGAAACTGACCTTATACTATACGTTTACTTTTTTAATGCCAGCAAACAAAATTAAAATGCAAGGTGAACTCGATACTGTGCAAATGAATATTCATTAACGTCACGACAACGATGTTTTTCTATATTCGGGTATTTTGTGATAAGGGAGATGCCCATCTTATGCTTAAGCAGGCAAGATGGAGATGAATGCAAATGACCACTTTCCTTATTATCTAAGCACTCAAGTACTCAGCAAACCAAAAAAAGTATCAAATGGCAAGGTTTCTGCATCAATGCTAGGATATGTCTGTGGCATAATGCTTTTTAATTAGCATGAAAACTTTCCACTTCATTCTGGTAGAAAATTCGTCATCATAATTAACACATAATATTCATTTATCTTTGAAGTTTAAACAAAAAATATGCATCAATTTTTTTAGTGACGTGAAGAATTACTTTTTGTTTTTGTCTTCCCCTGGCAACTCTACATCGCATAAAGTTTGTGAGTTGACAAGCCAGGAAAGAACATTATACCAAGGTCCTACAAAATGAATAGTAAAGTCTAACTCTGACTAAAGCACATTACACTTCAATAACAGAGATGCATTGCCCACCAGAGAGGCCATGGTGAATCCAATGACTTCAATATAACCATCGTCATGACGCTGAGGTTCAAAGTCATGGTGATCTCCTGGGTTCCCCCAAGGCATTGTGCCAGCACAATATCTGCAAGAGAAGAGTAAAAACAGAACTAAATTTGCTCCAGTCTTCCCATGATTATCATTGGGGATTAATTTATAGTTCGATCCGATGTTTATTTCACACATCTTTCTACTCTTGGTTCACACCTCCCAATAAAAAAGAAAACGAATTTATCACCTCCAAGTATTAATTTATGAAAATGGGGCAAAATTTTACAACAAAAGCATCCCATGGAGCCCAACTTTCTCCTAATTATTTATCAACATGTCTCACTCTGTAATTCACAAATGCTTACTGTCTATCACATACCGTGAGTTATCAACAGGTGGTTTCAGAACTTGGTCTTGGAGGGAGACACATACGTGCCAATAGGAAAGGGAAATGGAACCGAGGTGGGTAAGCATCAATAATATACACAGAAAGAAGGCAGTAAGCACCCCGGGACGAAGGAAAGGTAACTGAAGCGGACAGGAGTGAAAAACGGATGAGACAAAGACGTGAGATTAGAAAGGGAAGGGGAAATCAAGGAAGTTGAAAAGTGGAGGAAGCAAAATCCAGAGGAGGGGGTGGGGGAGGAGCAAGAAGAAAAAGAGAAGAGCATTGTTATTGCTAATAAACAATGTTTCCTGAGAATCTACTAGGCCTTCTACTTCGGCAACTAAAATGAAAATACTTCTGGAACAGGATGTAAGGGGCTACACTGAGCACTGCCAAAAGTAATCAGGAGACATATTTTCCTAGCCATAGATTTACTCACAATTCTCATTTCAACTAAATTCAGTCTAAACAGAACTTGCTCATGGATTTTTGTGTCTGAGTTGTCCGGTTTGCAAATAACAAAGGGTCATAGATCCAACCCCTTTCAAAATCTTGGCTTGGGAGCCTAGAATCTAATTTGATGTCACTGAGATACATGCTTATTTTGAGACTGGTTAATCTTAAATATCCCTTTCTCCTGAGGTATATAATAGCACCAAAGAGAGTTGACATCCTGGCTAGAAAATGCTCCTCTAATTGATCCCATTGTTTCAAAGTAATCATCTGGCAATTATTCTGAATGAATTCCATGCTGAAATCAGGCTGGATGGTTGCCTAATAGCTTTTGGGAAACTGAGAACAGGGATTTGTTCAAGTCTATCATTCCCGGGTGAGGGGTGAGGGGATGGAGGGCATCAGTAATTGAGAATTACATTAAAATGTTCCAATCCAGAGGCCTGCCTGGGCTTCTTAAGGGTGGGTAAGTGTACACCATGCATGCCGCATCACATGAACACAAAAGTACCACAGAGAACACTAAACAAACCAAGTAGGAGAACAAAATTATCAGACTCGAAAACCCTTAGTAAGCCATCAAAATAACTGTTTTTCATTGTTTGCGCCTGGAAATTTTCTATAATGAAAACAGAAAACCTTAAGTCGAATGGAGTTCACATCAAACCAAGGAAACAATATGAACAGAGCTTACCTGGGTATATTTAAAAATACTATACACTGGAACTTCAGTTCCTGAATCTTTGGGGTGAGATCTGTTCCATCACACTGCAACAATCAAAGCAAAAAAGCAAGGATTCTGAAGTAGGCTCAAGTCTAAAAGACAACTAGGGTGACAACAGCATGTACCATGGTCGTCCCCTTGTCCCTGTCTCTGCTGAAGTGGAGGCCCATTACTATGATTGAAAATTTATTCTGATTATCACTTTCCCAGACCCAGGGTTCTGGGCTTGGATTTGTTTTGATTTAACGTAAAAACAAAGCTGCCATTTGACCAAAATGATTTTTCTCTGGTCTCACAGTCAAAGGAACGATCATCATTCTTAACCTTGGATTATTATTGGATAGCATAAATTGGCTTGTAGTATCAACATTAGAAACTTTATGAACGTTTAAAAGAATAAAAAGGATGAATCCTCAAGTTGAGGCAGTAGCAACCTCTACCAAAGTCATCTGATTCAAACAATAGTCGTGAATGTGACCACTTATTTTATCTGCTTTCTGAGATAATTTTTATTTTGAAAATATTTGACATAATATTTTGAACGCTGTTTAAAAGGAATATACCCTGCATGCTTTTTTAAAAGTATCTGTTATAAATTAGTACTAGCAATCACTAACTAGTGATCTGCTCTTATCAATTTTATCTCTTACAGACTGTGACTGGTCTTCTGAGATAAACTGCTTTATTGAACCTGGCCGTGACCCTGGGTTTCAAGAGCCTCAGGGTGGCTTGGCCTCAATACCTCTGTGTGTGGCTTCCCTCACCAGTTAGTACTTTCCTCAAGGGCATCGTCTGACTAATCAAAGAAAGGGGTTTCATTTCCCTTTCTCATTTCCCACTGGTGACAAATGCCAAAAGAGGAACAGTCTAGTCATGACCGTAGGCCTCTCAATGTCAAAGGTATAAAGCCTGCTTTTATATTTGCTCTCCTCACACCCTCATCACAGAATTTCCCCCACTGTCTTCTCTGCTGAAGAGAGGGCAAAGCATTCCTAAGCTCCCTGCTAATTTCTAAGGATGGCTTCAGAGGGAGTTTCAATCCAGGTAAAATGACTCTGCTAGTGGTCAAGGTTGTCTCATTCTCCTCCCAGCTGATCTTAACACAGCCTAATTTTTTTTTCATAAGCATTCTCAAAAATTGTTCCTGGGGAATCTTACAATCCTAAATAAACAAAGTATTTTCAAACGTTTTTTTAGATAGGAATCAAATTCTGGACATTGACTGAAGGTGTTTTTACAACACTCTCAGATACTTAAATAAACATGAGGTCTCCCAATTTAAGGACTTGAAATGAGTCGATAGGTGACTCTACCAGTGAAGAAAAAATGTAGACATCTTAAATGATGAAAATTGAGTGTTGAAAGCCACTGAACTTTTAAAAAATAGCATGTGATACATTAAACGCATGCAAAGCAGTATTGTTGCATTACAGAAAAAGAGTTATACTGAATATTACTGTACTGAGAACAGAATTCATTTTCTAAAAAAATTTTCTACTTTCTCTTCCTGAAAAACTCATCAGCGATTCTGGAAACTCAACGAATTCTGTGAGGATGGGCACCTTACAATGTACTGAGTTTTACAAAATTTTCTTATATATTATTGCATTTAAACTTTATAACTCTCTAGAGCGGCAGTTTTCAACTTTTTCCCTACTTCAAACACACAAAGGAAAATATGTGCACACAAAATATCTTCCTGTGTCCAAGCTCGCACGTTGATACATCAAAACAAGGAGAAGAACACACGTGAAGTAGAACAAAATAATGCTGTATGTAGGTTTTCATCACTGTCCTCTGGGGGTGTGTGTGTGTGTGTGTGTGTGTGTAGTATTCATGTGAGAGATTATTAACTATTACCTCGGAAACACTGACTTCACCCTGTGGCAAAGATCAGATGGTCTGCTGTTATGTGTACATCTAATTGCTCTAACCCCCCCATCCTTTTCATCTCACACTCAGGAAACATACAATGATGTCGCTGTAGAAATATCCTTGTGTCCCTCTGTGTCACAGCACAATGGTCAGTAACTGTTGCTTCAAATGCATATGTTGTTATGCCTGCTTTACAGATGAGGAGAGAGAACTCTTCTGAAAGGTTGAATGCTTCCCCCAAAGTCATATACCTCATAAAGATAGACCTAGGACTGAATCAGAATTGTTCAGACTTAGTTTCTATTGTTTTCTTTTTCCTCTTCATAAAAAAAGAGATGATTACATAGACCAATCCACCTGGAATATTACATGTACAGGCTGATATCAAATCTTTTCTAGTTATTTGACTGCCACCTTGGCCTCTCTACAAGCTTCTTTTAATCCCTGATACACAGCCAGCCACGCCTGAGATATTTCTCATCGGGAGGACTGCCAGATGTGGGAGAAAAGCTTTCTAGTGGTGAGTCGGCCTAGAGTTTAATTTCCATCCAGCTGAGTTAAACAGTGGACAGCATTACCATTCAATATGGCCACTGCCCTCCGCTCAGTGGCTCTCCCGGCAGGTGCCGCAACGTTCCTAATAATGTGAAAAATACTGCAAGAGGAGGGAAAGTTTATTTTTGGCTGGGTTGAAGGCAGCCAAAGAAGAAACAGGGGAAGTTTGAGGCAAGGCTGCTGCTACTTAACTAACCATGATTTTAACAAAATCAAGATCTTCACAGTTCAATGGACCATGTGCCTTTCTTGTGTCTAGCTTTAAAAAGGCAATATTTCAGTTTTCAAAAGTCACTACTGCTATAGGATACTTGCTCTTCGTTGGTATTTCATGAGAACTGAAACTCCTGAAAGTGATGCCAAGGGTGATTAGTGGTAAACTCTGTCTCAACTGATTTAGGAGATTCATGTCTTCTACAGGCTTTATCGGTGACAACAAATTTGAATTTGTGTCCTCTCAGCCTCCTCTATATTCCTCTATAAATCCATTAGTTTAAGGTCATATATTTGTCTCTACTTACATGTATACCTTTTGTCCTGTCCCCTTCTGTCACAAATGCTATTCTTTATCTATTCATGATAAATTCAAGCATTGCTACACTCCCATTCCTTCTTTCCCATCTATATATTTTTCTCTATCTTCCATGTTTCTCTTTCCTTATACAGGTATGTGTGGCAAAGTCATGTTCATTCCCTCTTTTAACTTGTTTACTATAAGGAAACACTTTGTCTTTCTTAATAATCAATGATATGCTATTTTTAAATAGATCTCTTAGAGAAAAAATGACTTCCCATCTCCCTTGCCTCCAAGATGAGTATCCCTAAAACCTGGGATAGAGACCCAAAGGGAAATAGCACCAAAAAAAAAAAAAATCTCTTAAGTGGTGAAGGATCTTGACCAGGCTGGAGAGTGAGTGACCACAAAATAATGAAATCGAAGTATTTTTCTAAGATGGAGACTCTTCAGATAGGCTGGGAATAAAGATACTTGTTTGGTGAGCAACTATTTCTACTTTCATAGCCAGCTCAACTTCATTCCTTTGATGACTTCCCCGACTGCACCATGGGCAGTTTTCATTTCTCCCTTTGTGCCACCAGTATATTATATAAGTAATCCAATAACAACATTTATTATATTGTTCTGCCCAGAGTTATGTGCCCTTCCCCATGACTCAACTGTGAGTTTCTTCAGTGGTGAAGCCAGTCATCTTATTTAACTTCATCCTCAGCAACTAAGACAGTGCCTGACACATAACTAAATGCTCATAAATGTTGGTTGAACAAACTGCACTCAATTCAGTTAAAGTTCTATGCAGCCCACTGATTAAGTATATAAACTGGTATTTGGGGTTCATGTTAGGGGGCATGCTTTTTACATTTAAATGAAACGAGTCAACACATTCAATACTTACGACAACTTTAACATGCTTGGATAAATCTCTAGAGCTTCTCTGTAGGAAATCAGAAAAAGCTGCCTATACGAGGAAAGAAAGAAAGAAAGAAATCTTCATTGCATGGTTATGCCAAATCCTTACTTCTGTAAGATAGATAGGTCCTAGTGATTCTAAGTTATGCAAAAATATAAGACAAGTTCTCCTTTTGCTGAATCTAAAGTAAACTAGTGCAGAGGCTAAGTTGAATTCTTTCTCTGTTTTCAAAATGTAACCTAGAGGGGCTTCCCTGGTGGTGCAGTGGTTGAGAGTCCGCCTGCCAATGCAGGGGACACGGGTTCGTGCCCCAGTCCGGGAAGATCCCACATGCCGCGGAGCGGCTAGGCCCGTGAGCCATGGCCGCTGAGCCTGTGCGTCCAGAGCCTGTGCTCCGCAACGGGAGAGACCACAACAGTGAGAGGCCCGCCTACCGCAAAAAAGAAAAAAAAAATGTAACCTATAATAAAATTTAAGATCACAGTAGGAGAGTGAAAATGAAGGTAATTTCAAGGGTCAGTTTGGAGATCTGACTACCTTTCCTGATCTTCCTATTTGTCCATTAGATGCTGATACAATCTTTAACTTGCTACTGAGAATGTCTTATTTCACCCCGTTTTACTTCAATTCCCTCTATCCAGTGGTAAAATTTAAGCCACACTTTTTAAAATCAATATTTTAGAGGCCCCTTTTTCTTCTTTCCAGCCATTCACACCCAAGGATGTCCCTGAGTAGGAGGAGAAGGAAAAAGAAGGGGGCCCCTTTAATCTCATCTATGCTTCCATGAAAAACTTCCCATATTCTGTCAATTTCTCATCCAAATGTCAGTTCATACGTGCCCCTATGAAAACTACATTCTAACCCAAGACATGCCATACATCCTTCAGTCTACCTAATTTCCTCATTCTCTAGATTGGCTTTGATGTTTGCTTTTCACACCACTCCTTGAATACCATCCCCTCAGTACAACTTTCAGGGCTTTTAAGTTCAAAGATGATGAACTCTCTGACAACTAACTTAAGAAATACATACTTACTTTCATTCTTAAACCAAGACATTAAACATTAACCATATATAGACACACATGTAAACATCTGAGATGTGTGTGAATTATTAGCAGAGTATAGTTAGCATCTTTATTACCATGAGTGAATTAGTATAAATAATGTGTAATCATCAAAAAGTGAAATACATACTTACCCCTGCGTAGAACATTTTATTTCGAAAACGACTGTTGAATTTCTCTGGATTTGCTTCTGTAAAAGGGAAAAGGTAGTTTTGTTATAGAGACCTGATTAAAGGTAGCGAGTTAGATTAGCACCCCTACTTCTTCCCTCTCCCTCCCCATCCCGAGGACCCAACAGCTTCATCATCACCTTTCCCTTAGTTACAGGCAGTTGGCACGGTTGTCCAGTGCTGCAAAGTGTAGCCCCAAACTGGCATCAGTGGCAGCATCGACTGGGAGCCTGCTAGATATGCAAATTCTTAGGCTCTACCCCGAACCTACTGAATTAGAACGTCTGGGGGCTGGGGTCTAGGAATCTGCTTTAACAAGTTCTCCAGGTGATCCACACGCACATTAAGGGCTGAAACACTCTAGTCTCTATTCAAAATAGAGGGCTGGCAGGGATACAGTGCAGGGGTGATAGAAGAAAGGGGGGGGAGGGTGAGGGTCAATTATTTGCTTTGACCTCCATAGGACATGGCTTCCATAAACTATCTATGCAGTTTCAAATTTAATTAAATATGGGGAATTTGGATAATAATTAAGAGAATTTGCTTTCATATTTTGCAAAAACTCCTAACTACCATCTGTACTGTTGTCTGTGACAGGCCTTGAAACATCATTTGATTGAGTGAAGTTATATAAATCAATCAATCTATCTATCTATCTATACAGATATATACAGATGACCTGCAGAATGGACCCAGGGCATAGGACAACAAAAGCTCTGACTGACATGGTTTAATTTTGAGTTTGTTCCTGAATGTTATATAGGTTGAGGACCATAAAACGATTAGACGAGAATTTGCATTGGAAAATGTTCACATGAATTCAACGGATTAAAAAATCCCCAAATGAAATGCTATTTCCTTACATTCTTTCTAATAAAATTCCAAGAGATTCCAAAGGAACCCACTGTAAATATTTGCTTTCTCCTCTTTTGTCCCATATGATCATTAATCCCTTCTTAGGGGTGGGTCTTTCTCCAAGTCATTTCTCATCAGACAGCTGGCTGACTAGCTGGAAGTCTCCAAATCCCAAACCTATTTTTGAATGGCAAGCGTGACACCAGATGGCAAAGATCATGGAGACCAAAATTCTACCGACATCGTCCACCTTCTGGACTCCATGATTCACATCCTTCACGTATGAAAAACACATTCACTCCCTCCCAGGTCCCTAAAGGCCTCATCTCAATTATAGCATCAACTCAAAATCCAAAAATCTCATCCAAATCTCATTAGCTCATACTTCCCAAATCTCATCATCTAAATGATTTCGCTCTGGATGTAATCCATTTATAATGACGATCAGACCCTGGGTATAACCCATTCCAATAGTTTAATATATTAATCCCATCTTTGTATACAACACAATAACATATGTGCCATTAGAATGGAATCCTAAACCCTACTTTTGTCTGAAATTGGTCTTGCCTATTAGGGAGTAAATATAAGTTCAACACTATGTTTATAAAAATCAGTAAGTGATTTGAACCTCACGTAACACACATCTTCCAAATGCTCTGCATTGGATATCTCCTCGATCTTAAGACTTCAGGTATGTATATATAAATGACTCTAAAATCTACGCCCACAGCACAGTGCCACCTTCAACTCAAATTGTATATATTATAAACATCTTTCCTTCCAATGTCATCTCCCATTAAGGACAAATATTTTTATCAACATTATCTTCATGTTTCGAACACCATTGCAAAAATCTTACACTATGTATTAGTTGGTCACCTAACCCATATCTTTATCACAAACTCATTTTCCTTCCTGTCTGAAGTGCCCTCGCCCACTTTACTTCTTGTCTACAACAAACTCCTTCTTTATTTCCTACGATACTCCCTCCTACCCTTTCTGGAAACTTTCCCCTGATACCTTTGTCCTGCCAACAGTCCCTACCAAACTCCCACATCATACACTGTCTGAACAACAAATCTTACCCTTACTTTATATTCCCTTCTACTTTTATTTATTTTTTATATACAGGCCCATCCTCCAATTAAACATTCCGTTCCTGTAACAAACATTGAGACAGCCACTGGACTTGGCACAAGGAATATAAAAGTAAAGACATAGTCTTTTGCCCTCATGTTGTTTAGAGTGGGGGAGACAGGTCTGAAAATGAAAAATAAAATGTCCTTTTGTATATGCCATAGAAAGATGTCTCTGTAAGGCAAAGTAGGAGTCACACATAAAGGGAATGATCAGAAAAGTGTTCCAGAGGCAAGTACACTTGAGTCTTGAATGATGAGTAGATGCCACGTTGAGGTTCAAGATGGAAAAGAAGGTTACAGAGAACCTCGGACAGTGAGAGTTCCTCAAGGGCAGACTGTGCCTAAGTGTTACTACCTGGGTAAGAGCCTGGCACTGTGTCCTTTGCAGTGATGGTGATGATGAAATTTGGTAAGCCACTGAAAATAACACCTCTTTAAAGAAATCTGTCAGTTCTCCATATGAATCATGAAACATTCATAGTCCTCTGAAACATGCTGACCTGCATGTCTCTGTATATTCGGTGAAAATAGCAAATCCTAAATCAGATTTAAAAACTGCCTCCTCTAGAGTCATAGTTGTATTTCCTTGACCTTGTAGCAGAGGCTCAAATCGTCTGAATAAGAAGTAACTTCAATGAGGCAGTACAATTTTAGCAGACAATCTCAGACTAAAAGTTTGATGTGTTTAATATCCTTCATGTCCCCCCCAAAATGACAATCTAATTCACGCAGCTGGCAAAGTGAGATCTTGCTTTCCTACCTGATAACCATAATCATCGCTAACATGCCTATATGTTAATAGATTGGAATATTTTCAATGTACTTCCTCAAGCACTGTCATAATGCAGTAGTGATTAAAGCACTGGGCAAGACTCCAACCGACAGTTAAATGACCAATCCTATTAAAACTCTCAGTTCTGTTCCAAACAACTGCACGTTCTGATGTGCAACAGTTCAGCCATGCATGGCTTAGCCACTATGAGAATAAAAAAGCTTCTGTTTTCCAATCAAATTAAGTAGACCTTCTATCTGATGAAATTATTCATGTTTGCATTCTTTATATACAAAATGTTAAGTCAATCAAAATGTTAAGACTATCTTTACTCCTTGCTTGATTTTTTACTGGTAATTCTAAAGGCATTTACACAGTAATGCCACTGATAAACTGTCTCAAAATAAATGTCGCTTTAATTGTCCCTTCTAAAAGAAATACAATATAAGTATCAATAGTAACGCAGAAGTCTGCATTTGTCCCATGTCAGTTTGATGGGTTATTTCACATCTATGCCAAAAATTGTTTCTGCAATTAAATTTTTTAAGATTCTGCTTTAGTGAGACTTGTTTTTACCACCCATTGCATGTAAATGGATTAGCGTAATTCCCAATGTATTGTATTTTCGGACTAATAGCTAATCGGTCATTCTGTGCAAGCTCTTTTGTGTTTGTTTTTTGGTAATGGCTCTTATGGGGCTTTGAATCACTCTGCAAGTATTTGATGGCAAATGATACAAGTTTTGTCATGAACTCTCAGTCCCTGAGCAGCTGTATTTGAGAACAGTTTGAAGTCTCAACTACGGTTTGCGTGGCTTGAGAATAGCCACTCACACAATCTACCAACAAAGTAAGTACGTATGCCCCTATTGAAAATGCGGCCTGCTATCTTTCTCTTCTTTCTACAGCTGAGCTTGAGATTTCTTGACTATCCAGGTAAAAATATGGGGAAAATCCAAATAAATGGAAAACAGAAAAAAAAAAATAATAATAGCTTGAGTAATTATACCTTTCATCATAAATAATTATTATTATAATTATTTTTTTACTTAACGCAAAAAGAATAGACTAACAGATACTAAGAAGTCCACACCTCTGGTCTAGGCATATCAACCAAATCTGGTTCCAATAGTTTGTGCATATTTATTGTGTACCATCTCAATATCCTCTCCATAAGTATGGTATGCATTACTCTCAATCAACAGCAATCCTCCCTTATCTAGCTCTTCAGTGGTTGTTTCTCCTCAAGGGCCTGGGCTTACCTGCAGGGAAAATGTTTGTAATTCCTTTTCCGATGGCAGGAAAGCACTTACACTAAGCCTCGGCAATAAAGGATTCAAAGTAAAGTATTAACTCTTGGCATCTTTCAACCAATGATTTTATAATCACACATATAAAACGAGGTAGACATACATATACACCACAATTGGTATGTTCCTCTCTAAAATGAAATAGTTCCATAGTTTAAAAGAAAAGAAAAAAATCGCTTTCCCACAAGAATTCTTTCTACGCCTGGTCTTTCCACCGTGAGGTCTCTCTTTGCTGCCCTCTCATTCTGAGGCACCAAAGTTTCACCACAGTACGAGGAAACATATCATTAGGATAACTTTCAGATTGATAAGACAAAATATTAGGCTCCCTTGAATGAGCTCTCTGTCCAGCACTTACTCACTTAGGCCTCTTTTCCTGGCAGGATGTCTAATTTGGAGGTTCATGCGTTAGTGATAACTGTACTACCTTACAAGTACTGTTAAGAAACGTAAAGATTTTATTAGGAAGCCCAGATCCAGAGTCTCCCAAAGAATATGAGAAATAAATGGGGTAAGAAATGGAGAAAGAAATCCCCAATTACTTCCCCAAGTCTACTCTCCTTAAATTAGGAAAGGCAGCAGGTTATAAATACCAGCCCTAATGTAGGACCCTCTGAATATCTAATCTCTGAGAACTGTCTAGAGCAGGGAGGTGCGGAGCGTGTCGGTGTTTCTGATTTGGGTATTTGAAATTTATGGTTCTGTTGTCAACCAGCCTTTCTATCTGTGATTTTCTGGTTAACCAGAGAAAACTATGACTCTTTCTTTAATCAGTACTCCTTCTATTTAGCTCAGCATTTGACCCTCAAAGCCTCATGAAACCAGGAATGCAAAGTCTAACAAAATTGCTGAATTCAGTAAGAGAATTACAGGTTTATACTCTACCTTTATTTTGTCTTCTAACAGCCTTAATCCTATAGCCCCATTCCTGATCTTTAGTATATAAAAGTGTTGTCAGAACTTTCTCTGCATTACTACTGGAATCTGAACCATTGAACTTTAGCCTTTTGTACTCTGTATTTCAAGTTCTATGAGTTAAAAGCTTAGAGGCTCTTGCAGAATCTAGAGGAAAAGTAAAATAATCCCTCATTATGACTTTTATCTCACAAATTACTTATACTTGCAGCCAAGCATTATTTTGGTTACATGTTACCATATTCACAAGGGACTAGGTACAGGCAGAGACATATTGTACAAGAAGAGAGTTTAAGAGAAAGAGATTAAGAGAGACCAAGAAAGCAAGAGATTGAGGCTTCAAAGCATAAGACAAAATCCTAAACTTTCTCAGTTCTGAATGACATAAGAAAATTTTGATGAAATATTTAACTTGTCATTATTTCATCTTATTTCTCTTTCTAAAGTTATTTTGCTTCCCCAAATCTCGATTCCATCTCTTCTAGTACTTAAATGACCACCAGCCCTCATTCATACTACCTCGTCCAGTGGAGATTCCAAGCACCATCCATGCCTAATCCAATCACCGTCAAGCCCTTTTCTTTCAACCTAAACCACCTATAGCCAGCCCCCGTACTGTTCTAAGGTGACTGTTGTCTCTTTTGTGCACATAGGGAAGACTTTTACGTTTGGCTACAAGATTTCAATGACCTTGGTTATAAAGTCCTGAACTTTAATAATTGGTGGTTTGAGAAGCTGTAAGTATTCTAATGACTTCAGTGAAAGACTCTTTTTATCACTTCTTAGTAGTTCACTAACTTCCAAGTTTCTAGTCAAACCTAAAGATTAGCAGTCCTGAGTCCCGGAGTAAACATCTGGTCCTGACCTTTACCATCTTTGAGACCCTAAACAATGAGGTCTCAGAGTAGCATCTGTAACAAGTTCCTATCTTGTCTAGCTCCCAGGGTCAACATGAAGGTTCAAATGGAACAGCATTAGACAAACTGTCAACATTTAAGTGATATGCGAACAAAACAGAACATGCAAAACACCTGCTGGAAACTTCCTCCCTGGGAGATGGAAATGGGACGTTGTCCTCACCTCTGGATTCATGGAACTCCAGTGTGACGTGGGCATCAAATCCGAGGCTGAAGTAATTATTGAAAACATTCAGAGGAAGCTGCAATGATGAACAAAGGCAGAGGTGAAGTTGTGTGTGACCAGGCAAAAAGAGGAAAATAAAACCTAAAGCTAGACACTTGTCTCTGGGGCAAGTCCCTGGGAGAATGATCAATTAGAACTCAAGGCAGGGGTGTCTATGTGGAAGGAACAACAGATTTTTGAATTTATTCTTTAGTGAAAGCTCAACTCAAATGGTACTCCTAAGAATTTTAAATAGTTTAGGAAAAAAGGGATACAAATACAAATTATTCAATGAGAACCATTCTTGTGTATATTGCAATAAGAGAACCTCATAAGCTGAGGGATGCACATTTGTAATAGTTACACAGGATGATTCAACAAGCAAACTTAGCAAGTAAATTCAATTGTAAGGATCGTGTCTAACCTTCTTAATCAGTGGATGCAAGTTTTTTCAAGAATTTACGTTCAGCATATTAATACTGCAACTTAAAATGAATAACATTTGTTTACCCTTCACTTATTTTCCAAAAAAATACATTTTTTGACAAAAGTCATGTAAGCAATAAGTCAGTGGGAGCCATTCAGCTATTCTCAACCTAGAGGAAAAATAAAAATTAAAATATATATGTGTGTGTGTGTGTGTGTATTTATCAGTATTCAGATTCCTATTTAGTCTATAAACTCTTATCTTTAATATGACTGTGAAATATGCAACGCAGACACACAGATACACATACAAGCCTTAGCTTTCCTTCCCAGAGTCCTCTGGGTCCCTGGCTGTTACTGCTACAAGCTGAGTAAAGGAAAGAACAAACTATGCAGCCTAAAATCCTGCATTAAAACTACAAAACTGATATGATTTGAAGGCTTCAGTTGAATGTTAGAACAATTAGAAAAGCATGTGGAAAATGCTAGAAGGCAAATGGTGGTTCTTACACTTTTCCTTCTGCAACTCAGAATGAAAGATAAACGTTAAAAGTAAATGGAGGGGCTTCCCTGGTGGCGCAGTGGTTGAGAGTCCGCCTGCCGATGCAGGGGACACGGGATCGTGCCCCGGTCCGGGAAGATCCCACATGCCGCGGAGCGGCTGGGCCCGTGAGCCATGGCCGCTGAGCCTGCGCGTCCGGAGCCTGTGCTCCGCAACGGGAGAGGCCACAACAGTGAGAGGCCCGCGTACCGCAAAAAAAAAAAAAAAAAAGGAAATGGAGACGTAATTTTATCTCAGCCTAGATAATGTTTCCAGATAATTATCAGGTTTATCCTCCAGATAGAAATGCACTTCTCTTCTATTAGAAATAAGTGTTTGTCCTCAAGATTTCAAACGTAAGTTTATTACAGGGTTTCATATGCCCCTTGATCAGTAAGATTTTCTGTTTGACTAGAGCGATAATCATGTCCCATTAAGAGAAAAATGAAATGAGAGGAAGAGTCAGAGGGAGAGCAAGAGAGAGATTAATGCAGAAAGAGAAAAACTGAAACAAAGGATGAACCTTCGATGGAACACCGAGTCAGAGCTTGTACTGATTCAGAGGTCAGATCAGCCCTTAGAAGTGGTTACAACCGACTAGAGAACAGGGAGAGAAACTAAACACATAGAACCTTGCCAAAACATGTCTCACTCTCCTGGCTTCAAATATGAGAATGTCCAGTTCCTGCACTGAAACAAAATACAAGTCCTTAGTAATGACAGCAAGGGTTGGTGATCCTGCCAAAAGCGCAGATATGTTCATTTCTCCCATTTATGCTCTTTTGGCTACAATTCTAACCCATGTCTTAGCATCCACTGATAACTTAGGAGAACATCTGGTCACCATCCCCTAAATAACATCACAATTTAGTCTGTTATTAAGTTCTTATTCATATTTTCCAGGAAAAATTGCCCTGATTTCCTACACATCTCCTCAAAAATTCACTTTCAAAACCCTTTAATTATCTGGATTAATGTTCCCAGGCTGCACCAAGAAGTCTTTCCATTTCTTAAGCTATTGGGAAGAGAATTAAATATAGATTGCTATTGAGGTTCTAACCATTCCAAGTTGAGTGGGGATAGGTCCATTACATTTCCATATGGTACACTTCTTTGTACTTTAGCTGTTTTCTATCCAATTTCTGTAAGTCAAATACATTAGGAAGAAGTATTATATCCCAAGATGACACTTGTTTAAACAACATTGTGACGTTATGAACTCAAGATCAACTGAGCAATCGTGATATCTACTAAAAACCTTATAGTTTCTGGATCATAGTTTAGGCGAAAAAATCATGAAGGTAAGACAAAACCTGTTTTAACCAATTTTAGCCAAATAAGTAACTTGAGCATCTATCACAATTGGTCAGGATCATGGTACTAATCAATAAAGGTGCATTGATTTGGTCTAAAATGATATCGGATTTTAAGGCTGAAACCACCATGAAATCTTGGCCTCAATCAATGGCACAATCCAATATAGCAGGGATGCTGTTTAAGTACAGATGCCTGGGCCTTCACCCTGCATCTACTTAATCAGAATCACTGGGAATAGGACCTTGTAATCTGCATTTTATAGGCACACCTGGAGATTCTTACACAACAAAAATTTGAAAACACCGTTATAGAAGAAAAGTGGAAAGTAATAGAAAGCAAGTGTCTACTCAGAAACCTATCAAATTTATCTGAGATTGAGGCCAGAACTTAAAGCCCATGTTCCCCTGAAGCTCTATAGTAGCATTTTTACAATTACGTCCCTTGGTTTGTCTTGGGTTGAGATACAAGTTCAATCACTGAAGGAAAAACACTAAGTCAAACATTTATTTAGGCATCTTGATGTCCCAATCAAGTGATGAAATTGAAATATTTGCTATCAGACCAGAAATCTCAGGCATTTTCCTTTCTTTTGAAAGACCCTGTGCCTAATGCTTCAGATTATACGATTTTTTTAAACTCATAGGTTAAGAGTTTGCAATGAATCTGAAAGATTAGAAAACTGATATATTTCTTTCTGGTGTGGAATTTGAGGACAGAGAACAGCTCCCTGCGCTAGGGAAGTAGGTAGGAAATCTTGGTCTTTAGAAGTCTACGGGGCAGAATCATCAGGAAGTGTTATACTCATAGCCCTAGTAGCTGTCAACTCAAACACCGTCCTGTCATCTCATAGGAAGGAATCAGCTCATGACCCTCCAGCCAGGAACGTATTTCCTGTGACTCAGGCAGATACTCCAGGGTTAGCTTTCCGCTGAAGGAAGAACTCTAACCTTACACACGCCATCTTCAAGTTCTTCTGGAGGCAAGTCTGGGTTTCTTTCCACATGGAGGTTCCAGCGATCTAGCTGTACAATTGTCCCATCTTCTACTTGGCAAAGGATCTTAGAAACAGGTTCATCAGTGTAGCCCTAAGGAATCAAAGAGCACACACATTGCTGCTGGAGTAGGGAACAGTACAGCCAAAGGTATTTCATGCGAGGCAGAGCCCTTGTTCTACGGCTGTTTATTTTGTAATCAGCAAGGCTGGGAGAGTAAGCTGTTTTCCTCCAGGTACTTAGAGTTTAAGACAATAGGCATGGGTAATATGCACAGAAATACTAACTCTAGCTGGTTTGAGCTGAGGAATGACTTTTGCCAGCACCAAGAACCAACAGTCACCGGCAGGCTTTTGAGATCCATGCTGGATGGCTGTTTTTATCAGAGTGAAAACAGGTCGCCCCAGGCCTCCTACTACAGGAATTTGGAGGATACACAGAACAAATGTATGTGGAAAAGCGGGAAAAGAATCGAGGTGACATCGGCTAGACAATTTCTTCCACTGACGTTCCATTTCACTCACCTCTCCCTGACCTTGTACTAGGACACCATTCCTTCCAGGACCTAGGGCAAGTCTGACTGAGGAATAGCTCTGCTAGGGAGCTAGCTACTTACTCCTTGAGCACACATTACTGATAGCACAATTATTAAGAACAGTCAAGCCACTGATCTGGATAAGAGGAATTAATACCAATAATACCGATGGGAGGTTAATTCATCCAAGGCCAAATAAATATCTGCTAATATCCGGACATAATTATCACCTATGGGAGGTGAATGCACCCAAAAGCCAGAGTAACATCTGCTAATATCTGAAGATAGTTTTCATGGAGCTCAGCCCAGGCAATGGTCTCATATGAGCAGTTAAAAAGCTGGTGGAGCAGCATATGTTAGCATATTGTGCTTTCTTATTTTCTTAGTACTATAAAAATAATGATGATGATAAAACGGCTGGTTAGTGACAGCTAAACTACTTTCAACAAGCTTTCCTGAATTGGCTCCATGTTGAAAAGGACAGTTGGTTACCTGTATAACCAACAGTTGGTTACTTGTATAACCTGTACAAAATCATGACGACACTGACCAGAAATCTAAATGCTCAAACAAAGCCATAACTCTTCCAGGATCGTAAATCTGAACCAGACTCACTCTTCTGGAGAGGACTGGGGGTCAGGAGCAATCCAAGTCTCTGTGGTTGTTTAACATGAGGACCTAAGGCCAACCCATCCTCTGTCTTTAGTGGGTACCTCAAAAAGCCCCAGGCCTGTGTACTGACCCCCATTTTTTTAATATAAAATGTTCCCTTCTTCTCTAGCTGACTATAAGTTTAAACTGAAGAAGTCACCAGATAAAACCATGGTTCATGGGGGACCTTGATTCTCAACTCTAACTCGTTCCTTGAACAAGAGTAGCACGTGCCCCTTCCACTTGAGCATCTGTGGGTTTGGGGATCTGTTGCTGGATGACATGGGCAGCCCCTGAGGGCAGTTCTTACCCCTCCCCAGTTGAGAGTTCGAGCCAGGTCGTTCCCCGTCCCCAGAGGAAGGACCCCAACCGGAGGCTGAGGGCTCAGCTGCAGTTCGTCCAGAATGGAAAGGATCCAGCCCACCTACAGACATTTCGGGGACCAGAAGAGATATAAGGAAGACAGATAAGTTACAAAGACGACAACCTGAGAACAGGAGCCTTTAAAAGGAGCAAATAGAATAGTTCTACTTTTCTTTAAAACATGCATGTTTTAATCCAGTGACCAGGGAACTGAAAGACCACTTATGTCAAGCAGTTTCAAAATGGCAAGTCTCTTAGAGGAAAAAGAACCATTCTGCGTATGCTGTATCATATAAGCAAAACTAGACCCATTCATCTGTATGTTACCTAGAGATGTACTTTAAAATTCAGGAGAGTTTACAATTTAGGGAGGTATATACATAGGGCACTGCAGGAAATCTAAACCTCAATGCTGGCTCATGTTGGCTTTGTAATCTTGATTAAGTTATTTAACCTCACAGACTCATTTATCTGATTTTCAAAATGGAGATAATGCCTACCTCACAAGATCGTTTATAGATTAAACTAAAACGTATATAAAACCCTCAATATGGTGCATGGCCCATGTAAGCACTTATTAAATGGTTACTCTCCATGTTATCTTAGAAATTAGTCGTGCTTTCCTAAGTATCCCTACATTCCCCTTAATGAAACATTATGAAAACATAATTATGGATGAACTTAGTACTTATTGTAAGTTTAGGCAGAAAACAGATACTTATATACTAGAATCATATTCCTGTTTAACCTTTTTCTAAGATAAATAATACTCTGGGTTTAGTCTTATTATAACTATTTAGAAAAATTACCCCAAACTTGGAAACACCAAAAAGAAACTTGCATATCCTCACAATGTCATTCTAGAGTAGTGTCACAGGCTTATCTGAGAACTTTATGACTGTAGGTTAACTTGAGGATTTCTGTCCTGCAGAGGTACAAATGTCAAGAAGAGATCACTTTAAAGGTTATGGTTCTATTCCCCCATAAGGGCATAAACTAATTTTGTCTCAAATTTAGAAAAATTATTTTGGTATGAACTACATAATCATTTTCCTCTTCTTGTATTACCTTGCTGATTCCTTTATTAAAAAGCTAAATAGGGCTTCCGTGGTGGTCCAGTGGTTGAGAATCTGCCTGCTAATGCAGGGGACACGGGTTCGAGCCCTGGTCTGGGAGGATCCCACATGCCGCGGAGCAACTAGGCCCGTGAGCCACAACTACTGAGCCTGCGTATCTGGAGCCTGTGCTCCGCAACAAAATTGGCCGCGATAGTGAGAGGCCCGCGCACCGCGATGAACAGTGGCCCCCGCTTGCCGCAACTAGAGAAAGCCCTCGCACAGAAACGAAGACGCAACACAGCAAAAATAAATTAATTAATTAATAAACTCCTACCCCCAACATCTTCTTTAAAAAAAAAAAAAGCTAAATAAATTTTTGACATGTATTCATTCTAAATTTGTATGAGAATTATTTTTTTTAATTTTTTAAAAATTGTACTTTAATAGTACATTTATTGAACACTACTGCATATAAAACATGGAACTAAGTAATTGAAATAAAAAGGTAAATGAACTACACTAAGATAGGTAAGGCAGAATGCCTGCTCTCAAGGAGTTTACAATGAACAAAAAGAGAGGCATACTGATTGCTTTCTATGTGCTAGTCCCTGAGCAAATTTTTCTACTGAATTATCTTATTAAGCTTCAAAACAACTCTCTACAATAGATATAATTTTTGTCTTCATTTTGTAGATAAGGAAACCAAGACTTGGAAGGTTTAGTAGTAACCTCCTTAATCATTTGCGAGGGAGAGCTGACATTCAAATCTAGGTTTGCCACACACCAAAGGCTAACCTCTTAGCCACTCTGGTGCAGGGGACCTTTCAGTAAAGAACTAAACCCGGCTCTAGATGTGGCCTGAACATCCCTGAGACCATGGCATGTACCTTGGGAACCTGTGGAACACTGGGGAAACCTTGGAAATTGCTTAGTCAAATTCAGTTAATTTGCGGATTTATTAACTGAGGTACACAGAGGTCATGTTATTTGCTCAAGACCAAATAATCAAAAGTGGCAGAGTCGGAGTCATGCCAGGTCTGTTGACTTGCATCTAAAATCCTTTCTCCTCCAAGACGAGTACTTCCCAGGATGTCAAACTTGCCCATCTGGCAAGAAATCTAAAACTGTCTTTACCTTCTAGAAAGGGATACCACTATGTTCATCCAAAGTGGTAAACTAAAAAGCCAGACCTACACTAGTGTCCAAAATCCCCCCCTTTCCCCCAAACTGGGCGATTTGCTCCTAGACAAGTCCTTAGATTTCCAGCCAGCACTTCTTCAGCTCTTCCCTTACACACAATACTCACTAACCTTGCTAACTGAAGTCAAGGGAAAAAATGCCAGACGGTAAAGTAGTGCTGATGACTATGTTAGCTACTGCTCCTGAGCTGCCAAAAGCACAAACTAGACACGGTAAAAGCAGATACCTCTAATAAACTACAAGAGGGGGATTTAAAAGTCATTAAAAAGGAGGTGAAAACTCAGAAATCCCAACAAACTGGGATCACTGGCTGCAGCTGTAAACAGCCCTGAGTAGAAACAGAGACTCTCAGAAATGCGGTGGAACTTTCTAGAAACCAATTCAATATCCCATACAGAGCAGGGAGAAGAAGGCAGTCTCTTTAAAACTTCTGAGAGATGATCATGCAGACCTCAGTCCATTTACCTTTAGGGAGATTTTTGTTATGTTTATTTGAAATAGGTCTATCTTTTCTGAGTAAAGATAATGCTATGAGTTCACACTTTCAACACCCCATTTCACTCTAGACACAAACATGGGAGGGAAAAAAAGTCTTCATGGGCCAGAAACAAGTGAAGCACAATATGGCAAGCAGAGGAAACCAGGAGTTTGGCTTCTGTCTGATTAGGGGGAATAAAAGTTCACCCCTGGCTGGTAGGAGGCTGTGTATGAACCAGGCTCCCCACTGGCCAGCAGAAAAGAGGCCAAGAAGAGAGTGTGAACGATCACTGCCTGAGGCCATAACCCATAGAAAGTTGGGATGTCTTAAGGCTCAAGGCACACAGCCTCTCTCTAACAGTGCGTCCAAATTCCCACCTCAATGACACACCTGAAACACCCCTGACATGGCTGCAGGATGGGAGCCTTAGCCACTTAAAGAAAACCCGACTCTACTCTCAGGATCCTGAAACCATTCAAACTACTAGAAAGGATTAGTAAAAGGAGGCAGAGAAAGAAAAAGGAAAAATCCTAAAAAAAAGAACTACCATATGACCCAGCAACCCCACTACTGGACATATACCCTGAGAAAAACTTAATTCAAAAAGAGTCATGTACCACAATGTTCATTGCAGCTCTATTTACAATAGCCAGGACACGGAAGCAACCTAAATGCCCACTGACAGATGAATGGATAAAGAAGATGCGGCACATATATACAATGGAATATTACTCAGCCATAAAAGGAAACAAAATTGAGTTATTTGTAGTGAGGTGGATGGACCTACAATCTGTCATACAGAGTGAAGTAAGTCAGAAAGAGACAAATAAATACTGTATCCTAACACATATATATGGAATCTAAAATAAAAAAATAAGGTTCTGAAGAACCTAGGGGCAGGACAGGAATAAAGATGCAGACGTAGAGAATGGACTTGAGGACACAGGGAGGGGGAAGGGTAAGCTGGGACGAAGTGAGAGAGTGGCATGGACATATACACACTACCAAATGTAAAATAGATAGCTAGTAGGAAGCAGCCGCATAGCACAGGGAGATCAGCTCGGTGCTTTGTGACCACCTAGAGGGGTGGGATAGGGAGGGTGGGAGGGAGACACAAGAGGGAGGAGATATGGGGATATATGTATATGCATAGCTGATTCACTTTGTTATAAAGCAGAAAGTAACACACCACTGTAAAGCAATTATACTCCAATAAAGATGTTAAAAAAAAAAAGAAAAAGGAAAAATCAAACTCAGCAAAACAACTTCCTCTGAACACGAGCCTGCAGAGAGATATTCTAAATCCCAGAAAGAACGCTAATAGTAAGATGGATGGGAAGGTTAGAGGAATAATTCACAGCCCATGAAACACAAATAATTTTCAAATAACTTTGAAATAAGTGTCCCATACCTTCCACGAATCGATAAGGTGTCTTCTAATAGTCCTTTGATCAGTATAATTGTCCTCATTCAAACCTTAAGAGCTGTTCCTGTTTTTGTTTTTGTTTTCTGAGAAGGTTGCCGAGAATCCACATGAAACTGTGGCGTGGTTCCACACAAAATGCCATGAGCCCTCCGGACCCTTTGATTTTCCCTTTCTTCTCAATTGATTTGCTTTACAAAAATGCATAAATAGATTCTATCTTCTTTTTCCAACAGCCAGTTATTCAATTATTTAATTTTCCCCTGAATACAAGCAGATAATCTTAGTATTTCATCATTGCACAACGCTTGGAGCCATCAAATGTCTCCTGCCTTTCACAGCAGAGATTTCTTTTTTTTGTCTTGAAATTCCCTCAGGTACACATGTTAGGCTAACAGTTCTTTGGCTGAAGTGGGCCCGTATCTCTCCTTTGCACAACGCCTGAACGGTTGTTCTCATCCAAGAGCTACATTGTCACTACCCAACAACCAGCTTCCTCAGAAGGCAACATAACATAGGCGTGCAGGGAAGGCACAGAGCTGCGAGGAGCCCAGCTGCGTCTGAAGCCTGGCTCCATCACCTACCGAAACTCACGGAGCCAGTGAGTCACTTAATCTAAGTTCCCTCCTATATAAAAAGGGATAACAGTACCTGCCTCGTAGGGGTATTTTACCAACTAAATAACATGGAGACATTGCTTAGCATGTACCTGACAAATAGGAAATGCTAAATTAACATTAACTGCTATGATTAAGATATATTTTTCTTCCTCTTTCTTTACTTCATCCATAAAGGTCCAGTTTCCTAGAAGCAAAATGCCCTCTTCCTGTCTCTCCACTTGAAGAAAAGTTGAGTCTCAAAGTTCACAAATCACTCCCACCTTTGACTGCCATCAAGTCACAAAAATCTCTCTTTCACAGACTATCACAAACAGTAAAAGCCAAGCTGCACTGCAGCATAAAAAGGAGGGAGGGAGGGAGGGAGAGAGGGGGAGCGAGAGAGGGAGAGAATATGGAACAAATACACCTACAATAGCAGGAGACATAAAAGATCTTGAGTAATGATCCGTGTACTTGCCCCTATGAAAGCAAAACTATGCAAAAGTCTTAAGGTCCAAAGCTGTTATCGGAGGCCCTCCCTTCCCAGGACCGTGCTCCTGCTGGAAGTCCAGACTGCAGGTTCGTGGGCAGCGACTGTGTTTGCTGGGGCTTTCGCATGACCCCAAATCCTCTCCACAGGCTTGACCAGCACCCCTTCAATTAAACTTCATTAATTGCAACACACACCACTTTGCATCTTTCCCATCACAACTGAAGAAAACTCTCTGGATTGGGCAAGATCATCTTCCAGGTGGCAGAGTTCCTTTCTGCCTTTGTGTTAGGAAATGCAGGGCTGACGGGGCTAGAACACCAGGGTGCTGGGCTTCGGCCTGATGCTGCCACCCCCTGGCCCTGTTCAGCTGTGACCATCACTGAACATTTGCCAAGTGCACATGGGACAACGTTTTCATTCGGCAATATGCTAACATTAGCGTTGGCTGAGGGGTGGACAGGGCCGTGAATTGACATTTTCTCTGAACGAAGAAGATGCACAGTTGCCTTTCCTCATATCATCTGCAGGCAGAAAAGTGAGGGATACCCACATGGAGAAACCACAGGAGAACGAGGGCAACGTTTCTGCACCCAGAAAGATCATCAAAATGCAGCATTGGACAACTGGGTTCCCTTGCTTACACGTACACAATGATTCTTCCTTTCGATATTTTCATATTTGCACTCAATAGTTTACAAAGTCACTCTGTGTTAAAAGAAATGTTTAAAATCGAGATAATAGTCAAGGTATGAGCTTTTTTGAAACAGAATGTAGATTTAGGCTATCCATCCTCTCATCGGCAAGAGGACAGCTGGGGGTGTACCAAGCTCTTCTTCAAGAGAGGCTGGGACGTCGGGGTGCTGAGGGAGAAGAGGCCTGTGGAACATCTGCTGGCCCCGTCAATGAAAGGGGAATAATAATCCTTTCTTCCCTGCTCCGGCTGTAGTGAGTCGGGGCATGGGGGGGCCTACTGTGTAGGATGTATCCTCATCTAGGGAAGCCAGTGGAATCATAAATAAGCATAAAGTGTGTGGCTCAAGTCCATTTAATCCCAGCCCTTTGGAAAGACGTTAACAGGGTTAAGGGTGGACCTTTGGATCCAGCCCAGTTCATCAAGGCCAAGGGCAGGTAAGGAGGGATCATGTTTCACCTTAAGGATCCATAATGAGGGGAAGGGACCTGTGACCCTACTGTCTCAGTTCACGCACTCCTCGATATTTAACCAAGGTGGCAGCCACGGGGAACTGGCTGGGTGGAGATGTGGCCGAGGAGAGGACAGAATACAAATTTACCTCATGACCAAAGAGAGACTGTTTCTAGTTTAAAAACATGAAGGTTTGAGATCATTCTGAGTTAGTTTTCTCTCACCCTAGAGATCAAAGATGGGACCAGCCCGTTCGAAACCTGCAACTATGTGACAACCTCAGGATTATGCAAACCACTTACAAAGAGACCACACCTGGGCCACCTTCCTCTGCAGCCGTCACTGGCCTTGTGTGGTGACGGACTGCTTGAACATGGCTGATCTCAACTGGAGGCGCTGTAAATTTAAAATATATGCTGGATTCTGAAGACAGTCCAAATTGAGCATAAAATATCCCACTAATGACTTTATACTGATTGCATGTTGAAATGATAATATCTTGGATATAGTGGGTTAAATAAAATATATGATAAAATTAATTTAACCTGCTTCTTCTTAGTTTTTTCTAAGTGCCTTCTAGAAAACTTAAAGTGTAAAAATGCGGCTTGCATTATAGTTCTCTTGAACAGCAATGGTCTATACTAACATAATGCTACAGCTGTGAAGACCCTTAGGGATCCAAACGTATCCCCTTTCAGATTTAGAATGTCTCAGAAGAAGTTAGGGAACCTTCCAAAGCACCTCTTCCTCCTCCAACTGCAGTACCTGCCTCCTTGCACTTTTTACCAGGATAAAATTAAAGTAACTCATACTGAAGCCGAATAACTTTTCTCCAATTAATGCAACGTGTCTATATATTTAATAAGACCTTGTACACACACTAATGTGATTGAGGGTTGACATATCCTCATCCTAACCCATCAAAAATATTCCATATCTGATTCCTCCTGGAACCTTGTCACTGACAGAATTCTGACAGCCTCTACAGTGACAGATACACTCACTAAATAAAGGGTGAGCACCTTATGTCACATATATACCCGACACTTCACTTGCCTCGAGCCAACAGCTTTTCTTCATGCATCCATCAGGATGCC
Source organism: Neophocaena asiaeorientalis asiaeorientalis (assembly GCF_003031525.2). Lineage (NCBI taxonomy): Eukaryota > Metazoa > Chordata > Mammalia > Artiodactyla > Phocoenidae > Neophocaena > Neophocaena asiaeorientalis. The sequence goes on along the minus strand of NW_020172814.1, from coordinate 830,380 downwards.
TCTTCTTTATATAAACACTCAAAATTTATGGTTTCATATTCGAAACTGAAAAAAATGTCAATCATGTACCTTGATAAACATTTCATAAACCCCATATATCTTTTACAAAACGTCTAACGAGGTAAAATAAAATAAAACCTGGTTTTACATAAGGTATAAGATATGCAAAGTTTTGGGCTTCCCTGGTGGCACAGTGGTTGAGAGTCTGCCTGGCGATGCAGGAGACACGGGTTCGTGCCGTGGTCCGGGAAGATCCCACGTGCCGCGGAGCGGCTGGGCCCGTGAGCCATGGCCGCTGAGCCTGCGCGTCTGGAGCCTGTGCTCCGCAATGGGAGAGGTCACCACAGTGAGAGGCCCGCGTACCGCAAAAAAGAAAAAAAAAAAAGATATGCAAAGTTTTGATTCTGCATGACTGGACTACAGAGGTTACCACTGAGAAAAATAACTAGTTCAAAAGTATGCATCAGTTCTAGGGGAAATACACTACTTTTCATGGCTGTTGTAAAGGACCCACGTATAAACGTCTAGTGCAGTTGTGAGTTACGTAGAAGGATGTGAAAACTGAAGTTAGGATCACAGATAAGGTACCAAAAAAGAAAAAGTGCCTATAATATAATTGAAAAGTTACATTTAGCCTTGTGGAATACCCGTTAATATGGTCTATTTAAAGAAGAGATGCTAGAAAAGCTGGGGAACAAGGTAGTCTGCGTGTCCAGTAGTGACATTAATGGCACCAGAGTACAGAAATTCAACACTGTGATTTGATCTGGTCATTAGGACCCAATAGGGAGGTACCAAGTCTCTCTCATTCTGGGTTTTGTCCCAGACACTCTCTTGAAACTATTTCTTGAAAATCAGCAGTTACTTCCTAGTCTCCAAATCCACAGTAATTCCTGTCTCTTCCTAAGAATGTAATCACTGCCTCTGTCTTGAAACTCCTTTTGGGTTTTTTTTTTTTTTTCTCCTCGACAGAATAGACTACTCGTGGTTCTTCTGCTTCTATCTTTCCACTTTCCTTTTGAAATTCAGCTCTGACTCCTAATTATAAATGTTTCACAAGTGTCTGGACTTGGCTCTCTTTGTCCTTTATGCTTTGAATTCCCATGTTTCCAAACACTTTCCTAACTGCAGAGAATACCTCAATACCACATAATTCAGAACATATCTGCTGAGTAGAGGAAAGGAAGAAGAAAGCAGTGAGGCAGAGAGAGGTGATGGGAGGTGCAGTGGATAATGGGGAAGTTTGGAAGGTGGAACTGCCAAGCCAGGATGAAGCCCAAGATATGGAGATGGAACAGGCAACCGATGTGGATTTGAGGTAACAATCACTTAAGTCAAGAAAGAGGAAGGACTCTGGATTCAGGACACCAGGCATATCCCCATAGTCAAATAATTTTGGAAAACACTGGGTTAAACAAAGTGAAATAGGTTTGGCTTCTTTAAGACTTTATAATGAATTTTATAAGCTAATAATGTGTATTAGAGTCTCCAAGAATAGTAAACATTACTTTCCCAACTGAAAAATGTTTTCCTCTCCGCAGAAAATCTTAAAGGACCAGTGCAATCACTGTTTTACTTTTTTCTGGTTGTGTTTATTAGTATATAATGTGCATCCAGTGCTGCATTAAGTGTTCACGTGCTGTGAGAGATAAAATTAGAAGATTCCATTGCTGCCTTTGAGAATAAAACATTCTAATTAGGAAGATTAGAGAAAAGCCAAAGATAGTTCGTAATAAAATCCTATGAGATCAGACTCCAAATACAGAAGAAAAGACACTGGACAGCAAAATCTAAATGTCACGATTCTCAATTATTTGCCTTTGCTAAATATAGCAACCTAAGTAGAGGGCAAATTGAGAAACAGATGAGACAAACTGGGGAAAATACACCAGTGATATTAAACTTCAGCCCAACTCCATCGTTTCTCCAAAAATGACTACAAAGGGAACCAGTTATGATCTTCATGCAAACCGATGTTAAGCCAACATTCTAAGTTTTATTTCCACCAGTAAAAAAAGAAAAAAGCCATAATTCAATTGTGTACACATACTTCTCCATAGTTGTGACCAATTATTAAGAATATATGGAAATAGGTCAGTTTCTGTCTTAAAAATAATTTAGTCATCTACAATCCTCATTCTAGCGATGTGACCACATCCTTACTTTGTGGAACAGGAAAGGATATAGCCTAGTGGAGAGAGGGAAATCTAATTTAGAAAGATCAAGTATGAATCCTTGAGGGCAATAACAAAGTCCCTCCTAACCCTTAGGGGATTGGAATCACATGAGAGACAGAGGTTTGAGGGGATTGGAAAGACTGTGAGGTGGGAATGAAGGAAGAGAGATGTCTTAAGGAAAACAAAAGACAAATGGAAGAAACAAGGGAAAGAACTAGATTCTCTTTCAAGGACCTACCGTTCCATCCCCACCACAGGCCAGAATCCGCAGATTTGGTACTTTCCTATATAATTCAAGCCTGTAAAGGATACAGAAGGAAAAGTAAATAAAAGAGCATATCACCGGCCATAGCAGAGGGCATGATTCCAAAACACACCAAAACGAAGGGGGGCGTGGAAGGTGTCCACTGGAGAAAATGCATAACCGCGAGAATGGTAATACCTTCAAAACTAGTCACCGAATAGTCACCAAGTACTGGTTCCAACAATCGGATTAGGGGCTGGCAGCAAACGTCACTGGAATGGGGTTTTAGGGTGTCCTAGTGTTTTATTTCCCATAATTCCTATTAATGTGTCAACGCACATTTTCTTCACTAGCGTCAAATTCCTTCTTTTTCTTTCCATTCTTCTCCCTCCTTTCTCAAAGAACATCAAATCTGATTAGCTTTTCCCAGACCTATTTATTTTTCAAACCTACACTTCCCACTCTTACTCCTAGAAAACCTTCTTCAGAGAGATAGGAAGGACACCCCATTAGCATTATTACTACCACACCCACAATTCCATCTCCCTCTCAACTCACCCGCTGACGCTCAAACCCCCATTTATACTCCTCAGCCCCAAAAGGGAAGATTTACTGAATTTTCTTTATTTTGAATTTGTCTGCTTGAAATTAGATCTTTCCTGTTGTCTCAAGAAAATGCAATGATACTGTCCCCGCTAGAATGCTTAAGTGACGATTTCAATGGCTCTATTCCAGAAAACATCACCTATTTAAATCAAATCATATTTTTTTCTGAAAATAGTTCCTGTCCTGCCATGTTCTTTATGGTTATCTATGAAGTATCTACCTAAAGTCTAACTAAAAATGATAAAATCTTAAGTAAATGTGAAAGGGCAAAAGTAGATTTGCCTTAATACATCTGAATGCAGAAAAAAATATAGAAGTCTTATAGCAAACTCTAGTGGCAAGGAAGTTCACAGATTAAGAGAATGACAACAGAAGTTAATTTTCATAATTAATGTTCTCTCGTAGGCTTAAAATATGTAATTTATCTATTTCATACAGGAATATTATTTTCTAGAAATTATCTGAGCTTGTGTTTCTTTGCCTCTGATATTATTACTTATTTATAAGTAGTTATAAAAATAATTAGTATCTCTTTAGCTCTAATGTTTACCAGATGACATCTGAACTACCTTATTAGGTGGGTTTTAAAAAGGGAACCAGACAACAGCAGAAATGTCCCTGCTCCTTCCCACCATGTACCCCTCCACGAAAGGGAAGATATAGGACACATATCATCTACAGAGAGACTTTATTTTTCACCACTTGGAACAAAAAACAGAATGAAATTTCTGAGAGGCTCAGATGAAGGACTGAGCAGGAATTAGAATGTCTCTCCCACTCTGGTATGGAATCCATAGGTATAATCAATTAATCAATCAAGCTCTCAAATGGACACAGATGCATACAATTTCTAATGCAAATAAATGAAAATATTCATAAACAGAGATGGCCCTTCTCCACAAAGATACACTTACATTCCCATTAATGTACATCTCCAAAGTGGTACATGCATAAGTAGAAAAAGGATGGATCCTTTCTCGATTCAGATTTGCTCATAACATACAGTTACATGTATCTAAGCAGCAAACACACTCAGAGTTAACAACCCAGAGGGTAAGTGTTGAAGGAAACTAACCCAGTGAAGAGGGAAACAGCAGATGAAGTTTTAAAGGGAGGACAGTGCAGGGTGAGCAAGTAGGTGAGAGACGGTCAGAAAAACACTTCATGAGGTCATCAAATAATAAAGCTTGACGCCAAAGCAGAAAGTCCTTCTCACTCGCCTAAAATAGTAAGAGCCACGGAGGGTATTTCCAGACTTACGCATCTTTTGGCCCTTCCTGAGAAAGATCAAAGACTTGCCGTGGGTTCAGGTACCACATAAACATCTGCATGACCTTGGTTCCCTGTAAGGACAAAAAAATGACAATAACAGGGAGAAATTTCCAAATATTACCTGCTCATTTAAAGAATAAAAATAAATCCTGTTCTAAAAAATAATATTGAATTATAAACAGTATAGAGTAGCAGTTAAAATCATGGGCTTTGGCCATTGATATACATAGGTTGAATGCTTATATTAGGCTCTGTCTAACCTGTGTAACTCTGGGCAAGTTCTTTAATTTCACTGAGTTCAGCTCTCTTCTCATTAAAATGCAGGAATAAAAATGCCTAGTTCACAGACTTGTTGTAAAGATTAAATGCAATAATGTCTGAGGAGAACATCAAAGTGGTTGGCATGCAACAAATGCTTAATGATTAGTATCTATTGGCCTTTACTATCGTTATTTAATGTATGAAAATCCACATGGGGAAGTTATTAGTCAACTTATGTAATTTAACATTACTTTTTACTTTATTGTGCAGATTACTGTCTTTGCATAATATGAAATAAGGACAGTATTAGCTAAGTATGACTTTATTGAAATAAATGTTTTTAACCACAGCAAAAGTATCTCAGGCTCCCCATACTTAAAATATATAATTTCTCTAGTTCGTGCTATCAACTCTCACTTTGACATTTTTCAATTTCCATGTATACATCTGTGTCTTTTTCTCTCTCTCATAACCATTTTTGGAGTGTCTTAAGTAACTGTGACATTTATAGAGATATCATGGCAAATACAAAGCAGTTCTGGAGATCACTTCTTAAAGTGAATTGAGCAAAAATCAAATTAAAGAAGAATTTTTTTTTATTAAGCAGTATCAAAAGAGCTTTAAAATTGAGTAGGGTACCTCATTTTAGGTCACTACCAACCGTAGCAAATAATATTTGATCGGTTGGGCAGCATCCGTTGCTTATAACTATCATCTCTTTATTAGCTATCATGATTGCTCTTCCTTGAAAATACTCCTAAGTTTGGGCACCTATACACTGTATTTGAGAGTCATCCTGGTACAGTAGGAATAGCACAATATTTGAGTCAGAGCTAACTTGGGTGTTCTAACTGGGTGACTGTGAGAATTTATCATCTTGCAGAAATGCAGCATGTAAAATAGGGCAATGTCTACTTTCCAAGGTGATTATGAGAATTAAATGAATCAGTAATAGTTTTGTATCCAGCACAGTATGTGGCACAAAATAGGCCTTTGTCAATGTCAGCCCCTTTCTTTTTTGTTCCTTGTTAATCTATTCATTAAACTACACTTGAGCATGTGAGGGCTAAAGTGTAGTTTATAATTATCACATTGCTATACCAGTTGTTAACAGAGGCCAGTGTAGGTCTTTTGTTCCACAGTTCATCCAAACCTATAATTTAAAAGTTCTGCTTTATCACGTGCTTGCTATAAATTTAGGAATAACATTCTACCCTTAATCATTACAACTAATCCTTCAGTTTCGCCAAATGACATACTTTGTTTCCTACAAAATCTAGATATAGATTTAGATACATAATAATAACTAAATACTAAACCATTCTCTTCTTTCCACACCAGGCCTTGGTATCAAGTCATTTGGGGATTATTTCAAGTAATCTTCTATGTTTCATAGGTAATACCAGAGTCATTCTAATGACCAATCAGTTTATTAAAAATTTCCAACTGACTTGCTGGAAAATTAATTTTTCACTTTTAGATTCCTAGGGCAATGTGAATTGTAGATGTTAATTACTCCTTTGTTGTCACCTTTGGCTATGGTGTGCGTCTCAATTCCAGTTGCTCTTATATATACAATACTAGGTAATTAACACCTTTCAAAAAATAAAAATAAAAAGCATTGAGGTTTTTTTTAATCTTCAAATTTCTCTAAAAGGTTTGAATGTCCACACCATGTTGGGTTTTGCTCATTTTCAATTTGTGTTAGTTTGAACACCTAATTCTCTACATTTATCCTTTTGACAAAGGGGTATTTTTTAAGGCTGACAAGTTTTGCACCCCACGCTTCTAGGAGGTGCCACTTAATGTTGCAGCCTACTGGAATAATGCTCTCTAGAATTGGGCAGGGATGACTTTCATAAGCATGCAAGGCTGCCCTATCAGAGTTTATATTCAGGCATGATATAATTTCTTATTTTAAAAGTAATCTTTCTAAAACACATTCATTAGCAAAAATGATAAGTGTCTGAATGAAAGTATTGCATTGTCTTAAATCAATCTTGGTGGGTAAAGAAAAGAGACCTGAAACATTTAAGTTAGTTCTATTTACTCTGCTGCTACCTCTAGGATAAGCTACTCAGTGCTTTAATAGAAATAATTTATTGAATAGAACTGAATGGGTCGACAAGTACTAATTCACCAGGAAAAGAGTAACTTATTTCTTTCTCACTGACAAGATTAAGTCTACTCCATCACCTACACAATTGACTAGCGAGTTTCAAATACTCTCATAGTCATCACATGCTATATGCCTTTTAAAAGCTGAACTTCTGTGCAAGAGTTTTATTTTTCTCTAAATGAAAAAAAAAAACAGCTTACACATCAATTCTAATACGCTCTGGAGCGTGTTCTCATACATATGGTTGTAGATGTAATACCTCAATGACCACAGAATTTTCTAAGATAGTTTGAGATTGGGTATTCCTATGGAATGATAAAACATTATTCTGTCCAGCTCCAGGTATCAGGGGACAGAGTGGGGCAGAATAAAACAACCTCCAAGAAAATAGGTAGATTGTTCCAGAGGGGAACGAATAGGATTCATCCATTCACCTCCTATGTGCTAGGCACGGTTTTAGGTAAGGGGATCAGGAGATGGACAAGACAGAGAAGATCTTGTTCTCCAAAGGAAGTTCTCTGAATTATTCATGAAAAAAATATAATGATTTGGGGAGTATAGAGGCTCAATTAAGAATGGGTCAGCTCAAATAGCAGCACATCAATTGTCATCAAAGCACTGGAACTCTCATGTAGGGCTCAGTACTCTATGTTACTAGGCAAGCCTTCGTTTATATCATGGAGGCATCATCTAGCTCATGAAAAGAACTGTCCAGACAATAAGAAAGATCTGAGGAAAATAACAGTGGGAGGAGGACGTAAAGAAATCTCTTAACCCAAACAATCCCAAAAGAATACCTTATTAATTCAATAAACCTGTATTAGGCTCCAACTCTGTACCCATGTGCACACCCAGGAGCTCAGGAGACCAGCCCAAAATAAATTCGTTCACTAAAGATGGTAAATGCTATGATGAAGATGTCTACTGAGATGTATGAGTGGCTGGAGGAGATACTCTTAAGCCCAACTATGGGGATTGGACGAAGGCTTCCCATGTATGATGTTTGAACTGTGTCTTGCAAGACGAGTAGAGTTAACCGTTTCTTTTTACATGGAGTAGAGGAAGAAGTTTTAGGGTGAAGGTACAAGACGTGTGAGACAGCAAGACATGTCACGGAAAAACTATATTCATTTCAGTCTTTGGACCATGAGGCAGGGGTGGTGGGAGATGAAACTCCCAAAGTGAGTTGTAGATTAAGTCATGTAGGCTATGGAGCTCAGGCTTTGTTTTGCAGGAAATGACAGTCACTGAAATGTCTTAATCAGAGGAATTGGACTCACATTTTGATACATCAGTCTGACTAGAGGCTAAGGAGCTAGACATCTAGGCCCTAGACCTATCAAAGGGGCTAGGTGGCTTGGTTTAGCACTGCGGTACACTGATGTCTGCTCCTCCAAAATTCACCCTCAATGTGATGGTATTAGCAGGTGGGGCATTTGGAATAGGCACACAAAAAGATGCCCAACATCGCTAATTATTAGAGAAATGCAAATCAAAGCCACAATGAGGTATCATTTCACACCGGTCTGAATGGCCATCATCAAAAAGTCCAAATAATAAACGCTGGAGAGGATGTAGAGAAAAGGGAACCCTCCTACACTGTTGGTGGGAGTGTAAACTGGTGCAGCCGTTATAGAAAACAGTATGGAGATTCCTTAAAAAACTGAAAATAGAGTTACCACATGATCCAGCAATCCCACTCCTGGGCATATATCCGGAGAAGACTGTAATTCAAAAAGATACATGCACCCCAATGTTCACTGCAGCACTATTTACAATAGCCAAGACATGGAATCAACCTAAGTGTCCATCGACAGTTAAGTGAATAAAGATGTTTTATATATATATTTATATTATTTTAGATATATAATATAAATATACATTTATATATATACATACACATACACACAATGGGATAGTACTCATCCATAAAAAAGAATGAAATAATGCCATTTGCAGCAACATGGATGGACCCAGAGATTGTCACATCAAGTGAAGTAAGTCAGACAGAACAAGACAAATATCATATGATATCACTTACATGTGGAATCTAAAATATGATACGAATGAACTTATTTACAGAACAGAAACAAACTCACAGACACAGAAAACAAACTTATGGTTACCAAAGGGGAAAGCGCGGGGAGGGGGATAAATTAATAGTTTGGGATTAGCAAATATACACTACTATATATAAAACAGATAAACAACAAAGTCCTACTGTGTAGCACAGGGAACTGTATTCAATACCCTGTAATAAACCATAATGGGAAAGAATACACAGACACACACACACTAAATCACTTTGTTGTACAGCAGAAATACAACACTGTAAATCAACTATAGTTCAATAAAAAAATAAAATAATAAAATAATGTTTTTGATTTATCCCTAGGTTGAGCATCGTAGAAAATAACATCTTCACTGAGGCTGTTTGTTCAGTATGTAGAAATAGTCTGGGGACTCAGATTGGAAGTTACTTCCTCTCTTTGTCTCCTCCTTCTCCCCACCTGCGTTGACCTTCCCTGGCCTGACTTAGGAAGGGCCGGCCCTGGTCTGGGGAAGCCAGTATGAGCCTGTCCACAGGCTGAACATCCCTCCCCACTATAACCTGTGGATAAGCTCCCTGGCAACTCTGATCCAGGGGTCCAGCTCATGCCACACCTGTACCCTGGGATTTCACAATGAGCGTCGTGAGCACCCAAGGCCGGGACCCTCGACTCTCAGGACTGGCTGGCCAGAATAATTCCAGTGGTCGGAACACCTGCTTACAGGGAATCGAGCCAATATTTTATAAGAACTTCAAATGGAGTATAACCCATAAAAATACTGAATCACTACGTTGTACACCTGAAACTGATATAGTATCATTAATCAGCTATAGGTCAATAAAAAAAGGACACTTGCCTAACCATGAATGTATAATCTAAGTCACTGAAAGGTGAAATTCACGACTCATGAGTGTGAAGGAGACGCAGTGTGAAAGTAGGAAACACTGAGAGGCATCAGAAGGGTCCATATGTCTCAGGTACAAACATGTTAATGAGTCACACGGGCATCCAAGAAAAATGATAAGTTTTGAAGTTAAAGCGGCGATAAGCGTAAGAGAGCGGGCCTATTTCTCAGGCCCTCAGGTTTCCACACCAGGGAGGGCATCATGCGGGAATAAAGTTTCTCTTTCCTGTACTACCTCTTTTCCGCAGGAGGAGACACTCAAAGTTGATATCACAGCCCCTAATTCTAGTGACTATTCCCTCAAATAGTTCACATCCCACCAATAATAGCCGTGCCAATAACCTCTAAAGCTTTGCAGAACACCCAGTACATGTCTACCTGAAGAGTGTTAGAAAAACAGAGACAATTATTCTGAAGCATCTGTTTAAAAGAGGGATTGTTTAAAAAGAGGACATAAAAGCAGTCCCCATAATGTGTGCAGCTCAACGTACTCCTGCCAAGTGCTGGAAAATTTCCGAACACACATAAAACACTGAAGGAAAAAAAAAGCTGTAGGTATTTCACTTGCCAGCAGATGGCGACATCGTCTAGTCATTTAAAGAACAGAAGCCTAAGCAAGTTTTGTGCGTGTGCGTTTTAAGTTTGAAGTCTAAGCTTCAAAAACAGAAGAGGGGAGTGCTTTATATCTGGATACAGATGAGCAGAATAAATCAATCCTTTAAAGGCAAAAAGCAGGATTTAACAACAAGAACAACAAAGTATTTCTCTACTGATTGCTGTCAGCTCTTGAGAATCAGTGTGGTCTCAGCTGTAGCAACGCTGGCACCAGGGAGCGTGTTAGAAAAGCGGGATTTCAGAGCCACCTGCGACTCACTGAATCAGAATCTGCATTTTAACATGATCCCCAAGTGAATCATATGCACATTAAAGCCTAAGAAAAAAAACCCCCATGGCTCTCCACACTGGCTAGACAAGAAAATCTACTAGGAACTTAGACCAGTTAAGGGGTCCTGTCCTCACAGGTTCTTAGCATGGGGTGCAGCAGACATCGGTCTTTAAAAGCTGCCGGGGTTATTCTGACATGAAGCGAGGGCTGAGAACCACTTCTCTGAGCTACGAGATGAGCCTCCTTGAAGAAAGTAAGGACAAGCTGAGATGCTATTTTTCAAACAAAAAAATAAACTTTCATCTCAAATAACTTCTCACCCACTGTGCTCCTCACACAAAGCCCAGGTAATCTCAGAGACCCTGATATGACTCTTACTTATGTTTTCCTAAATGTGTTCCACAAAAGACCTACATCAGAATCATGGGAGATGCTTGCTAACCGGTAGCATTCCTGGGCCTCAACCCAGACCCGCTGCATCAGATTTTATGGGGTGGAGCATTTCTAACAAGTGTCTTCGTGGGTTTTATTTACAAACAGTTTGAAAGCCTCTGGACTATAAGAAGGGAGTAAGGGGCACATATTCAAATAGAATTTACCTGGACTGAACACTAGTGTCAGGCGGAAATTTCCTGAATTTTCCGGAAACTGAAAATTCCTAGATAAGAATTCTAATGAGTGATATTTCAAAGGTTCTCATGACTGAGGATGTCAAACAAATACAGAGGTCATGTTACTAATCTCAACTTGTCTGTAAGGTAAATAGAAGTGAATGGTCTCCCTTCTCAAAACAGAACAGCACACTATGTAAGGCTTGAACACAGAATGCTGCAGAGCGAGAAACTCCAGGTAGGAAAGGGTATGCCCCCCACCCCATTTCTCCTTCCTTGGGTTCACCTGCTTCATTTTCACTGCCACCCTCTCTTCCCCTTTGGCCCTTTGTCTCAACTATGGCTCATTTGGGTCCGAGAGAATAAAAGGAGGAGGGAAGGGCTCCCCTGGTGGTGCAGTGGTTGAGAGTCCGCCTGCCGATGCAGGGGACACGGGTTCGTGCCCTGGTCTGGGAAGATCCCACATGCCGTGGAGCGGCTGGGCCCGTGAGCCATGGCCGCTGAGCCTGCGCGTCCGGAGCCTGTGCTCCGCAACGGGAGAGGCCACAACAGTGAGAGGCCCGCGTACCGCAAAAAAAAAAAAAAAAAGAAAAAAAAGAAAGAAAGAAAGGAAGAAAAAAAAAAGGAGGAGGGAAAAACTATGAGGAAACGAGATTCAAAGGAACTGAGGAATAAGAAACTCCTTCCTCTGATTGCGCTTTGCCAGATGGGATGGTTTGCTTCATCCTCTGACTCCCCATCCTATGGCTGAACGTGCCCTCCTCTGCAACATGAAGGTCATGTTATGGTCACAGCTCAGGAAAGGCTAGCCCTGACAGGGGAGTGAGATCAGCCCTGACCGTGACTCTGCCCTGCTCACCACAATCGGGGGATCAAAGCTGTACCATCGGGCTTCCCTGGTGGCGCAGTGGTTGGGAGTCTGCCTGCCAATGCAGGGGACACGGGTTCGGGCCCGGTCTGGGAGGATCCCACATGCCGCGGAGCGACTGGGCCCGTGAGCCACGGCTACTGAGCCTGCGCGTCTGGAGCCTGTGCTCCGCAACAAGAGAGGCCGCAATAGTGAGAGGCCCGCGCACCGCGATGAAGAGTGGCCCCCGCTTGCCACAACTGAAGGAACCGTAAATACACGAAGCCGCTGGAGGTCAGTTTGAATGATTCTAATTGTAGATGGGTGTTTGGATTTCTTTACAGCTTTCTCCACATTTCACGCTGTGCTTAGAAACAATGCACAGTGTTCTTCATATTTATTAGGCTTAGTAAAGAATTCTACTTCAGAGAGGGAATACAGAGAAATTTAAAGTTTTGTAATATTAATTTTGATTTGGTTAGTCACACTTCTGAGAATCCTAGATATTCCGGAGGTGACATCTTCAGGGCAATGCGTTCACAAGCCAGAGTGCAGCAAGTGGCAGAAAAGTCGCGAAGCCTTCTCTCACAGCTGGCCATCTAAAAAATTTGAACACCTCACTGTGATCTCAAATTCCTCAAACTCATTTCAACCTCTTCCCCAAAATAATTGCTTCCCTTTCCTGAAAACCCATCAATAACAAAGCCACTTTCCAGATAATTAGCTGGAAAATCTTGATGCTCTACTTCCTTTTATGTATCCTCTTCATCCACGTGCCCATCTATCCATTCATCCATGATCCATCATTAGTCCATCTGTCCGCCCATCCATTGATCAATCCGTCCATCCATCGAGCTATCCCTCTATCTGATTTTTAAATTTAAAAAAAAATTTTATTGAAGCAGAGTTGACTTATAATGTTGTGTTAATTTCTGCTGTACAGCAAAGTGATTCAGTTTATATATATATTCTTTTTCATATTCTTTTCCATTATGGTTTATCACAGGATATTGACTATAGTTCCCTTTGCTATACTGTAGGACCTTGTTGAGGGAAGGATTAGGAGTTTGGGATTAGTAAATGCAAACTATTGATATTATATATAGGATGTATAAACAAGGTCCTCTACCCGATTTATGCTAAGTGAATAGACTCCTGACTTATATATATATTCTCTATGTGTCTAATTAATCTTCCATTATATTACTCCTTTATTTAAAAAATATTTTTCAAAACTAAAAAAACTTTAAATAGCAAAAAACAAGTTTTCACTATATAAATCCAAAATCCTCAGCCGGGTTTTAAGACACTGCTCCCTAGGTTCATTCTAACCTCTAATCACATTTCTAGTAACTTAATAGGCATCCTCTACTCACCATACTGTACTCAGAATGAATCATTTTCATCACAACATCCCATCTTCTACACATACTGCTTATTAAACAATTATTTGTTCACTGCTCTTTGCCGTATATTAGACATCATAGGTTCAGAGGTGCGGCCCCCGGCATTATGGACACTGTATCTTTGCAGTAAAGGCACACGTGGAGCACTTATGCTGCAATTCACATGATACAGGTGTGTGCCATGGACGATAGGGGCATAGTGTACAGGGCGATTAATTTTGAGCAATAGTTCAGAAAGGTGCTACAGTAAAGGGTGAACAGCAATGTGACAAGAGAGGAGGAAGAGGACATGACTCCAGTTTTCTCTCCTCTGCACAGCTGAGTAGTACACATCTTCCATTTCGGCCACTTCCCTGACACGTCACCGCTTGCCTCTGAGCTTCCACAGCACTTGCGGTCTGATCCACTCAATTTACAACTCACGTATATTTAACGTTGCTCAGATTCTTTCCCCCATTTGCCCCTTTTGTGTCATTAACAAACACGATATCCTTATCACTTAGGCGTCCATGAACTGTTTTCTATTTAGTGAAAGAGGAAGCAAACTTAGATCACCTCTGAAGTCCCCGTCTTTAATCATTCATACAGAGACTGAAACAGCAACAGGCTGTATCTTAACTGGACCGTCCCCTCCTCAAAAGCAGAGATCACCTACAATTTTCTCAATGCCCTAGAGAAAAAGCTGATGATAATTTAACAAAGGCATTTTATATAAAGACTGCTGTGATAAAATATATCAGACATTAACTAGCAATGGGGTGGCTCAGGTGGCCAAAATCATGGAGTTAATTACATTAGCTTTGCTCTGTTCCTTGGTCCCCAACCACACCCCCAATCCTAGTTAGGCTACAGCGAGCCCAGAGATAGAGAGGGGGTAACATTCAGGGCAAACTGAACCTCACTCCTGAGAAACTCCTCCAGTGGCAGTGTCAGGCTCACCACCATTACAACATGAAGATAATCATTTAGCAACTCAAAAGAGCAGAATGTTGAAAATAGATTATTTCCCTGCTTACAGCACGTTTCTTTTCCCTGTTCTCTACAATGTTAATACAGACTTTTAACACCAGAATTTTTATTAAGAATTTTGAAGAAAGGAAGGAAAGGAGGGGTAATATTTTCTTTAAATTACAAGCTCCCATAAGAGAAGCTTTACTGTAAGGAATGCGATCTGGAAAAATGCCCATTAACTTTAGTAATAAGAACATGATTTTGGATCAACCCTAATTCTACGGCTCCCCTCCTTATAGTGACTAAAGAGTTTTAAATCTTTTAGCTGTTTAACGTGATACTTCAGGGAATCTGGTCTCAAAATGTAAAATGTGCACTTCCCTTCATGGACACAGGAAGTATTTTATCATCCAGTCTCACGTGAAAATAACAGAAAATCACAGCCCACAGAAGAGTATTGATAAGAAGCCTCAGAGAGTGGGAAGAAAACTAGATGAGGAGACAAAGACCTGGATTCTAGAACGATTTCTATCCTTTAAAGAGCTGTGTGCTTTAGATATGTCATTACATTTAACTTTTCTAAGGCTATTTCTTTATCCTCAAATGAGGCTGGTAACTAATGATTCTATAGGACTTGGGCAAAGACCAAACGAAACCTGTGAAACGGAATATAGTTTTGCTAGCCTTGGTGGTATCTGTTGTTCATGATTGTCACGAACAATAAATCATTAATCTCTCCTTCCTCTGAAGAGAGGGAAAAAGCAGTCGGGTCTAAATTACAATAGAAAGAAAGAAAGATAAGTTCACGAAGGGCTTCCTAACTATAGGAGTTGAGAAACCTGAAACATATCAACTAAGAGTTTATAGAATGACCTTTCTTGAAAATCTGTAAGGAAACTATCAGCAGTTAGGTTTTTGAGTACCTCTAGTAAAGCCTTATGTGGAAGTAGATGGATAGATCCTAGAACCTCTAGGCTTTGCCTAGCCCAGTCATGTGTGAGGCTGTCCCTTGCTGGAGAAACTGGTTGTCTTCCAATGCTAGGGGTCCTACGTGGTGCTATTTCACTTGGTGTTGGGAAATGCGTTTTCAAGAAGGCATCGAAGCCTCCAGGTGAAACTCATGAAAACTGACTTACCTGGTTGCCTCCACTCTTGGGGTTCACAAACACAAGCAAAGGTTTCATGAGAGGAGAAGAGATAGGTTTTATCACAAAAGGACGACCTTTGTTTTCCTAATGAAGAAAGAAAGCAGAACTATTGAGACATACATCTGTGACTTCAAAGGCAGCCCCAAAACAATGAAAGTGAGAAATTACAAACACCACCGCTACCTTTTAAGGAACAGGCAGAATCCCAGTGTGGTTAGAATGAGGTGAAGGAAAGAGTGGCAGGAGATAGAGCGGAAAAATACACTTGGCCAGGTCAAGTCAGACAGAGGCGGCTATGGAAAGGAGGATGGATTTCACTGGACCATCACCCTCAAACACTTACTTCAGTTCCTCTTTTACTGGCTTTTCTTTTAAAGCTTGTTCTCTTCTTCTTCCGATTGGAAGCCTTCAGCGAGTTCTGTAGGGAAAGAAGGGACCACCTGAGCTCGCAGGCAGACGGCCCACGAGCTTTCCCATGCAGAACCATCTAGAAGGTGACGGCAGCACATGCTGTTCGACGTTCATGCTTCTCATGCTTTGACACTTCCAAGCCACTGCTCATGGGTAAGCCACACACAGAACCCAGTCGCGTGCTTCAGAGTGAGCGACTGACTCCCCACCACACGGAGAGGCAGGGACTTAGAACCCTGGAGGCTCTCATGGACTCACATAACAACACATGTTATACCTGCCAACCCTCCCAGTAAAAATGGAAGAATCCCAAATTCTCTGAGGGGCTCCAGTCTCCCGCCCAACCAGGTCCGTCTCCCGCCCAACCAAGTTCAAGTTCATCTCCTGGTATGGAGATCACCTATGTGGAAATGTAAAAAAGGAGGCCATTTTTCACGTTTTCCTTTTTTGTGTTTTTTTTTCTCTTTTTACTTTTTATAGGGAATGACCTGTTCATAAAATGACACAACCCCACTGGAACTTTATGATCCAACTCCCCTATCAGCATTAACGGCTTGGTTTTAGAATGCAAAGACTCGAGTTACTTATAATAATAGAGTGGGAGCCACTGCTCTTCCTTTCTCTGGCTAAAGACCCATTAGTTTAAAAAGTCCTCCCTCCCCTGGTAACATTGATTTTTTTTTTCCTTCTCATAGAATTGCATCCAACTTGCTGAAACACAGTGACCCCAAATTTACATTCCTAGTCTTTCTCTTTCTAGGGATTTTATGGACCCCAACTTTGTGATTATTACAGCTATTTATTCTTAATATTTGATACAGATGCTTCGAGAAGAACCTCTCTCAGGGGACAGTCACAGCTCACTGGCTGAAGACAAGGCAAAGCCAGATTTAATTAGTGAAAAGCCAATAGTTAATTAGATTGCCATCTTCATAAAGGCAAGCTATTACTACCATGTCATAGAGTTTTACAGAGTGTTGAAAGCCTGAAATACAAAATTCTTAACTTAAAGTCTTATATAAGTATATACATCTGCATTGTTTGAGCAATTAAATGTTTTCAAACAGCTTGAAGAAACTTAGGTATTCATTCTTCAACATTTTAGAGTACTTTTTCTTAGCATTCAAAATAAACCTTAGTCTAGAGTACATATAGTAAAACATCCAAGTTACAAGACTGAAACTATTTAGTTTTTATTTTACTTTCATTTGAACCATGAAAAAAATAAGTTGATTTGTGGCCTGTGCTCACCAAGGACGAAGGAAACTTTCTTGGACAACCATTTGTCCCAAGATTTTCTTCCCCCCATCAGATTTTAAAAGAGTCTTCAGGTTCTCTGAATCTCCCCAGAAATCGGAAGTTCATGGGTGTTCGAGATTCCAGGTGATTTGTCATCACTCACTCTAGACTATACTTCTGCAAACAGATCTCCAAATTTCCGAATTCCTCTTTAAATGGGTGTACTGCCGTGCCCCTCTTTGGGAAACTTTTGCATTCTTCGAGTATTTGCTATATTTTGACTACTTTCAGTTTTATTAAAAGGGAAGAAAAAATTACTCGGAACCCTTAAACTTTTAATCAGCCAAATATTCCAAGAAGAACGCTGAAAACTATTAGACCGACAGAAGCTGTATCTACTTGATGGCACTCAGTGATGCTCTGAGTACTGGTACTTGGGCCCCAACAAACACTCTTATTTAATTTGTTTGGGGTGAAGCCCAGGCAAAGATACTTTTTAAAAGCTCCCCAGAATAGAATAATAAAATAAAATAAAAGCTCCCCAGGGAATTCGAATGTGTAGCCGGGGTTGAGAACCCCTGTTTGAAGTACAAAGGGCAGAGTGAGTAGCCATATGTACTGCGGTAAAGCCAATCACTGCGGTGAGGAACGTGAGGTGTGGGATCTGCCAGGCTCGGTGTGAATTCTGAACCACCCTGTCACTTAGATCTGTGACCTTGGCCAAGTCAGTCAAACTTCTGAAATAACAGTTTCTTAATTTTAAAATGAAGTTGATAATACCTACCTCACAGGACAGTTGTGGAGTTTAAACAAGAAAAAGGATGTGAAGCAGTTAACTTGGTATCCATCCCATGAGAAGCACTTCCATAAATGTCAGTTGCCTCGTTCATAGCTCTATATCCCCAACACCCAGCACAAACGCCCGGCACACAGTAGGAACTCAAATCGTTGTGGAAATAATAAACCAATATTTTTAGAGTTCACAACATTGAGTGAGTCTTTCCTGATTTTGAAAAGGATCCTTAGGAAGTGAGTGATTTTTTCCTAACTTCTTTGCTGTTTTCGTTCATTTAGTGCCAAGAGCAAAGCAGGACCCCAAGTGCTTGCAGGAGCACACTGTCGGCCTTGCTTCTTGACAGGACTCGATAATTAAACTCCAAGAGATAGGTCGAATGCATCAAGCTGAGGTTGTTTCCTAAACTTGCCTGATCACAGAAATCATAGTTCTTCAGGTGATTCTGATGATCAAGTATGTTTGAGAAACAGAGGGTTAGAAAAACACATCAAAATAAGGCTTGATGTCCGAAAACAGGGCAGGCGGGGAGCTCAACTCTAACAGGGAACAGACACACAAAACGGCCTTTGTTTTAAACACAGATACAAGTGCTTCTGAGCCTCACCGAGCCACACACATCTGAGGCCATCATCCCACAGAACAAGGAGGGGGCAAAAATAAAGCACAGTGGTTGACTTACAGTACCTGGACGCTTCTATGTGAGCTCTGAGTAAGCTTACAGCCCTACGGATGGTCAAATAGCAAAAGATAAGCAGTATGGAACTTCACAGCACACATCCAAATTCCCCAGGCTTCCTTCTGTTCCCGTGTAAATATGTATCTCTGTCTCAATATATCACTTCTTTTAGAAGGCAGCGTAATTCAACGAGGAACAGATGGACGTGAAGGCAGATTCGGGCTGTGTTTTGGCCAAGACAAGTCTTCTAGCCTTGCTTATCCACACTAACACTTACCCTGCCTGGTCAGTATTGTGACAGCTAAACGAAACATGCTTTCCAAGAATGTAAAAATTATGCCAAGATGTTATTGTCTAGAATTGTTGGTGATACAGTCAAGAAACCTTTAATACTTGTCCTGTGTCCTAAAACAAAGCAGCCCTTTTAACAAGGGTGGCTAACTCAGTGATGCAAAGGGCTCACTTTGCAAGTTCAACACTTTCCAAACAGTGAAATACTGTGCTCTCATTTGGATTTTTACATTCTTCTGATTCCAACAGCATTCACCCCCTGTACATTCTGTGCCCACTCTTTTGTTAAAGTCCTAAGAAAAGATAAAGGCCTTTTGTTTTCTTGTACCAGGTATTGGGCCGAATTACCTTGCCACAAAAATGATCCTATCAACACAATCTTTATCATAGTTATGACTCCTTCCTGGGCTGTTACAAAATCTTATGGGTGAATCACTCAGCTGTGAATGAAGCCTAACGTACTACTCTTATTACCCTTCAGGGATTTCCTCAGGTGATGGGATCACAAAGGATCTAAATAATAACAGATCTAAAGAGAAGATATCTCACTTCATCATTCCAAATGGAGCCCTCCTCCATCATACACTGGACAAAACTCTGATGGATAATAAGAGAGCAATCCATGGACTTTGTCTATTAAAGAACGTTCTCACTCTGCCCTGCTTCAGCTGTACCATTGCAGCAAAGGTTGTTGTGAGGACAGGTAAGCAGAAGGATCAAGAAAACTCATTCCAAAGTTAAGGACAGGGTCTCCGCAGCTTCTCAGGCGTATTTGGCCAAATCACAGCAAGTATCGCTTGACCTTTAGAACTAATCAAACGAAGTCACTTGGGCATTGAGGGAGATTGTTGGCCATTGCTATTACATATCATGGGGTCCCCAGCATTTTAAGATCATTCAGTCATAAGGAATAAGGACTAGCATGAAGAAAGGCAACACAAGGCTAGGCAGGAGTTGATAGCAACATTTTTATAAGTAGACCATTAGAAAGAATATGAATATCCATTGGTAAGGAGTTGGCTTAAATAAACTGTAAAATGTCCATAGTGTGGGATATATACAGTAGTTTTCAAAAGAGTCAAATTTGTATGGATTAATATAGACTTTTCCCTATGATTTTTTTTTAACTGGGAAAGCCAAATTTTAAAGCATTAAGTGGAGAACGATGTTAGTTATTAAAAACGCAGTGTCCCGCCGCCCCCCAAACTTAACCCACAAAAAGTTCATGTCACACAGGTCTTCCTCCACCAGCTCCAAGTGCTTACACTCGCATCTGAACATCTTTAACTCGTTCATCCAGTCAAAATATCATCTGCTAACATTTTCAGTCCAAACACTGACATCTGTAACTTTAAATATACGTTTACTTTATATCAACAGATTCAGGTTTGGTTGTTGAAATTTGGTTTTCTTGTCATTTTAATTCCTTCCAGTCAACTACTGTCCATCATCTTTTAACTTCTAGGTCTCTCTAAGTAATCTGGTGACGAAACCCAGCAAATCATCCAGGCAGCCCTCATTTCCCTTACCATCAAACTTTCATGCAGCTCCCAACTCCACAGCTGGTCACGGAGTAATTATCCACTCAGAACCAGCCATCTTTCAACAGAGAAGGAAAATATATGGTTTAATTCCACCTCTGTACAACCCACTTCTCCTGACCATTATACACACCAGCAGATTTCCTTTACTCTTCTTCTCTCATCTGTTTAGACACAAACATCACAAATAAAGCTGACTTTATTTGATGACCCATCTTCACTGCTGTTCTCAGTTATGTCCTACCAACTTACATTGTTCTTCCTCATCCCTCTTCCCAGGGATGCCGCCCACATCCTTCAAAACCAAGCACAAATGACAGATTTTCCACTGAGCCTAGGCTGCTCTCCACGACTGAAGCTGCTCAATTCTGCTTCATGTCTTCACTGTGTTTCTACATCTTAGGTGGCATTTACCTCTCTCTGCCTCAGATGTGTAGGCATCTCACTGACCAGGGCTATTTCAACCAGCCTGTCCGGCCCCTTCCTCTCACCACCATATATGTATCTCTCCCACGAGATGAACACTGAGCAAAAAGACAAACCTTCCCAGACATCTGAAAGCTACTCTTTCATGAAAGATTTACATGTGGCTGAATTCCTCTCCAGAATCCACAAATACCCTGACCAATGATTTAGATGGCTGTGTCTATTTTCCCCACTGGGGAGTACACTCTTTGTGGACATCAAATGAACATCTAATTCATCTTTGGACCTCTCACTGCATGTAACAGCATCTTTGAATGTGGTTCATTAAACATTTACTTAATTCAATTAAGCCTCTTCTCCTTTATCGTTTTTAAGCAGTGTCATAGAAAAATAAATATATAAAGGAAAGATATATAAATTCTAAAAGTTGAAAAACATTTTATCTGTTCTTTATCTACTTTCCAAATTCTATTTTTTTGGATCATTTCCCAATACCTCCAACAAATTCTCTAATCTTACTGCTTCCACACCATCACTAACAGGTTGCCACCCATACTCCATACTCTACAAACTATAGTTTTTATGGTCATCAATGCTCTGGTCCCAAACACAAGGACTTTTCTCAATCCTTGTGATTTTTCTCATGTCTACAGAATTTAACATTGATGACTGCCCTATTTTTCTTTTCATTTTTAATAATGAAACTTTAACGCAACCATAGTTCTCTCTCTATCTCGCAGGATTCTCTTCCTCCTCTCACTTTCTGGGTATGGATGTTCTCCCAGTCTTCTTCCGTTCTTTTATTCAGTAAATGATCAGGTCTTGACTCGCTCCCATGGGATAGGCATTGTGCTAGTGAACACACAATCCCACTACAGTGTGAAAGACAACAGTTACAGTAGTATTTCAAGGTGCACTTGGAAACAGAGTAGGTGCCAGGCTATGGCCCCATCCTTGTCTACTTCTACCCTCTCCATTGGAAATCTCATCCTCTTTACATCCTCTTTCACCGTAATACAGATGGTTCAGGGATCAGTAACTTCTATCTTGACCCCCGTATGACTACCCACTGCTGCTATCTGCCGTTGTGTGGCTTCACCTGATACCCTGCACCCCTAAAAGTCAACAAGAAGGAAAATAACAAGAGCTAACATTTGAGTGGTTACAATGAGCCGGGTGCTGTCCTGTGTGTTTTATTTTTTCTCTTTTAGTTCATCAGTCCTCACGAAAGCCCTACGAGTTAGGTACTAGTATTATTTAACCTTTGCAGCTGAGAAACTGAAACAGAAGAGATTAAGTTGAGATTAACCAAGTTAGTAAGTGGCAGAGCAAGGTTATGAACCCAGGCAGCCTGGCTTGCAAGCCAGAGCTCTTCAGAACTACTCTACGGCCACCCTGCCCCCAAGCTCATCATACACTACCCTTTACATAGAACTTAGTTAATTGATTAAATTACTTAATGGCGTTGGAGCCCGGAGGAGGAGGGACCACCAAAATTTTAAAACTGACTCAGCAAGGCTGGCTACAGTAACACGGTAAGGCAGCATGGCATATCATTAAAAGCCTGGTTTCCAGAATCACAATTCTTGGGTTCAAATGCCATCTCAAACTATTCAATAATTATATAGTCCCAGCTAATTTATTTGACTTTTCTATTCCTTATTTTCCTTAGCTGCAAAATGGGACTAATAGGATACCTGCCCCATAGAGCACTGTGATGATGAGATACTGAAAGTAAAGTACTTAAAATATTTCCTAACACATGTAAAGCGTTCAATAAATGTTAGCTTTCATTCTTATTATTACGATGTCCTGAATCATAGAAGATAATAAAAAGGTCCGTGATGAAAAAAATTTTGGACTTTAGCATCCAGACTGTGAACTACTCTGCAAGAAACACCCCCACCAACCAGCCACTTAATAAAAGTTGCTAAGATACCAACTTATTAGTCTGAAAATTTAAGGGCAAACAAGTAAGCATTTTTTATGTATTTGCTGGTCATAAGGGAAAGGTCTCTTTATAGAAAAATTGTAGCTAAAAAATGAAGAGTAAAAACTGGAAAAATCACCCTTTAGCAACCCCTAATGAAATAACAGATTTAGGTAACAATTCTTAATGGATAAAATTATAGATGAAAGACTGATGGACAACTTTATAACAGATGGATTAGGATGACAGCTCCTGAATTCACAGATCAATCTTAACGTCACTAAGAGTGAACAACCTGATATCATGTTCCTTTAAAAGCTACACTATAGAAAAAGATACCATTACCCATATTGTCCTTTTGCCAAGAAATTAAACCTGAATCTAATGTCTTTATATCTAAATATTTCTACAAGGAATATGGGCCATACGGAAAATCATTTTAAAACACATAAGCATACAATCAGCCAAAATTAAAATATGAGATAGTCTACAGGTTAAGTGACCCAATTTATTCAATAAATAAATGGCAGGAAAAGTAAGAGAGGAGACTGCTATAGATTAAAAGAGATTTAAGAGATCAGTCAACAAAAAGGCAGTTGTAGACTCTGGATCCTAATTTGAAAAAAATAACTGTAAAAAAAGATATATTTGAAACAACCAGAAAATATTTTAAGGATGCCACCTCAAATTATTTAATTTTGATGGGTGAGATAATTGTATGTAGTTGTCTTTCTAAAGTGTTGTCTTTTCAGGAAACAAAATGAAGCATTTACAGATTAAGTGGTATGCTAAAATCTGCTTTAAAATACTCTAGCAAAAGAAAAAAAGGAAGACTTCCACTTTGGGGAAGACAGAGTAAATGGGGTGGGACCAGGAGAAAAATGGATGTGGCTCTGAAAAGGTAACATAGGGATACCTGCGGTGATGGAATTGGTCTGTGTCTTGACTAATCAATGTCAAGATCCTTGCTGTGATGTTATACTATGATCCTGCAAGATGTTACCATGAGGGGAAAGTTTGTAAGGGGTACATGGGATCCTTCAGTGTTATTTCTTACAACTGCATGTGAATCTCAAAACAAATTTAACTACAAAAAAGAAAATATGGTGCGGCAGGGGTTAGGTGAAACAATAATAGCAGAAAAGTTCAGGGTTATACACTTTTATGCTCAAGTGTCTTATTTAGTTATTTTAATGTTTACTAGTATCGGCATTGCAGATCAGTTCCTTTTCAGAAAAGATGAATATAGAAAAAGATGTTTAATGATATAACATACCAATAACTAAGGGTTATTATTTAGACATAGGATGAGAAAAGCATTGATTGAAATGAAGACCAAGAAGGACCTGACCTCAAACAGGAATATATCAGGTATATGAGGTCTTGGTTCCAGAATTCTGACAGTGAGTTAAAATCTGTATATTTAAATGTAATGTTGAACAAGACACATAGTAAAGAAGTGCTTTTATAGGAAGAGGTGAATGAGTATGATGTTTTGTCAGTAGTATCCCTTATAGGAAAGAAATAAGTGACTAGTTAGAAAGAAGTGACGACTAACGTGTTACTGAATACTGCAACAGCAACTCAGGATGTGAAATGATAATTGCAGAGTTTGTGTTTCAAGTCAAATCTCTGTATTATCTGTGGTGTTTCAGGTATAGAATCTGTTTTATGTCTTTATGAACATTAAAAATATCTGTGACACCAAAAAACAAAGTTCATGGTTATGGAATTCATTATGACCTTCTCTTTCTCTTCACTTGCTTGAAAATGTCCACAACCAAAAGAATTTTTAAAGTTTAGAAAAGTAAACTTAGAATTTCTCTGCAGAGTGGTAGTCTTCTGATTTTTCTGTTCTATCTTCAGGGGCCCAAAATCCCATACCACTAGGTCATCCTACACACTCATGCTAGCTGTTTTCTTCTAAAATACAGTTTTCCTCTATCACTCCTTTGCTTAAAAGGATAAAGTTTACATGAATCAAAAATCTCCCCCAGTCAGGCCTGAGCAACCTTATGTTCATGCCCTACACACCTCCTACACAAACCTTCCACAGCAGTCAACCTAGTCTCACGGTCCCATGAAGATAATTTTTGGACAAAGTATCCTTGCTTGTGCCATACTCCTGTGGGTCGTTTCCTTCTCCACTGACCTCAATCCCACCCATCTGTAAGGAGGCAGAATGAAATCCACCTGCTTCATGAAGCTCTCCCTGATCTTTCCTTAAAATAACCGTATGGTTCTTCAGAGCAAGGATTGTCTATTATATCACAATGCCTAGTAGCCTTCTTGATACCATCAAGGTTTTTGATGAAAAACGTGTTGATTTAACTGAATATTTACTATACAGCACGTGGAGAGATTACTGAATTTTAGGGGAAAAACACACACAAAGAAGTAAAAATGTTAAAGAGGTTTTAGAATAACACCAAATTGGAAATCGGTACACCTGAATCTCAGACATAGTACTGTAATTGACTTGCTATGTCACCTTGGACAACTTACTTAGCATCTCGTGACATTCAGCTCTAAAATGTAAAAATAACTAGATGTTTCATTTTTTAATGTGTAGATACTGTACTCGCCTCTGGAAAACAGCTCCCAAGGGCTTCCATGGATTGTAACTTGAAAAGATGATTCCTACATGTTACTCATCAGAGGCAAAACTTTTATATAAAACACATGAAGCAAAACAGTGTCCCTGATCCACCAGTTTCTAAATAAAACTGAGTCAATGAGAATACACTACATGATAATTTTGGAGACCATCTGAAGTAGGACTGCCATATCTTTTAAAGATACTACATTCAAGAACACTCCCTAAGGTACCCGCACCCCGGGGGAGGTATAACCTTCTCCCTGTAACATTAAAAGTCTGCCATCCCATAACTTGGAGATGACTATCTAAGATGTACAGTACAAAGGTAGAAACGTTTCTATCACAGATTAGGACCTTGTTGAAAAACAACCAAGGTCTCCCAGAATATAGCAGCAGAGACTCTCCAGGACAGAAATTACAATGAGGATGGAATACAGAATGAGATTAGATGTTAAGAGGATAAATTCTACTTTGCCTTAAGAAAAGAGTGTTGCTCTCTAAGCAGGCCTTGTGTACTGGGGAAGGTCATGACCCACAGTCTGCATTCGGGTTGGAAGTGGTGGTAATAGCAACCAAACAATGGCACAGAGCGCCCTCACAGCCACTCCCTGGGGTTGCCCAGGCTGGAAGAGAAGAGAGTTGTGTGAGAATCAGCTGTACCCACTACGGGTCCTTAATGAACTCAGGAGAGCACCCATCAAAGAGAACATTAGCACCTGAGTGGGGAGGAAACACTCCTGCTGTGGAACTTTGATTTCTTTAGGAGGTGGAGGCTGGTTCCATGAGAGAGCCCAACGCAGAACTGTGATGGGCTAATGGGATGAACTGGGAAGCAGAGGACCTTGGGGATGAGTGAGCAGAGATTGTAAGAACCCAGAGATTCGTCAGGGGGAGAAGAGCAAGAAGCAGCAGTTACTTTTTCTCTGTGCTGGCCCAGCAGCACCAGGGATCCGGCAGTTACCTGAGGTTTCTTCACCTTAATGATCCAGGTGGGCGGGACAATAACAGCAGCGTGAGCCCCCAGGGAGCAGGGTTCCTCAATCTGGTGCAGCATGAAGCAGGTCACCTTATTGTGAAACTAAAGGGAAAAACAGGCCAGTAAACAATTCTGTGCAAAGGACGATGCTGCCACAAGAAGGAATAAGTGCATGTACACATACACATACACACACATATACACACACACTCTCTCTCTCTCTCTCTGTCTCTCTCTCTCTGAGGTCACACGCTCTCATCACTGCCCAACCAGCCCCAAGAACTTAGAGACCAGATTTCAAATTCATTCCACTTTACAAACTGATAACGATTGATAACAAGAAATCCATCTTACAGGACAAGCCGGCTAAAATTTGATAAGCTTTTAATAGGATATTTACATAAAGATGTTAGAGACTTGGAGGGGTCTACGAAGGCTAACTTTGCACATAATTTTGTTTCACTTGGCTTGCGCTGGTGACAGACTTGGTTGATCTGGGACGATGTCCAGAAGGAAACGAAGGCAAGCAGAAAGGCAATGCCGACCATCTGCCTCTCCTTTTTCTATCCATAGATGTAAATCCTTCCCAGGTCGTCCTTCCAGTGTAGGGGACCCAGGAAAGATGTCTCTTCTAGAGAGCTGTTAATCTGAGAGGGAACAAAAAGACTGCTTCTGCTAGGTTTGTCTAGGACCACTGAAAAAATAATGGTCATGTCATACTTGGCAAGTCTAAAGTGCTTTTTGTTTTTGAAAGGAAGTAAAAGCAGACTAATGATCACGATACCGCAGTTCTAGGGGCTTAAGTTTATACCCCAATGGACTGAGTAACCTTAGGCCAATCACGTTTTTTTTTTTTTAGATGTCGAGGGTAGGAGTTTATTTTTATTAATTTATTTATTTTCGCTGTGTTGGGTCTTCGTTTCTGTGCGAGGGCTTTCTCTAGTTGTGGCAAGCGGGGGCCACTCTTCATCGCGGTGAGCGGGCCTCTCACTATCACGGCCTCTCTTTGTGCGGAGCACAGGCTCCAGACGCGCAGGCTCAGTAGTTGTGGCTCACGGGCCCAGTCGCTCCGCGGCATGTGGGATCCTCCCAGACCAGGGCTCGAACCCGTGTCCCCTGCATTAGCAGGCAGATTCTCAACCACTGCGCCACCAGGGAAGCCCAGGCCAATCACATTTTCAATCATCTTTTTTGGTGACTGTAAAGTGATAATGAGTGGTAACATTTGTTTTCTAATAAACATAAAATCTCCATTAACATTAGCTTCTACTTGGATTATACTTACTATGACCACATAATTTATCATCTTAACTGAAACAATTTTAAGAATGAAAGGGAGCGCTGGTAATAATTATGCTGGAACAGCAGACATAAATTAGGGCTGTTTCAGGAAAACTGGCAAATATAGCCACCCCAATTATGTCACATCAAGGAAATTGTCTTTATCGCTGAATATCTTCAAGATCTGACATTATCCATGGCAAATTACTAAATTAATTAAGCGTGAAATACTAATTAATAAGATAATAAATAATTCCCCCTACCACCAGTTACTTGTGATCTGCAAACAATTTGCTATACCAGAGAAATGTCATTTGAATTCCTTTTTTAGAAAGTGATTTTCTTTTAGCAATTCAAATAAACCCCTAAATGAATGGCCATTGCATTTCTAAAATGGTAGGGATCTCAGAGACTGCCTACTCCAACTCTCTCAATTTATACCCGGGTAATCTCTAATCTAGAGAGACTAAGAGGTATGTCCAAAACTGCAGGACTTCTAAGTGGTAGAGTCAGGACCTGAATCCATGCAACCCAGCTCCCAAACCCAGTTTTATTTTCTGCTGCAGGAAGCGCCCATAGAAGGCACTTAATTGTTTGACATCAGATATCCTAGAAGGAATTACCTGTAGTGTTAAAATACACCACCACTGTAATCTGTCTTAAAATGTTCTGTGTTTTCAGTCCTTGAAAAATCACGTTGTAAACCTGGGAAACTCAAAGATATCAATACTTGGAACTGACCAAAACTCTGCCACAGGGGTCAAGCGAAAGTTGTTTTTTAGTGATTCAACTGGACTACAGATTAATAAAAAGAGAGCACATGTGTTCACTGTCAAGTGGGACTGAGTTCCCAAATTAAATAACCCTGGATCAACCACCTAACCACAACCTGGCAGCTACGGGGGCACGAGCGGGCACATCCTATCTGAGGCCGGCTTGATGCCATTTGGCAAGTAACATCTCACCAGATCAGGGAAACCAGCAGCACAGAGTTGGGGACCCCTGGGCCCTAAATCTGCTTCTTCCTGTCCAGGTGGAGATATTGCTTTGATGGCATAGTCTCATTCAAGGACTAGGATGGCTTTATGTTTGTGAACATGTTCTTGAACAGAAGCACAAAGATTATTTGTGTAACAATTAACTGAAAGGAGATGGAAATGCCAAGAGTAAAAAATGTGCCAGGAGGGTGACACACAGCAAGCACTGAGCTTTCCAGACCAAGGCGTCCCTACCTAGTGACAGCAGATCCTCCTGACAGGTGCGGGCCTAGGGAAATTATGCCAGAGAGATTATTAGGTTGAACCTGATGGAACTGCCAAAATTCAAAAGTTTTTGACCCACAAAAATGTCAGTTTCATGTGTTTCAACTAAATGCCTCTTCTGCTCCTGCCCTATGGCTCTGTTTGGCAGGTAAAGCTGTCGTGTGTAGAGTCCTTCAAACCCTTACCCTCGCTAAAACAGCACAGCCCTTTCTTTTCAGGTTGGCTGTGCAGTGAGGGGACAATGTATCGCAATTACACAGTTATTCAAAAAAACAAACAAACAAAAAAAAAAAACAGGTGAATTGAGAGATTAGAGCAGGGGTCCAGACTTTTTCTATAAAATGACTGGATAGTAACTATTTTAGTCTTACAGGGTCATACTGTTTCTGCCCCAACTACTCAACTCTGCTGCTGTAGCATGAAAGTAGCCAGAGATAATACATAAAGGATGGGCATGGCTGTGTTCCAATAAAACTTTATTTATAAAAACAGGCAGCAGTCAGATTTGGTCTACAGGCCATAGTTTGCCGACTTATGAGTTAGAGTATACATTGTCTAGTTAAAGAAAAAAACAGGTCCATAGGCAAACAAAAAAATAAACCATCTAGTTGGGACAGAGCTGTTAAAAAATGAACAAAAGATAAATAAGAGAGGAAAAGTAAATAGGGAAATTACCATTGGATCCTGATCAGTATATATGTTCAAATGTAAGAAAGACTTACATTTCAATGAGCATACAGCCAACTATAACAACATCGAAACCTAAAGAAGGATACAAGACCACTCTTATCCTAACATAGCCCCATTATAAAAAAAAAGTTGCCCACATCCAAAACAGAAGAACCAAGATGCCTGAATTTCTGTGTCAGAGGGATTATCTAAGGTTGCAATCTCCCACTACAGGAGTCATCGACAATCTAATGTAGTGGGGAAAATGTGGCGTAAGAGTGAAAAGCCCTCGATTCTAAACCCAGGGATAGAACCAGGAGAGGATTTTCCAATCTGTGATCCCAGGCTTCAATGTATAAAGGGGTTAATTTATAGTTTCTTCCAGCTCATTTATGCTATAGTTCTATAGTTTTGATCTGTCTTTCTTCCTCCACAGATCCTATGAGAGAAATAATACATAAATTAGGATAACGTTCCACTTACAGACAGGAACTCCAGCAATGACATAAGTCGATTTTGATAAAACACGAGCCCACTTTATTTTATCCCCAAACTTACCGCCTGCTTGCACCAGGAACAACTGATAGCCACAATCTCTTTACTGTGGAAGGAGAATTTTTGCTGGAAGCCCTGGGATGTCAGAATAAGAAACAGAGAATTAAAACCACTTCAAACACAGTATGCATCTGCCCTCCTGAAGTCCAACGAAGTAAGGCCAGGCTTAAGGTAACTGGGATGGCAAGTGCCACACTCGGCACTGCAGCATCTCCAACTTCTACCACACAAGAGTTTCCTATCCCCGAATCCTCTGGAATGTGAGAGAGGAGGCACCAGCATTTCCTTAACACTACTCAAAGTCAGACACAAAAACGTTGTTTTTTTTCTCCCAAGTAAATGAGGTTCCGATACATTTTTATAGTAAGTAAAAGAAAGAGCCGCTTTTGGTTCACATGACTCTTTATAACAGTCATCCATCTCAGAGGTTCTATACAACCTGAACATGGAGAACCCACAAAGAGAAATGAAGCATGAGAGAGGCAGGTGACCTAGAAGTGAGAGTCTGGGAGATGTCCCAGGGTAGAGGAGGAAATGCAAACTCTTTCATCATCCCCCGGGGATGCTGGACTCAAAACAAGCAGCTTTCAATGTCCATTTTTCGCCAGCAAGCAGCAATGAGATGAATGGAATAGCAAACACAATCCTCTTAATGAACAAACAGAATTACTTTTCCATCCAGAAAGGAAGAGAGGCTTTTTGGCTGCTTCTGTCCCTGCCAGAGAGCAGTACACAGTAACGCTCAAGGAATTTTTTTTAGCTTTCCCAAAGCTCATCCATTTCTATCTCCCTGTGAAATCTAAGCCAAACAAAATAATGCGGATCAATGACAAAAAAAAATCTGAAAACAAGGCTTTTGTAAAGTAATCCAAAGAAAAAGAAAGATGTGACGGGCAGGAAAGTTTTTAAGGCATTGGCTAAGTCTTGCTTAACGTATAGAGATAACTTTAAGTTAAAAAACTCAATTTACACATTACTAAAAGAAGTCCCAACAGCATTTTTGCAGTCCCCGTAATTCCCACCTATCTGCAGCATTTTATATACTAATGAGCATTTCCTCCTTTGGGGTCCTCTCGCCTCTCTTGGGTTTCCTAAAACACATTCCAGGTCTCCTTGTCCCTCTCCAATCTCCTGCATGTGGACCTAAGACCGGGACCAGTGTCAATCCTCTGTGCTCTGCAATTCCTCCTTGAATCCTTCTCTTTTCTCCCCAGCCTCAACTCTCACTTCTAGAAACAGGACCTCTTCCTTAACATCAGACTCTCCTGGATTCTGAAGTTTCTCCATCAACATCCCGTTCTCAACAGCTGAAGTAATAATAGAATCACTCGGGAAAGAGGAGTTCACAGAACAAGCATGAGTCTCCTTACAAAGCCCTGCTTGGAACGTTGGTCCTCGGCTGGCATTCGGGAACTTGAACTTCAGGAGGGGTTCCAAGGTTCCCAGAACAGATAAGGGTGACTGACTGTGCCTAAACTCTTTGTACAAACAGCCTGATGTATGCTGAACACCTGCTTTCCTTCTGGGAGTCTGGAGGTTGGGTATGTGCTAAGCAGGTTATGTGCTTATGTCACCAGCCCCCAATAAAACCTACTCACCGAGCTTCTGAGGAAACTAGGAGACAATATTTCACACGTGTTGTCACAACTCATGTTGGAAGAACTGAGCACACCCTCTGTAACCGTTAGAAGACTTTTGGAGCTTCCACTTGGTTTCCCCCAGACTCTACCCCACGGGCCTTTCCTTTGTTGACTTTGCTTCGTAGCCTTTTGTTACAATAAATCACAGCTGTGAGTAATATACAGCGTCCTATGAGTCCTCCTAGCGAATACTGAAACTGGGGCGGTCTTAAGGACACCAAACATACTGATCTCCCCACAAACAATGAGTCTTGCTATACCTCCTCTGTCAAGGAGAATATCATTCCCCCAGGAAAGGATGCACTTTTGTAAAACACACACGGACTGAATTATTAGGACAGGTTGGCGTCCACAGGTTTACTGCTGTGGCAGCCAGCCACCACCTGCACAGCCCCTGGCATCAGTTATCACTGCCTGACAGAAATAGCTTCCGGGGAGGACACCAAGTCCACTGGACCACAGGGTTAGGTAGAGAGGTCCCTTCAAAGACGAGGCACAAACTATTCAATGTGAAAGGAAACGGCACTAAATAGGCAGTAACGATTTCACATCAGAGTCACTTGAAAAGTTCTTCCTCTTTGCTCAAGCCACTCTTGATGGACTGAGCAAAAAAAGAGATGAATAAAGCTTCTCTTCAGAGCTATAGCTATAGAGCTCTTCCCGCTGTGTACAGAAGCAAGCCAGCAGGCAAGTCAATCACGCTGAAGCTGTGCAGGGCCCTGTGCAGGGCCTGAGCAGGGACTCCTGCAGACAACCTCGGCTGTGTGGTGGGATTCTCCCACCCTGGACCCCACGTCCAGCAGGCATCAAGCCCCGTTGACTGGTCACGTCACATGTGGATGTCTGCCCCATCTGCTAACTTGTCTCCCCATTGATAGTCTGTTTCCCCCTGTGTTCTTCATTCTATCCTGGGCCATGACACCAGGGAAAATGCTGTTGTTGTTTTTAGTATCAGCCTCAATCTTAAATACTCAAATGACTACTTCTTACCCCGAGATTACAGAACAAACTATTCATACTGACATTCAGCGCCGTCCATAATCTTCTCAGCCAATTTTCCTACATCAATCTCCCACTCTCAGCCATTATAAATTCCTGTCTATAGTGAGATGGGATTAATTATATTCTACAACATGCTTTATTCTTTTATGTTTCCATTTTTGCCCATTTTACCATTTTTTGCTGTTCTTTTAAATTCCCAACCCACCATTTAGAGTGCCTACCGCTATTTCATATACAGCATCTGAATTTTACTTCCACTACAAAATCTAAAAAGAAAATGTTCCAAGATCACCTCATTTCCCTGTAACCTCTCCTAACCCTACAGGCCTCACCACCTGTATCTCCCCTTGGCATCAATGAACAGCTGCTCTAAGTCGCTGGTCATTTTATGTGCACGTGTGTTCTCTCGCCAAGGAATTACAAGCTCTTTGAGAGAAGTCCTTATAATATTTCTTAATAGATCTCTACAGCTTAGCATAGTTCTTTGAACATCACAGACATGGCATGAATATTTTCTGATTAACTGAACAAGAACGTCAGTGCTACCACACTGTAACCCAACTACAAACTTCATGCTATCCAGACTTTGAAAACCTAACCCAAAGCACCTGAAAATATGCCCCCTCACTCTGCTCTCGTCCAACCGCTCTAAACACAGCAAACATGCTAGGCAAACCACTTAATCCTTTCCTCTTTCTCCCTTCACCTGGGAATGGTAATAAAAATACAAACCTCTCCAACGCCTCTGAGTAGTTATAAGCATCAAATGAGGCAATGCATTCGAAAAGTTCTTTTATAACACAGTACACATAAGTGAAGGAGTCCATTTATTGCTGGAACCTCTTCCAACCCCTTGCTGACAAAGTCCTCTAGTGTGCCACGTGTGATTAGTTAGCAATGCTCTATTCAGTGGTACAGAGTGAGAGCATTAGCCCATCCCTCTATCGATTATCGGCCTTCTGACTTCAAGGAGAAATAGATAAGGTTCAGCGTAGCCCCGACAGCCAGGCTGAAACTAGAAACAAACAACAAGGCCAGCCACAACTGGGGCACTGGGCGCTGTGCTTATGCAGAACTGTGATGGGTCCCTTGGAAACGAGCCTGGTCCAACCAGCTCTATGCTTTTGTTTTGGATTCTCTAGTCCGGCAGTCATAGTGGCCATGGCTTCACGGTTACTGTCTAACATAAAGACATAAATAGAACCACACTGGAGCCTTCAGGCACCAAGTTCCTACAGACCACCTGCAATGGGGAGGTTTTGGCTGGGATCTCAGCACAGCGAAAAGAGCCAGATTCCTAATTACCCATTTTTCAATTCTGGCCCAAATCTGATATTATGGTACTGACAGACGCCCTAACTGAATTTCAGCTGACTCTGGTTTTTAAGGGCTGTTTTGGCTCCGTTGCCTCGTTCTCTTGTGCAACCTAGGGCATATACCAAATACCACTCAGTTTTACAGCCTTGGCTGAAACCAGGAAAAAGCGCTTTACTTGAAACAAACTCTTTTATTGCTTACGTATTTAACTGAGGTTTGAGTGAGGGAATTTCCTGACTGTAGCCTGACTCCCTGTTTGACTTGATCCAATCCAAGAGTTGATACTGCTCTTGCCTCCAAAACTTTAACCATCACCAACAAAATAAACCTCTCCATATCCACTTGCATATTCAAAGCTCACAAAGTATTACGAAAGGCAAACCCAAGGGAATTATAAGACTAAATTAACATCTATCTTAACACAGAACTTCATTTTTGCTCAAATACTCCCTTTCATTTTTGAAAAATGTATATACTTTTACACATTGTATATTTAATACCTAAAATGTTCATCCCACATTTAATTAGATGCAAAGTTCATTATTTCTAGAAAAATTTAAAATACAACTATTATAGCACTTTTGTAAACTTATCCAGTGGGATAAAAATACCACAGCAATTTGATACTCACAACGTAAAAGGAAATTTTTCCAATCGGAGCCCATCTCAAACTAGTTGTGCCGTTCCCATGCAACTGCTTTTAACCAGCGGAAGCTGACAACCAGTGATGACGTTTCAGGGTTTGACCAGCTGAAGCTGCTGAGTAGCTAAGACCTTTGAGTGACCTAGGTGCAGAGCCACATCAATCAACCTAATTGAAAACGTTTCTCTAACCAATAGAAAACATTTGTTTGACCTTTGAGTGACCCACATGCAAACTCACACTGACCTAATTGAAAATTTTTTTCTGACTAATAATAATTGGCACCTGTTTTAACCCATGATCTACAGACTTATGGACTAATTCTGTCCTATCCAGAGCTCAAACTTCAATCTTTAATTAGCAAAGTCACCATGAAACGATCTCTTTCCTGGTACCTGCTAATTGTTGACTTTTTCCCCGTCAACAAACTATTCAGCCCAGTTTTCCACAGATAGGTGTACCCTTGCCTGGCACTGCGAATCACTGGATATCAGGCTAATTTTATAATATGCCTTTTCCTTGGCTTCACCACAGTGTAAAAATGGTACCATTAATACTGTAGTTTATGTAAGATTAGGGTTCATTTACTCATAGAAAATCGAATTAACCTGAACTTCCTAAAACTTCCTATACTGATTTTACCGGTTTTAAGCTAAAATTTTTATAAACACTCAAGATTTTCAAAATGTAAACATACACTGAATTAAAATTGAATTAAAATAAACGTCTTTATAAATTGAATTATGGTGACCAATTTTTTATAACTTCTGACAGTGCTGCAAATTATGTGAATCTACAGTTACGTTATTAGAATTATCATTGAAAAATCTAAATTCTTGTCCATTGGGTTTAACTATAATATGCTTTATGGCATTAATTAAGAGCTCTGAAAGGTTATCGATGCCCTTATTGTCCATAATATGCCCTCTGTCAAGGGTGATCACTGACTCAGCACATAGATTGACATTTTATTAGTCCTCAATAGAGCCTCTGCGTCCTTCCATTCTAATGTTGGTAATTACGATTTATTAACCCCAGCCAGTCAGTCTTATTATCCTCAGATAGTTTCTGCTTTTTCCATTAATTTATCTGACAGTCCCTGATACAAGCTATAGGTCATAAATTGAGTCTCCTGGGGAGAGCGGTGCTGGGAAAAGCGAAATTCAGGGCACAGAATTCTCAGCATAAGTTAACACTGTTACCACAGACTTGTCAGACTGTATGAAGAGCCTAAGACGTGATGTCCAGAACACTGTCATCAGAGGCAGATGACTTCATGGAAGTCAATGGCTTAACCTTGCAATTAATGTACAATTGAAATTAAGCCTATAACAATAGTCACCGGTTTACATTTCAATTTAAGTGTTAACTATTTTAACTGTGATGTTTATATTTCATATTTTTATCACCCTTCTGATTCTAGGATAAAAATGCTGTATTCAGATACTTATATTCAATATGGCCAAAAGTGCATACAAAACTTTAACTGTTGGGTTTATATCTTTGTCCTAGAATACCAGGGAAGTTCCTTACATGAAAATATTTACCTAATGACACAACCAGCTACAATTATAATAATGGTCTTCAATGAAAGTTAATGTCCATCCCTGACTGCCCCGTAATTGAAAACCTTCCCAATAAAAAGTATAATTTTAACGCTGATAGTATTCACCAAGAAGGTTGTTTTTTGGAAACTTTGTTTTTAACAAAAAACTGTTTTTTTTTAAAGTTGATGTTACCACAGTTACCAGCTACAAATCATTACAGATATTCAGAGAAGCCATATAATCTATAATCTTGCTGACGGTATGACATTCCAGGAAATGACTGGCTATACTCTCTACTCTTAACTGAGGAAAATGCGCTTTCACTGGTAAAACTAATTACACTTTCTTTTTGTTCAAACTTAGACTGTTTTGCTGTAATAGCCCCCAGACAACTGAGAAAAAGACTTAGAAAATTTGCCGAAATGACTCTGATTGTGTCCCTCCTGGCTTCATGAATTTATGTCAAAGGGATATCACCAGATAATGCATGCCTTAGAGAAAGAAAAGATTCTGCTACCTAGCAACAGTTTTGACTTCACTTGGGATTTTAATAGTCAGCTGATGGGTTTTCCAGCTGTCCCTAATATAGCAACTGTAGCAGGCCTACTTCTGTGAGATTTTAATTTCTGCTTCTTCTATCACAGCAATTCTGGCATCCCCACTCCACTTAACATGAACTGTTTTTTTGGTGTTTTTTTGTTTGTTTGTTCAAGTTTCAAATGACATCCTAGTGTTAGATCTACTCTTCCTGGTAGTATCTCAGATGACCTAATAACCTTTTCACATCAATGCACCCAGCCAGGAACGTGCAGAGGCTGCTCAGAGAGAAAAAGGACTGCATCTCAAAAGATCTAGCTGTGTGACCTAACCAATATGTACCAGCAGGAATGGGGAAGTGTGTATGGGACTGGGTCCTGAGAGTGCAGGACAAAGGGGGCAGGGCTTGAAGCTGGATAAAAGAGGGTTTCTCAATGTCAGAGCACTCATCTACAACAGAGAATTGAACACATTATCAGGAACCCCAGAAGACGGAGCTAACACTACGACAAACACCAAAACCAGAATGGCGTTTGAAAACTTGAGCCAAAAAACAGACCGTGTTAAGTGAAGTAGCAATGCCAGAATTGTTGTGACAGAAGAAGAAACAATCAAAATCTCACAGAAATGGGCAAGTTAGAGTTGCCGAGGCATGCCAGGGACAGCTGGAAAACCCATCAGTTGACTCTGTCCTGCAAGAGGGCCTAAAGGATATTCCACTTACCAAAACTATAAGAAATGTGCTGGTGAGAAGGGTGTCATCATCGTTGAGAAGCTCTCCTCTCTGTAGGTCAGGCCTGATGGTAGGAAATCCTACAGAGTGAGCACTCTTGATACCAATAAATATTACAAAGTTCCAAAATAATAAGGAACATGTGGCAGCAGTTAATCATTAAAGCAAGGTGGGTGCAATTACTGCAAGACTGAAGTTCCTGCCATGGGGGCTTGACCAAATGGTTAATACAGCACGACCTCCCAGAGGCAAGATAGATCATCAGATAAAAGACGTATTAATCGATAAAATAAAAAGAAATCAAGAATGGAGGATCAAGAAATATGAGGGCAAATGCTCCAATAAAGGGTCATGATATTTTGCCCCATTTCTGGACTAAAGGAAGGTTTCAAAGATAGAGCCCAAAGGGCAAGTTCCCAGGAGAATCCTGCAACATCATAGCAAGAGTCTCCGGCAACATTTCCCCAGATTCTATCTAAAAGGATCTACTTGGTCCATTTACTTGGGTAGTTGTACAGTGCGGAGAAAGAAATGTCCAAATATTTTAAAGACTGTTGGGCAAGAGTCCAGGTCAACATGTATACCCAAGCACTGGTGTATGAAGCAGGATCATGGTCCCCTACTAGAGTGGGGATGTATGAGGTCCAGTTTAAAAAAAGGAGTCCTGGACCAGGGATGGTTTATAGAGAGTCTACTGTCTCCACAAACCCAGCAGGGTTATTTCCCCTGGTCCCTAATTTTATAACTGAACATGCTGGGAGTTTGGCAGAACTCCAATATGGGTTTCTTGCCCTGTTGCTTAAGTGCTGGCACAGTAAGAAAGCCCAAGTGAAACACTCAACCACCCTCCCAGTCATATCTAATTCAAAACCAATGTCACATTCTCAGAAGCAATAGGTATTAAATGATTAATTTCGTATGTTATGATAATGTTATTGTGTTTATTTTTAAAAATTATTATCTCTTTATGTGCCACCCTTAAAGACTAAAGGAGGCAGCGGTGGTGTTCCCCAAAATATCCCCATTTAATTCACCAGCTGGGCTCCTACAAAACCAGATATTATAGTGGAGAATAATGCTGGACTACCACAGATGCAACCCAGTATACTCTAACTGGAGCTACTGTGTCAAATTTGGGATCTTTTGGCCTTGAGCATATGACCTATGGTCGTTGATTTAGCAAATGAATTATTTTCCTTCCCTCACTGAAAGGAGAATCAAAAACCATGTGCATTCACTTGTCAGGGTTAACAGTGTACTTTTACAGCCTTGTGCCAGGGCTTTTAACTCTTCGGAATCTTATCCAAATATAGTGCAAAGTAACCTGAACCATGTGAACATTCTGAAGGATACCACTTGGTCCACCATATCAAAGGTATCATATTAAGGTGGATGAGCAAGAAGTGGCAAGTATATTGGAGGTTTTGGTGAGACAGAAGGTGGGGAGATAAGCCCTATGAAGAATCAGAGGTCCCACACATCAATGAAGCCTCTAGGGTTTAGTGGGCCAGGGCGTGCTAGAATATCCTGCCCAATCTAAAGGACAAATTCTTGCATTTCACAATTTTAACCACTAAGAATGAAGCATGGTACTCTGTAGGTCTCTTTGAATTCTGAGGCAGTATATTCCACACTTAGGAATACTGCCTCAATCAGTTTATTGGATGATGTTAAAAGCTGCCAGCTTAGAGTAGAGCACAGAACATGAAACAACTCTGCAGTGGGTCCAGTCTTCAGTGAAAGTAGGCCCTGTCACTTGCAGCAGGCCCCATGCTATTAGAGGCACTGGGTAGGAGAAAAGAGGCGCTACAGAGTTTATGACAAGCATCAATAGGAGAATTACAACATAGACTCTAGGATTCTGAAATGAGGTCGTGCCATCTGTAGGAGAGATTTGTATATCTTTCAAAAACAGCACCTGGTATGTTACTATGTTATGGTGGAGGAATACCTGAATCACCAGGTAGTAATGAGCTGGGTTCTGTCAGATCCCTAAGTCATAAGGTTGTATGGGCCCAGCTGCAGTTCACAGTTACATTTAAATGGGAACATATGGGATCTGGCACCAGCAGTGCCAAAGAACACAAGTAAGACACATGAGTAGGTAGCTCAGACTCCCCATATTACCCACTGTTATAATACTAGGCCTCTCACTCAACTCACACCTATGGAAATATGGGGATCCCTTATGACCATCTGAAAGAGAAGGAAAAAGCTGTGATAGGTTCATGGATGGGTCAACTTGGCACATGAGTCCAAGCCAAAAGTAGACTACTACTTCACTAAAGCCTACTCAGGAGTTGTCCTGAGGGACAGAAATGAGAAGAAATCCTCCCAAGGGACATAACTTCAGAGGGAGCAGCTGGTCCCCCACTTTCTGTGAAAAGATAAGTAGCCTGATATAAGAATATGTAATGACTTACAGATAGTGTTGAAGGACTCGGCTAGTTGATCAGGAGCCTGGAAGGAAAGAGGAGATCAGGGGAAGAGGCACATGGATGAACATAAAGTGAAGCTCACTGTACTGTACATTAATGCCCACCAGAGAGCATTCACGGTATA
Source organism: Neophocaena asiaeorientalis asiaeorientalis (assembly GCF_003031525.2). Taxonomy (NCBI): domain Eukaryota; kingdom Metazoa; phylum Chordata; class Mammalia; order Artiodactyla; family Phocoenidae; genus Neophocaena; species Neophocaena asiaeorientalis. Next base: position 790,264 of record NW_020172814.1, on the reverse strand, counting down.
CGAACTAAAAACTTAGATATAACAACTCAGGCTCCACACGTTGTCATGAGCTGTCCATAGCACCATGGGCTCAGAAGCGGAGTAGCCGTGATGGCAGTGATGAATGCTACGGCTGGGTCCAGCAGCATGGGCTTCCACTACCACCACTGCTACTATCACTGCTGACTGTCTAGCCTGCCAGCCAAAGATACCAAAGCTGAACACTTAATACGGCACCAACCCTGAAAGGGAACCAACCACCAGATGCTTGGTGGCAAATTGATTACACTAAACTCCTACCATTCTGGAAGTGGGAGCCAGTCACCTTGACCAGAATCAACACATATTGTAGGTATGGGTTTACCTTTTCCTTCTGCAGGGCCTCAGTCAGCGCTACTAAGCAAGGGCTTACAGGGTGTTTGACCCACAAACACAGGATCTTATACAGCACTTTCAGACCAAAGAATACATTTTTGTATTCTTGAAATGGAGGTTCAGGAGTGGGCATATGGCCATGAGATACATAAGTCCTACCACATCCCACACCACCAAGAAGCTACAGGCCTGACAGAGAGATGGAAAGGTCTTTTGAAGATGTGACATGGGCTTCAGCTTTGAGGTGGTATCCTATGAGCACCATCCTCTAGTCTCAGTATATTGACCAAACTCATGATCATTTAACGGGGCTGTGTTTCCATGGTAAAATACATAGGTGCAGAGACCAATGAGTGAGAGGAGGAGGAGCCCTGCCTACTCCCACTGGCCCACTTGGGGAATTTGTGCTTCCTTTCTCCACAACTCTGGGCTCTGAGAGTCTGAATACTAGAGGGGGAATATCTCCACCATGGATACCAGGAGGACCTTAAACCTTAAACTACCACTGCACCAAGTTACAATGGCATCTTTGTGTCAAGAGACTAGCAGGCACAGGAAGGAGTCACCATCTTGATCCTGATCATTAGGTGGGGGAGAGTTATTTGACAATGGAGGCAGTAAGAAAATATCTGGCACCCAGATTATCCACTGGGGCATCCTTTCTAATTCTTTGAAAACTTTTGATGGTCAATAGACAAGTGCAACAGCCAAGACCAGGGGATCAGATTGCGTAGGGTGAGGGACTTGGTCACTCCACCAAGTAGGTCACTGCTAGAGACTGAATGCTTGTGTCCCCTCAAAATTTGTATGTTGAAACCTAATCCCCAATGTGCTGGTATGTGAAGGTGGGGTCTTTAGAGGGTGATTAGGTCATGAGAGTGGAGCCCTCATGACGGGATTAGTGTCCTTATAAAATAGACTTTTATAGCTCCCTTGTCCCTTTTACCACGTGAGAGCTCAGCGAGAAGATGGTCATCTATGAAAAAGAAGTAAGCTCTCACCAGAAACCGAATCTGCCAGCATTTCAACTTTGGACTCCTAGCCTCCAGACTGAGAAATAAGATTCTGTTGTTTTTAGGCTACCCAATCAAGGGTATTCTGTTACAACAGCCCAAACAGATGCTCACCTGGACAAGAAGAGTTAACTGAGCGTGAGGTGACTACAGAAAGAGTGGTTGAGGAAGGAGATGATGAACATCAGTTGCAGACTTAAGACCAGCTGCCAGAGACAGGGCTGTAGTGTATCCCACTAACCTTCCTCTTAAATGTTTCCCCAGGAAGTCAGACCAACCAGAATCCTGGAGGAACTTTTCCGAACATGTATTTTACGAAGGAAGTGACTCTGAGAAGCACAAGGGACGGACTGTAGTAGATGCTGATGTTCCACCTAGAAAACTCTGCTGCGGGCCTGAGGCACTCAGCTCATTCTCCCAGGTGACAGGAGTGCTGGAGGCTGATGGCTTTCCAAGGAGTCACCTTTCCATCCTTAAGCATTGCCCTAAGCCTAAAAGAGTCACCTTGGCCAAGGACAGCCCACATCCAATGACTGGTCAAGGCAGGGCAACTCTGAGGGGCTATTCCAGATCCTTATGGGATTGGCTGAGGCCTTTGTTGGAGCTGCACTGCAGTTCAACTCCTCCTTCTGCACAATCCTCGTGCCTTCTCTTGTGAAGCCTTTTCTGAAGAAAGAGCATTAGGGACCAGAGTGACTAGAGCATCACATTAGCTGTAACTACTAGGACACCAGCCATGTCAAAGACTAGGGAAGCAGTGGCAGTAGCAAAACATCTTTACAGGTGAGAACTGAGTGACTTAGCCTCCTGGAGACCACAGCAAGGAACGCTCTGCTTCCGAGCCCTCAGCCCCTATCCCCCCTTTTTACAAACCACTTTGAAGTATGAATGACATACAAAAAAGCTGTACATATTTAATGTGTACAACTTGATGAGTTTGGAAACAAGTATACACCTGTGAAACCATCTTCACAATCTATGCCGTAAATATATCCATCACCTTCAAAAGTTTCCTCCTGCCCTCCTTGGTTACTATTATCTTTTGTGATAAGAACACTTAATATAATATCTACCCTCTTAGAAAATTTTCAAGTATTCAATATAGTATTGTTAACTACAAGCACTATGCTGTAGATCTCAAAGACGCATCCATCTTGCATAATTGAAACTTTGTACCCTTTGTACCTCTCCATTTCCCCTTCCCCGGGTGAATCGGGAAGACATTATGCTCGGTAAAATAAGCTAGACACAGGAAGACAAATACTACATCATGTATGATACCACTTATATGAGGAATCTAACAGAGTCAAATGCATAGAAGCAGGGAATAGAATGGTAGTTGCACTTATCTCCTTCCTTGATACTCAGCCAAGGACAGAAAGAAAAGCCAGGCTTCCAGCAGCTATGTGGGCACAGGCTTCATGGAGAGGCTAGATTTCTTTGGACTTGTTGTATTACCTACTTTACGTTCTCAACAATCCTCCTGAGGCTAATGGCATCTGGACAAACACACAGGCGAATAACCAAACCTGCCTAACTAGTGAATGGATTCTCACCCTTGAACTTCCTTTCCTTGTTCCTAACTCTGCAGGGCCTCTTGAGAGCTGACCTCCAGGGCTCACACATTTTTAAACCAGTAAAGAATGGTGCTTCTTTACTGAAGGAAACATCCCCCAAAGCTCCAGGTCAGTACTTTCCATTATTTTTAGACTCTCTAATCCCTTTCACTATTCATCCATATCTCAACCACACCCCCACAGAATGTCTTAAATCATCTGTGTCATTTTTGCAATACAAAAATGCCATTAAGGATACTTCCTTTAGATGGGTATATTTCAATTATTGTACAAGTTCATTTAAAATTCATTTTTAACAATATTCATTACAATAAAGAGTAGTTCTGACATTTCCCCCTTTAATTAGTGCTACCTGCAATTTAATTTACTTTAATTATATATGAAAGTACATATAATTTATAGATGAATAATTCATAATTATGTGGCATGTTTGGTTAGGAAACTGGAAGACATCAGAAATGTAGACCAAAGTTAGACTATGTATTGTTGTGTTAAAAACCGCTTTCATGATTTGATGTTTGAAGTTAAAAACTTTTAAGTTTTAAAAAATTAGCTCGTTTATTTTATAATTTTTATATGTTTCCAAATGAAGAAATAAAAGATAAAATTTCAAGTTGTAATGGACAAGCATATTTCGACAACTGCCATACTGCTGGGTTTGGATGGTTCCTTTAAAAATAAAAGGTCAAATTAGCTATAATTATCACTATCTTTTTTCTTTGCATGTTGATTTTTTCTAAGTACTACTAGGGATAACTCAGTGTTGACTAAATCTTGATTGAATGAATGCAATGTGTAGATGTGGTGCAGATCCGTAGAGAGGTACGTTTGCAGAATAAGTATGCAGCTTGCTTTTAACCATTGGCCAAGTATAGATTTACACTAAATATGGGCGGGATCAATCCCACTGTCCCTCTGGATCCACTCTCCGTCTTTCTCTACCCTGTGTCCTGTTGTAAAAAGTTAACTTTTATGGATTGCCTCAACAATGTCCCTTGTGCTCTGGTTTCTATTGGGTTTCGCCACTGGAGACTGAAGGTGAGTGAAGTTGGGATATTTATTCCCCCAGCTGGTAGATCACCTCAGGCTGGCTAAGTCTCATGACTTAGTCTCATGACCCCTTTAGACTTGCCTTGACCACAGATCCCTGCTGTTACTAGCCTCGAGTTTTTCACTATCCCTTGTAGTTTCTTTTCTGCTCACACATTTTAAATATTCTCTTTATTAAACACTTATCAAATTCCATAATTTGAGTGTGACAGCTCTCTTCTGCCTGGACCTAAACTACATTTCATAATGTCGGACTGTGAACGAAAACGATGTAAAACAACATGACGGTCATAAACACGGCAGCCTGGCAGTCAGTGAATGTTAAAGCAACTGAGCGATTGAATCACGAGCCGTCCCATCTGATATTCATTATATGACACACACAGTCAGCCAAACACATATGCAAGGCTTGAGAGAAAATCAGTCTCTAATTAGTCTCAGATATTTACTGTTGATTCTAAAAAGTAGAAAATGAAACCACAAATACTCTTAACCACAAACACTCACTAATAACCCCAAACGTTTTCAAACCACTGGTTTAAACATTTTTTTTTTGCTAAGTATATTTTACCCCATCCCAATGGATAAATTATGGAATAATGTGTATAGAAGTCTGTGTGTGTGTGTGTGTGTGTGTGTGTGTGTGTGTGTGTGTGTGTGTGTGTGTGTGTGTGTGGAATGGTTTAGAAATCTCTGGATATGTAAGAATGTACAACCAACTGTACTGATGAAAACTATGCATGGCACCAAAGTCTGAAATGAATCTTCAATCCCTTAATCTGCAAATGGAAAGAGAGTCACTCACTAGTCTTCCTCTAATCCAGGGGAGAAGCCAGGCTCCAAAGAAAGGTTATTTATTATCCAGCAAGGAGACACAGGTTTAAGACCATCATATGCCACAATTGCTTGAGTCTCTGAGAATCCATAAGCAGCTGGATTATAAACACAGGACATGAATATAACAATTCAACATCATGGAACTTTACGTGAAGAGCTGGGCTCACAGATTTCCCTGCGGAGAGCTGTGATGAGCAGTGAGCTGTGAGTGCTCTGAGATGCCTGCCTGGGGACACCGGGCAGGAAGAGAGACATGGTCACAGCAACTCAGAGTGCAGGGTGTCCAGTTCTTCCTCTTCGGTTGACCATGCCAACAGAAGACAAGCCAGAAAAGGGAGTGAAATACGACGCTAGGGAATACTGGTCACGAGATATATAATGCTTATTGATTTTCTTTTAATAAAATTCCTCCAAATCTATTATGGCTTGAAAGTTGCTGAGGTGGTGCCAGCTACTAGGCTGTCCAGTGAAGATATTTTCTCCAAAGTGAAGAACCTGTTCATCCAGATCCTTCCTACCGTCCACATCTCTGACCTCAAAATTGGCCATGCCTACCTGTTTCTTCTCTCTTACGCATACACATGCACACATTCTTATGGGAAAGTTGTAGACAGTCTACAGTCCACTAAGTAAGAGAAAATCCATAAGCCCTAGGGCAACAGCAGACAGGGAAGGAGTAGACGGAGCCAGCGAAGGAAGGTCATGTGAGGGTAAAGGGCTGACCTCCTTTTTCCCAGCCGTGTAAAACGGCTGGTAAGCAACTTTCAACTCCTCTCTCCCTCCCTCCTCCTCTTCTTTTTACCTCCTCCCCCTTTTAACCTATTTTGCCTGTCCTCTTTCCAGGCTAGAAAGGAACCAGCTGAGAGTCACTGTGTTGAACTGGAGGAGATAATACCAGTTATAATGGAGGCCCATGCCCTTGAGACTAAAGTGTGCCACCTTCCAAAGAAGAGCTTGGTAACCAATGGCTACAGCATATTTCCCTTTCAGGCACTGGGAAAACAGCAACATTAATCAAACTTTTTCCATGTCTCGCTTGCCCCCAACACTACTCAGGCAGCCAAAACTTCCTTGCCTCCCGCTATTGTCAAAAATGCCATACTGGTCAGCTCACCCCAGCGCTTGACCCAAAAGAGTCACGTGAATAGATAAACAAATTAGAAATGAACTGATGAGGAATATACTCTCCCAAATTATCTTGCTCTCTACCAAATCAAAACTTTGCTTTACTGAGACCAGCTTACGTCTATGTAAATTTTTTTTTAAAAAATCTTTGTAGTAGGATTCACCACCAGTTTAACTTTCTCTGAGGATCCTTTCATTCCTAAAGTAGATCTTCGTACATTGAAAAAGCCATAATCCAAATCTGCTAGGGTCAATAACGTGGAATCTACAGAGCATGAAGCTGTCAGATCCCCACCTCACTCTTCCAAGTGGCCCTGCACCCTGAGGGGCCTGTAGCCAGTCACACTTAGAGAGTAGACATAAGTCACCACGTATGAGAAGGGCATCTCTTTCCAGGAATTGGATAATATCCCAGGAGAGCGACGCATTTCTTGCTTCCCTGTTGTCCTTCTACCCAGTTCTGCTCAACCACAACATATCAACACAAGTAGTATCGCTCATCAACCTACTGGTTTTCTGTCGGTGTTCAAAGAAGTATGATGGGCCAGCAGTCCTCAGGAGGGAGTTTTAACAAAATAGGAAGTATCCTTTTTTTAAACTATCCACAATGAAATTCACTGTAAAAGTCCATCCATCTCTCTTAAAACGTGCTAATTCCTTGTATGGAGACCACTGCTTCTTGAGTGAGCTCTAGAACAAATAAAACACCTCTTAAGGGAAGGGGACCTAGAGAAGGGAGGCCTTTGGGAAAGGAAGGGACGTCCTGAGCCCTGGATCCGGGTGACTGGACTCATCTACCTTGGGTGCTTGCCAAGGCCTGAGGAGCCTCCTGCGATGACCGTGGGGTGCAGGCCCCTTACCTTACCACACTGCTTACATTTTCCCTCCTGCCGACGCCTGTGTACCCAGTGATGACGCACAAAATTCTGTGGGAAAACAAAAGTAAATAAACATGTTTCAATTTCCCAACTCCAATGTTAGGTTTTTTTTTTAATGTTTTAAGAATAAAGATTTCCACGAACAACCGTCTAAGCCCATCTAAGCACAAAAACAAATATGTGTATGTGTGATTTGTTTCACAATAAACATGAACCCACTTGGGAAAATGAAGCCAAGTCTCCATCCTCAGTGACCTTTCGTATCTGTAGAAACCATTAACCATGCCCTCCCTCTGCAGCTTCCTGGTAACGAACGGCCATAATGAATTCTCGTTACTCTAGGTAAAAGAAATATCCTTAAAGAAATGAGAAGGTGAAGGAGAGAAGGACAAAGACCTCCAAATTTTTAAACAAAAATGTATTTAATGCTTTATAAATGCCAGGCAGGTACTGTATTAAACATTGGAGTCAGAGAACTTAAAGAAATTAAATTCTCAGAAGGAAACAGATCTCCTGATTCGGGACTTACATGGTGACAGTTTTTCACTAGCGAAAGTGAAGGAAGAGAAAAGCTGAAGGAAACTGATGACAGAGACAAGAGATGTGGGCATATCGCGAAATTCTGCAATGAGGTTGTATTTAAACTGTCCTTGGATAACCTGAATGAGATCAGCTTCCAAGGTCTATTCTTGGCTTGAGCTGTAGGAAACATGGAAGGTCCTTTTCCTCCCAAATAGAAGCACCCGTCACCCCAGCTGTTGGGATACTTTACAAGAGAGAAGGTGGTCTTCGGGCCTCATGGTACAGGTAAACCCTAATAACTTCCAACAACTCATCTCTCTTAGGCCAATACACCTGAAATATTTGCTAATGTTTTTCTCCTGCCCTTTTCTGAGAAAACACACTTTACCTGAAATTAACATGCATGCTGTCAGGCCACAATCCATACTTTCCCTTTAAAATAGGCCCTTTATTTTTTTAAATTTTTTTTGCGGTACGCGGGCCTCTCACTGTTGTGGCCTCCTCTCACCGTTGTGGCCTCTCCCGTTGTGCTCAGTGGCCATGGCTCACGGGCCCTTTACCATATATTCAGTTTTTCAACAAATACTTACCAAATGCCTACTATCCAGGCATTGTTCTAAGTACAGAGGGACACAGGAAACAGATCAGTGTCGAGAAAAAAAGATGTTATATCGAGGCATGAAATTCAGAGTGACAAAGATACCTCTAACAAGCATTAGCATTATCAATTCCAAAGTGCCACCTCTATTTCTCTTCGTAACGTCAAACCAATTTAAATTAAAACTAAACAAAGATCCTGGAGGAATAATGGTCTTTTAACTATAATAAGATATAAAAAAAGCATAATGGTCCCACTAATTAGTCTAGTTTTTATCTTGCTTTTCGCACTGTGGCAGTTTAATGAAACAAGGACACAATTCTTACATTGTTCTCAGAAAGAAGCTAATAATAATAGTTAACATTTCTTGACTACTAACACTGTCAGGCACTTTTTAAAATGCCTTACATGTAATAATAATTTTAATTTTCATGAGGCTTTTCATGAGTATAGGTGCTGTTTAGTTGATAAGAACTAGTAAAACCCCGAGTTGGTAAAATATTGAAATATTTCTATATCGGTTGATAAACTGCAGTCTAGTGCCCCTACCATCCCCCTGGCTCCTCCCTGGATGCCATACACCGCCCCCCCGCCCCCCAGCACTGGAGCCCACTCCTACCTCCTCATTATTAAGCAACTAGAGTGTTAATTTCGGGCATAGCAGGTCTCCAAGATTCTGGAGCTCTCTTCTGAAAATGAATCATGTTACTGGGGCGATGCCATTGGGTTCTCCCACAAACTCAGAAGACTGGGCTGTGCCCCACTGATGGTAGCTGTTTGTCCAAGCTTAAATATCAATATAAACAATTTTGGGGGCCTATGGCTGCAAGTCCAGAAAACTGCTCAGTTATCAGCGTCCATACCTTCAGGTCAGTGAAAAAACTCTACTGGGGATGATGATATTGGACCCTCTATCTCTCTAGTTCACAGATGAAGTGGACCGCTCCAGCTTTCCACCCACTCAAGTGAGAAGCACACTTAGCCCACTGCCTGTTTAAGAATAAGGGCTGGGGAGGCCTGGGGTCAACTGCCAGTTGTACTCTATCCCAGTTAACATCATTGTAGGGCATGTTATCAGAGGGCTTGACTTGAATTATCATTATCGTCCTCATTTTACAGATGACAAAACTAAGGTATGGAGTGGCGACTTCAAATGTCAGGGACAGAGCAAGGATTCAGACCCAGGCAGGCTGGCAGCTCTGTGTTGCAGCGCCTCTCCTCTGCTCTGAAAGATCAGGTTCAGGCTCCTTCAATAAATGATTTCAATGACAGTCAGTAGTGGAAATATTGAATACATAAAAATGTCAGGCAGGATTATGAGAGATAGAAAAATTTACTATAATTGCTGTTAGTTTAGCAGAAGCTGAGGGAGAATGAAGAGTATCATTGAAGTGAAGAGAAATTCTCTGCTTATTGAGATTATAAATCACCTAATGACTCTCAATTTAAGAATTTACGGAGGGAAACATTGGAAGAATTTGATGCAATTACCTATGAGAAATCACGGCTGACTCATGGAATTATTTAGCTAGTGACAGCTCTAATCAAAAGACTAAACCAGCAGTTTCAACGAATCAACAATTATTTAGAAATTATAAGACTGACAATGAATCATTTCTGCTGCAACGTACATCGTTTGGTAAGCAGGGTTATAATACCATGTAGTTTCGTTTATTTAAGGAATAAAAGAGAACATTTAAAAATTTTTATTTAAATATTTGACTCTGCAAGTTGTTAACTATTTTTAATACCATCCTTCCTAGGAAACAGGTAGGAAATTAAGGCCCAGATAAAATAACTCAAACAAAGGCACTACTATAGAAACTGAGTAACTGTCTCTAATCTGTGGCCCTGATTTGAGATGTCAAGTATCCATCTACCCAGAGGTCTTCTTAGGCCTGATATAAATTTCTTCTATTGCTGCTTAAACGTAGCTGGAACAAAGTAAAAGCCAAAAAATGTGTGCTGAATTGAATGAAATTCTCAACCGAATTTCTTTGACAATTAAATTGTGTAGTTACCATTTTGAAGGATCATCCATTGTCTTTATCAATTAGGGGGAAAAAACCCATTTCTGTAGAATCATCCTTCTTTCCCCAGCACTTAAATTTTTCACACTACTTCCTTTTGACTATTATTTATATCTCCTAAATTATTGAAATGAAATTAGACTCAATTGCAAATATGAGTGTCGATTCACTGCTGCTAAGCTAGCAAAGCAAGGCTGCTGACACCATAACATCTTGTTATTGCTCATCAATAATCTGAATTATCCATATAGCATCTTCAAATACTGGGTAAGGAAAGGGCTATTACTTATGGGTGTTAAAATCTCGGTGATCCATTATTTCAGGGTTTATAGTCAGTATTGTTAGCAGAAATGCATAACACAATTGTTCAATTATTTTCAGAAACAGCCAGTTTAATTCATAGTATTATTCACAGAGCTTTTGAAAGGATCTTAGCAATTACAGCCCAATCCATGCAGCTTATCTCTAAGAAAACTGAGGTCCAGCCAGAAAGGTTCAACTTAGAGGAGTCCAAACGACATTCATTAAAACATTTCCATTATCAGGCACCCCACAAAGCCTAGGGGACAGTGATTAATAGCCCTGTTCCAGAGCCCAGCCCTAGAGACACCATCGAGGGGAAAAGAAGCAGAGGTGTCCTTTGAACCCAGGTCAAACTAATTCTAAAGTGATTGCTTCTTTCATTTCCATTAAGTAAACTACCTAAGGCCTCTTAATTAAGCATCTCCATGGGTCATAACCTGTCATAAGTATCATCTCCAAACTGTCCTCTTAGACCAAGAGTTCTTAGACACTTGGGGAAAAATTAGCCCCTTTCTAAGTTCAATCAGTCAAAAGATATTCATTGATCACATCCTCTGCATCCTGCCTGGTACAATGAGGTTGGGACAAATTTCACGAGTGATCCCCCAAAGCTTGCGCTATAGGAGGATGGCAACAAACAAGCAAATGAGTAATAAATAATTATAACATACAAAGTGCTCTGAAGGGTAGAACAAGGTGCTTTGATAAAGAACAATGTGTAACCTACTAACCTACTTAGAGGAGGTCATCAAGGAAGACCTCTGCGGGGCTGATATCTGAACTGAGGTCTAACTGTAAGAAAGAGCTAGCCATGCAAAGAGATTTCCAGTACAGCAATGAAACACACAGATATCAGAAGGTGAGGAATGTCTGGATGCATGACTCAAGAACTGAAAGAAACTCCATGTGGTAGCTGGATGGGTTGGAAGAGGTAGGCTGGGTCCAGCCTTTGCAGGACTTTTGACTTTTCATGCAAAGCCAAGGGTATGGTTTTCCTCTAAACGATATGGAAACCACTGAAGAGTTTTAAGTTGGAAAATGATATAATCCAACGTTCATTTTTAAAGATGAGTCTCTTAAATCATGGTGGATTGAAGGGGGAAACTAAAGAATCCTGGAGAACCTATTGTAGTGGTGAAAAGTGAGAGATCCTAGGGCTTCCCTGGTGGCGCAGTGGTTGAGAGTCCGCCTGCCAGTGCAGGGGACACAGGTTCATGCCCCGGTCTGGGAAGATCCCACATGCCGCGGAGCGGCTGGGCCCGTGAGCCATGGCCACTGAGCCTGCGCGTCTGGAGCCTGTGCTCCACAATGGGAGAGGCCACAACAGTGAGAGGCCTGCGTACCGGAAAAAAAAAAAAAAAGTGAGAGATCCTGGTGTCTTAGTCTAAGGTGCTGACAACAGAAATGGAGATAAATGGATTGTTTCAAATATATTTTATGAATAAAATTGATAGGGTTGGCAAATGAACTACCTGTGGGAAGTACCTGAGAAAAGTAATCATTATGACCCCCCCCTCACCCATTTTCTCGATCAAGGAGCTGGGCCAATAGTCATCTCATCTTCTGAGGTACAAAAGAATTGAAAAAACTTGTTTTTATGGTGATGGAAATAAAGAGTTTAGTTTGTAATGTATTATATTTGAGATGACTGTGATACATTCAGCGGGCGTATCAAATGGAACTCCAAGTGTGGGCTGGAAATGGAAAGCTAGTTGTTGTCAGCCCAGACATGATATGTAAAGCCAAGGGATTGGATGAGCTCTCCCAACGACAGTAGGCAGAACATGGTCCAGTACTAAGCCCAACGAATACCAGGGAGTGAGCAATGAAAGGACTACCCAGTGAAATAAGAGGAACATTAGGAAAGATGTCATGACAGGAGAGCATTTCAAGGAGGATGAAATACTGAGTAGTTTGAACACATCTGCAAGACTGAGTAAGAACAGAAAATTTTCTAATGGATTTGGCATTAAGGAGATATTGGCAACATTAAAAAAGCAATTTCAGTGAACAGGTAGAGTAAAAACCAGATCAGAACAGGTTAAAATGCCTAGGAGGGGACACGCTGGCAACAGTGAACGTAGTTAACACTTTCTGGAAGTTAGCACTGAACACAATGCTGAGAATGAGAGCCGCAAGTTAAGACACAGTTGGTGGTGAAGGACTATTTTTGTTTGTTTGGTTTTTTAAGATGGTAGCTGTCAGAGCATGTTTATGATGATGGAAATAATCTAGAAGGAAGGTGGGAATTTGAAAATGTAGGAATGGAAGAAATAGCAAGTCCTTGATATGAAGACAAGGGAAGGCGCTGAGAACACTTATAAAGGGTCTGGCTTCATGGAAGAGAAATAATAACAGCTGCTGAAAACACACCCAAAAAAATCCTTGCATTAGAAAATTGGACATACAATTACAATTATCTATCCAGAGAGAAAAAGAGAGATTAAAGGACAGGGAACCAAAGGTAGACATATGGATTCCCTGGTTAGAAATTCATACAGTCCATCTTAAAAACTCAAAGCGGCTGCTTCTATGGTCCTAAATAAAATTTCTCCTTCATCTGAGCTGTCACTGAGTTATCTCCTGACCATTGCTATAGTGCAACTGGGTGACATGGAGGGTAAAACAACCCTATCATTTTTCTTAGATTTCCTCACCCTACATATGACCCATAACTTTCCTCTTGCTGACATAATAGACGAGCACAGTGGGAGAGGACAGTTGACAGGGACAACTCTTGATATTTTCATCTCTCTCCAAACCTCCACCGCCAGCCTATTCTCTCTCCATGGTTTCTCCCAATCTCCTTGTATTACTCAGTAACGACGAGATCATTCTTCTTCACAGTGTCGTTTTTCATTAACTGTCATTAACACCTCTGTACTCAGACGTCTTCTATTCCTATTCCACTCATTCATCTATTCTCGTAGCTTTAATTACTATCTCGATATGCTGACAATTCACCAATGTCTAACCTCTAGCGCCCAATCTTCCTCATAAGCTCCAAGCTCGTCTACCCACTCAGCTTTCTGCTGGGCATTCCCAGTTGGGGCCTCAGGACACCTCAAACTTGAGAGTGCTACAACTGAACTCATTACTTCCCTACCCCATCCTCAGGGCAACTCATTTGCCAACATCTAATTGCTTTCTCAGAGAAGAACCCTTGTTTATTCCGAGCTCCCCTGTCTTTGTGTCCAAAATCCAATCAATTACTAGCTCCTGTCAATTCTGTTTCCTTCAAATTCATATTCTCCAATTTTCTCCATCTCAGTATTACTCTTAGTTCAGATCACCGTTATCTCTTGCCTAGATTAGGAGAACAGCTCCTCAATTTTTTTCTCCATGCTTCCAATATTGCTTGAATTATATGGCATTCCCTCCACACTGTAGCCAGAATAATATATTCTGCTTATAACAGTTTAATGCCCCCTCTAATTACTATGATGATGAGACATTCCACTTGCAGCCTTGCTAACAAGGGCCTTCCTGGTCTAGCTCTGCTTATCTCTCAGGTCTCACGCCTTCCTCATATATCCTCTCACTTTTGTGCCTGTGTGCCTGTGTTCTGTCTCAAAGGCTGTCACTCACCTCCTAGCTAAACCCCGCCCTTCACTTAGATCATCCCTTTGGGTCTCAGTTTAGTTGCCACCTCTTCCAGGAATTAAAATGGACCAAAAGTCAATAAAATGCTATTTCTTTCTTATCTTTTCAATTCTACCACCTCCTCCTCCCCCTACTCTCTAGTTCCATTCAATAAGACCTTAGCTCCCCAATACATTCTGCGAGAAGAAGAAAGGGCAGTAGACACACACTGAAGAGACTTGTGGATTTTATTGATCGTATTTGTTGATGTATCGAAAAGAAACTGATGTGGAATAGAGGGAGATGGACTTCATTTTTTTTTAATCCCTACTGAATATCTATGAATCCAATGAATCAATGGGAAATGAAAGGTGGTATCTGAACTAGAGCTCTGATATACTTACTTCTCTCGGTGATCTTGAGCCCCCTTCTCGAAATGTTGGTTTGCATCGGAAATTAATCTGTCATTTAAACAGAACAGTGTATTATATTAGAGATAAGCACCCGACTAGAATGAGTTACCTGAAAAAACCAACAGTGACAGATATTGAGACTACAGAAAAAAAGAAAAACCATAGTCTTACACTATTCTTAGTCTTTTGAAATCATCACCTTAGATAATCCCAAGCGGTCCTGTTATCTCCAGTCCATGACTCTTCAGTCTCACTGACGAAATCAAAGTTAGACAGTAATGCTCTTATGCCATAAATTTGAGAAACTGAGATAATAAAGAGGCAGAAGAAAACTATATGGCAGCTGAAATCATCCAGCTGTGTTTTAGATTTTAAAAGTAGGAAAATATAAACTTGAGACATTTTTAATATGACGAAGATGATTCACAAAAATGCACGAAATTACTCTTCAAGCATTCAGCACTCCCTTACTTTTAGATGCGGAGGTCTCCCTATACATTTACATCTTCTTTAGCTACTTGATAAGGTGAAAGGAGTGTAGAAATGAAGTAGGAAATGAGTAAATGGAGTTGGGACAGCAAAAAAAAAAAAAAATTATTGTAAAATATTCCTAGTCATTCCCACAAAATATCACTTGGCAACAATTGATACTGTGTCCGTAAAACTAAATGAATATCCCCGGGGACTAAAATATTTCAATACATTTACACATGGCGGCTCAAGATACATAATGCACAGAGAATCCCACGTGGAAAAGGGGCAGGAGGCATGGAAGGAAGAGGACAGCAGAGAGCTCACTACTGGAGCCTCTCCCTTGGCCCCGATGACAGATAAATGGACTCTGCAGAATCCACCTCCTCTGGAGGAAAGACACCACCGGAATGTCACTTCCAGCCCCTCCCACACATTAATGCTGTGTAAGCGGGACCGCTGCTCAGAGCAAGGAACTCAGCTTCTGGCCGGGCTCTCGCCCTTGCAGCCAATTTAGGAAGAAGTAAACTTACAAAGGTCAGACATGTCTAAACAATGATTTTAAAGAGCTATGGAATTTTTTTTCTTTAATACGAAACATCTTGTGGAAAATCCCATGGGTGAATAACAACGTTTGTTATTGTGAAAAAAATGAGTACACGTGAGGCTTTTCTCTCTAACCTTATTATTCCTTTTCCTGAGAGTCAACATAAAATGATATCAAGTAATACCTCAGCAAACAATACAGTGAATGAAACTTAAGCATTGTCCTTCCATCCTTTCATTATTAATCTGGTGATAATGTTGGACTTCCAGGTTTTTAAAAGAGCATTGTTTTCAAAAAGTTGAAAATGGAAACTGACACCTGGTCTTTGAAGTCCAAACACTGGCAGGGTAGCAAAAATTGCAGCAGGTGGCGCTGTCTCACCTTTTCTAGCTGTTCGATGCAGGCGGTGTGGACGACGATCTTGCAGACCGCACACTTCCTCCTGAGAGCTGATTTCTACAACAGACAATTCAAAAGACAAGAAGAAATGTTAACGGTCTGTTCTGAAGAGCTCCCTGGTAGTAAAGAGAGTATACATAAATGAGGCAAACGTAAACCAATTTAAAACTTCATCATAAACAGTCAATAATCGGACAAACTTCCGCAATAGTACTCTGACCTACCAAGTAACTTCATATCCGTGACTGAGGGTGGCCTAAGATTTTCTCTTTAAAACAGAATTATACTAGCTGCTGTATGCTGAGTATATACTATGAACCAAGCTCTTTATTCTGTTTTTTTCTTAGTTTCATAACCTAACATTGTAGGCATTATTATCCTATTTTTTTTTTTCACATTTACTCTAATAGTTAAGGGGTAGGGTCTAGGTTCAAAACAAGCATGGTTTCCCTACAGCCAAACAATCTACATTTCAAGGGGCCATCCCCTTGGACTTTTATTCCCAGCACAAATCTATACAAAGCTACTTGGTTTCTGCCCAAATCTGGAAAGTAAGAAGACGAATTTAACTTTTACGAGTCACCATCCTTATCACCATCACCATCACCATCATCATAGCAGCAGCAGCCCAGTAACAGCAAAAGCAGCTAAGATGAATTTAGCACTTCCTATGTGCCAGGTATTCTTGTAAGCACCTCACAGAGAGTAACTCATTCCATCCTCACCACCTTAAGAAATAGATACTATTCTTACTACCATTTTACAGATGAGAAAACAGGCCCAGCAAGGGATGTGTCCAAGGTCATATAATTAGAGCACAGCAGGGCCAATTAGTCTGATAGCAGGCTCCTGCTTTAAAAGCATGCACAGTTTGGCCTCCCTGACAGTCAGTACCAGTTAAAATTCACAATAAAAATATTCTCTGAGGTTGATCTTTTTTCTAACAATAAAAAACAAGCAGCAGGGAGAGAGAGAAAGGGGTGGAAATCTCAATTCAATGCTGACGGTGCGCTGTAAAAATCTGAGCCACAAATGCTCAGGTCTCTCTATGGAGAACAGGCTAAAAGGCGGATCTGCAGGAATAATTTGAGGGTTTGAGCACTGAAAGAAACTTATTATAACAAAGCCAGTCTGTGACCCAGCCCATCAAAGCATCCGAGTGTGAAAGGCCCGAAGTCCCTGTCCTTAAGAAAGACACAAGACTCAGCTTCCCCTACTGAGATAGGATTTTGAAGCCAAAAATGGAGGTGTGGCTGCTACCAAGGAGTCTGGAAGGACTGCAAACCAGCACCTTGGAAGGCGCAGAATCAGGAAAGAAACTGTAGCCGCCCGCCTCCTTGGTGGTTCTACCCATTCAACACGGAGTCTCCACAGTGCCACGAGCCACCAGCCAAGCATCCAGAACGCTGCAGTCAGTACCGCAGCAACGACACGCATCGTCTTGATACCCACTGACTAAGGTTTAGGTGCCCTGGTTGCAAACGCTTTCGTCACTCGTGGCTTTCCTCTGCCTGAGGAAAGAACATGGTCGGTAACCTTACGTAAGCTTGGCAATCAATTGATTTTGCCAAAAAGGAGGATAAGGGAAACCCAAGCACCTAGCTACACTATTGAAAAGTGCCTTGGCTCTACTACTAAAAAGAAAGCGGCGGGAGGTTGGGAGAAAGGGGAAGGGGCGGGAGATGGGGAGGGAGAACAAGAAGAGTGACAAGGGCTTCCCTGGTGCTGCAGTGGTTGAGAGTCCGCCTGCCGATGCAGGGGACACGGGTTCGTGCCTGGGTCTGGGAGGATCCCACATGCTGCGGAGCAGCTGCGCCCGTGAGCCATGGCCGCTGGGCCTGCGCGTCCGGAGCCTGTGCTCCGCAGCGGGAGAAGCCACAACAGTGAGGCCCGCGTAAGAAGAGTGACAAGTACTAGTAGCAGCACCAGCAACGGCAGCATCGCTCAAGGCAACAGTAATAAAATTCTACGTTTGCAAATATTTTCGTGAGCTAAGTGCCCATAAGGAGCAAACTATTGTTGCTCTCCTGTTTGTTCCGGATCTCCTGGTGGGGATCACTGCTTTAGCACCACCCGCAGCAAATGCACGGGGCTCCTGAGTGAGTTATAGTGACGCTCAGGAGTTGATTTCATTCTACCCATTATCCGCTAAACCCCTAGTAGATTTCACTGCATGCAAGCAAAGCAACACTCTCATGGTGGCAACCACTGATGGGCTTATTTAAGGCCGCCTGAAAAACCTCCTTCCTTACCAGTAACTCCTGCCCTGGTCTGGCCTTGTGCCTGACCGTGTGCTCTGCATTGGGGCCTGCAGAGCTCCAAGGGCTCCTTGAGGCTCCTACGGAGTCACCGGGGATAGTGGGAAGGGACAAATGTGCACTCGTCAAAGCCAGAATACCCCTTCCTTGCCTTGTTCTCCATCTGGATTCCAAGTCGGAACCTCCTTTGAATAGGGATCTTGCCTGGACGAGTTTGAGAACCTGTGGCATAAGACTGCCCTCTCTCAGCTTCCTAGGGTGAGATGTATCTACACCGATATCATTCATGTGTAACAATTCAAGTACAGTGTTCTACAGATGATAATATATGGAGAAAAGTGCTTTATGTTATAAACTAATTTTATTTAAACAATGTTAAACTTTAAAAGGCCCTCATAAGGCATGCTTCTATGCCTTCTGAGGCAGAATATATAAAACCATAATCTGAATTTTTCTTTATAATCACTACAACATGATGTGTTTTACTACAAAGAACAGTCATTTTTCTGCTTCCTGTCTTTCTATCAGGCTAGATAGTCTTTCAGCGTTATTGTACCTGACTTTAGTTGCCCCCAATTTCTAAAATGACAGCTTCTAAACAGCTTCTCATCTGATAAATCAGATAATTAAGGTCTATAATCACATGCAAAATTAAGTGAATAAATTCTGAATGAAGGCCTCAGGTCTTTTTCCATAGTAGAAAAATACATGGATTTTAGTTTCTCAACTGACGAGAACTGCTCCAATGAATCAGAAGTCTCAACTGCTGACTTCTTGGTTTATGACTATGCTTTAATTAGTTAAAGTTATTTGAAGTAGCCGGATAATAAGCTTCTGGGCAGAAACTGCTCAGTTAATGCTTGGTTATGTTCCAATTTTTATTTGCAAGATTTAAACTAAATATAAAGATAAAACACAGGAATCTAGACATTCTCAATACTGTAACTACTCACTTTTTCTTTAAAAACTCTTAAGTCAATACTTCCTTCACTGTGAAAAATGATAAAGCAGGAAAAGTCATTAAAATGAAGTCAGCGGCTTAGTTGTTATTCTTCATATCGGGACACAGCTGTTATGGAACCTGGCACAAAGATCCAATTTTAAAAATAAATATGGCCTGGGACCCAAACATGCTTAAAAATTCACATCATAAAAGTTTAATAATTCACTCTCATCAATGAATTTAAAGGCCAATTCGGCTTACTGCTTCAAATATCAAGTAACCTCAGTGTCCTTACTAAGGGTTTCCTGATTTTGTCAAAGGAAATCCATTAATTTGTAATTGTGTGTGTGTGTGTGTGTGTGTGTGTGTGTGTGACATCTGTAAAAACTAGTGGAGGGGGCACATCTGTGAAAACTAAGACAACGTAGGCTATAACATAGATTATATCCCATTATACTCTGATCATAATTTACTTATATAATAATGACACAATGAATGATATGCTATGCTTTAGGATGGTGGGCGTAACCTAACCAGCAGACCTAACGGTGATTGTAAGAGAACACACTCAAAGTTCTGACTTGGCCCTATACGTTTCCCATGCTGTGGGCACTTTTGGCATTCCAAGCGGTGACAGTTCCTCACCAAACTTCAGCTCATATCAAGTATGGAAGTAAAACTGTCACAGCCTTAGACCACTGGCTCTGGGGATGCAAGCTGGAGCGGGGACAAAAGGACCAGAGGCAAGCAGTGGTAGAAAGTATATAATTGTCCCTGAGAAACAGTTTAATATCTAATCCTATCCCACCTACCCACTTCCTTTGGTCATAAGCCCCTGATCCATATGTACCACCAAGCAAACTATATGTTCTTCCTTTGAACAAGAGATGTGACTTCTGCTAAGTAGCGATGATATCTGGTAGTAGTTAACGACGTTTGATAGAGACGGAAAGAAGAGACGGAGGGAAGGAAAGGGTAGGAGAAAGAAAGGGAAACCTAGTTTCACAGGTTTATGATTTCTGACAGGTCAAGGCCTCCTTGCTGCCCAAGGAAACTTAAATTGAATGCCACCCCTAATAGTCTGAAGTTTGACCCCAAGAAGCATGTACAGCAAGGCTGGCTGAGCCCCTTCCCAATAAGCACACACCAAATCTCATTTTTCCCTGAAGATGGTCAAGTAATCCTGCCTCTGACCCTACCTCTCCCACTGTATTCTTAAGGACACCACCCTCTCCCCAACACACACACACACACACACACACACACACACACAGGTTTAATCACCAGTGATCAGAAGCGGAGAAGTAGGAGGAAATATTTAGTCTCCGGAGCCGACATGGCAACCCTTTCTTGGCCTCCTGTCTCAGGAGACCTCAGGGCCAGAGGCTGCCGCTGGCCACACAGAAGTACTGGCCTGGCAGCATCTCACTGCACACAGAGTTCCCAGACATGGGCTCACAGACCCAGTGCAAGGAAGCACTGCTTCCATCAGCCCCGCCCTTATCGTAAGGCCACAGCGACAAAAGGATGCATGGCCAGGGAAGGGGCTCCAGGCAGGAACCCAACCATCCTGGGAGTGGGGAAGGGTCACAGAAGGCACTAGGGGGAGGACAGGATGGAGCGCCGAGTGGTGAAAAGTCAGGAAAAGGGGGCTGCGTGAGGCTGGTGGGATGAGCTTCCCAGCTCAGGCTCCCCCAGCTGTCTTCTTCCCAGTAATTCTCAGCCCCCTCGCCTTTCCCACGTCAGAAGAATCATGGTGAGAAATAGAAACTGAGCGCTGGGAGTCAGGCAAAGGAGAGACAGCAAGTGCGACGAGAAGAATCTTATCCTCCCTTCTGGACTCAGAGCTCGGCCTACAGGGGCACAGTGACGGGAGGGGGAGACGGGGCAACTGGGCCCAGGCAAGGCTACCCTTTTCTTCCTCTCCGAGGGTGGGGTGAAGGGACTGCTCGGTAAAGTGCAGGGAAGGAAGCTTCCTAAGCCTTCAGAGTGTCAGGAATTCAGCGTCCTTTCAGTGGGGATTGCCCCTACGGGCAACACGAACAAGAACACTGCTGCTGTATAATCCTAGCTAAGTGAAAACAACGGTTCTTTGATTTATTTAAAAACCCAATTAGAAGAAACGACAAGCATGCTCGGCAAGTTCTACTCCCCTGGGGTGTCTAGGATGCAACCTGTAAACTGGTGTTAGGGAAAAAGAAGACTGAGATTATCTGGAAGTTCCATTCATGTGGTTTCAGGGCCAAAGCACAGGCTCCATCGCCACTCACACCAGCGCCTCTTTTCCTCAAATAGAATACAGGCCGTTTTGGACAAACCAAGAGGGTGGCTAGCTGACATGCCAGTGCGCCCCTACCGTGGCTCCTTGCTGCGTAAGTAAGTCTCTCCGAGATGGCAGGATTTCAAGAGCCCAGACCAGGGAACAGAGATGCCTGACGTCAGGGGGGCGGGGTGGAGAGGGGAATCTCAGAGCCCACCTCTGAGGGTCTCCTACAGGGAGCCCTCACTCTGTGTGAAACCCTCAGCCTGGGTACTGCTGCCGGAGTCAAGGCCTTGATCTATCAGGGCCCCAGGTGTTTGTGCCACGTGTCCTCTGGACAGGGCTCGGGGAGGGCCGGATCCCTCTGGGATATCCCCACAGCATCGCCACCTTAGATACCAATGATGCCAGAAGTACCTCAGCATATACGAAAGCAACCGGAGGAGGGAGCAACCGGAGGTTGAGGGGCTGGGAAGGGGGTCACGTAGACAAGTAACGAAAACACTCCGCAACACGCAAATACACACCGATGCGCCTAAATCTGCACACGCCAGCTCCCGGGAATCAGGATGGCCTGAGATGTCCCACGTGTGAACTTCGCATGTAGCTGGAACAATGTCAGCATTCTGAGTGCTGTGCAGGAAATAAAGAGAAAGAAGCTTCTGTCCTTCCTGGGAGAAGCTGGCACGCCACTTGAGGCGACACGGAGGCCTTGAAAGAAAAGGTCACTAACAAGAGAAGACCGTGCACGGCTGAGTGCTGAACGAACAGCTCAGACAGTAAAAGCTGCAATCGAGAGCAGGGTGAAGCCCCAGCGGCTGACTCAGTACAAAGGACGTAACACCAAAGACAGCAAAGTGTTGAACTGGGCCTTGAAAAGAGGTAATATTTGAAAACTGAAGCCACTCCAGCAGGGAGAGGATCCAGTCTCTTTACATAGTAGGCACTGATGCCTCCTAAAAGGAACAGAGCGGGCTTTTGCGTGTCCGATGGGGCGCTGAGCCAGGGGCCCACAGGCATCCATCTGCATGAGTCACTGGGCACCATGCTTAACGGTGGAGTCTGGAGGCCTCTCTGTGTGCCTGGTCGGGGGGTCAGGTGGAGGAGGGTGGGGAGTGGGGAACACTGGCTGTGGGTCACGAGGGTCTCAAAGGGAAACGGCAAAGCAGAACTTTTCCTGAGAGGACCTGGGTTACAAAGTATAGAGTTACAAGAAGATGGAGATTCTTCTGTATTTCCATTCTGCCCTAATCCAACACCAGTGGAGGGAGGGAGGGAGGGAGGGAGGGAGGGAGGAGAGGTGAAAGGGCTTGCAGACTAGGGCTTTCTCCTCAGTGTAAGCCCCCAGCCCAACCCCAGTCTGGAAAACTGGTGGCTTTGGAATTGAGACAAAACCCCCCTAGGACACAGGCATTTTCAGGATAGGCAATCCCAAAAGAAGAGAGAAAGAGGCATTCTATAGGAGTTTGAGGGACAGAAGACCTTCATAAATACTAGAGGGAAAACGGGGTAGAGGCTTCACAAAAAAAGCTAAACAATTTCTGTGACCACAAATGTGATGTCTTTGGGGGAATTCCAGAGATATCGGATGGGAAGGCTATCTTGCAAAAGGCTGAGGTCTTACATAAATGGGTGGAGTTAAGAACAGGAAGTCTGCATTACTGAAGCTCATGTGATCCCACCTACGTCTGTAGGCTAGTAAGACTGGAATATCTACTTGGGTAGCAAGTTGTGGGGCTGCAAAGGATTGGGGCCAGCACGCAAGCCAGCCTTCCCAAAGAGAAGTCCCAGCTGGGCGATGCAGGTTAGGCTAGAAAGGTGGATTGGGAAAAGATTGCTAAAGCCCTTAAATCTCGAGTGAGAAATACAAATTTGAACCTAATAGTCAATGGGGCACTAATAATTTTTGAGACTCATGTGGCCAAAAATAATAATTCAATCTGGTGGCAGGATGCAGCACTGTCTGAAAGCAGGAGGAGGAAGACAAGAGGAAATGAGACGATTGATATATTAATTAGGTCAACCAATAAATACTGAGCACCTACTAAGTGCCGCTCACTGTCCCAGGCACTGGGGATACAGGAGTGAATAAAACATTGAAAAAAATTTTGTTTTTATCTCATGGAGCTTACATTCTCCTGGGAGAGACAGACAATAAACAAGATAGGTAAGTGTGATACATAATACGCTGATAGAAATAAGTGCTAAAGAGAACAATTAAAGCGAGAACGGGGGCTGGGGGGTATCAGGGGCAGCGGAGAGCTGAAGTTGGGACAGGTTGGCCAGGAAAGCTCTCACTGAGAAGATACATTTTAAGAAACACCAGGAGGGGGACTTCCCTGGCGGTCCAGTGGTTAAGACTCCACGCTTCCAGCGCAGGGGTGCAGGTTCGTTCCCTGGTTGGGGAACTAAGATCCCGCATGCTGCATGGCATGGCCAGGAAAATAAATTAAAAAACAAAATAAAACCAAAAAAAAAAAACCCAAAAAACTGAGCTACAAAGCAATACTTTAAAAAAAAAAAAAGAAGAAACACCAGGAGGAAGTGAGGGAGTTGGCCATGTAGTTATCTGGGGGGAAAGCACTTCGGGCAAAGGGAACAGCAGGTGCACAGCCCAGAGGCATGAGGACTGTGGGATGTTTGCAGAGTGACCAGGAGCCAGGGTCACTGGAGTGGAGTGATCTAGGCGGAGATGAGGCCAGACCACGATGGCAGGCCAGGTCACACAGGGATTAAGTAATGAACAACAAGAGCCTACTGTATAGCACAGGGAACAATATTCAATATCTTATAATAACCTGTAATGGAAAAGACTGAAAAAGAATATATATATATAATTGAATCACTTTGCTGTGCACCTGAAACTAACACGACATTGTAAACCAACTATACTTCAATTTTAAAAAAGATATTAAGTAATGAGAGTTCACAGTGGAAATTCACATATTAGGCAACGAGCGCCTGAATTGGAGTGATGAGAATGGAACAGAGGGCTAAGGCAGAGAAGCAAGAGTGATGCACGGACAGAGCACGGCCCTCTTTCCATCATACGCAGGTCTCCGGAAAGGTGAACACAGACTTCTCACACCTGGGCCTCATGTCTTTCAGGAGAATAACTGATATAGCCAAGCACGGCTTCACTCCTACTCCACGGTCAGCTCGCTGGTTGTGTGTACGCCAGCTGACTACACCTACCGCACTCTCGGGACTGTCTCCGAAGTACTGCAATAAAACTCACTTAACCTGCTCTTCAAACAGCTTAGTTTGCTCTGTTCTAAGGAACACATTATCTGAAGCACTTTGCATATGAAGTGTTTATGCTTCCAGAGACACCTCCCCTGAGGAACCACAGATGTGCCCATGTATCGGGGGTAGGCAGGATCCTCTGGCGCTAAGGCACAGGAGGGTCTACTCCACAACTTCCCTAGAGACACAGAGAGGAGAAAAGTGCCACTGTTCGTCATTGTTTGGACACGAATAAAAGCTTTCTATTTCCCCAACAGCCAGTACATTTTATATTTTTCATTTGAAGAGAACAAAAAGCAAAATCCTAGAGCAGAAAGCTACGGGAAGGGAAAGGACTTTGTGAGCTGAATATGAGAACCAGAACAACACGTGGGAACCTCGCCCATCAGGGCTCACGGGAGAAACAATTCAGTAAGAACCAAATTAGTAGCTATCGTGTTAGTTCAAAGCTAAGTTGATGGCTGGTTATAAAGGACGACACCTCACTGTGTTTTGACCACTGGATCAGGGTTGGAAGAAGTGGTGGTCAGAATGGCATGGGTTCATTTTAAGAGGGGAAAAAAGGTGCATGCCTGTATCTCAGTAGTTTACCCTTACACTGAGATTCGTACCAAATCATTCTCTTTAAGAGCGAATCGAAAGTGGCTTATATCAGTGACTTTAGTACATTTTTTAAATGAGAAGATAGTACATTTTTTAAATGAGAAGAAAGCGATAGGTGCAAGGCTTCTCTAATGGGCTTCAATAGAAAACTACCACAGGACTCTTAGGACATGTCTACCTCTTGGAACTTGATTGGGTAACTGGTGTACACAGCTACTATCTTTTGTACCTCTACATAAAGTCCAGGTACAGTTATTGAGACATAAACCAAGTATACATTGCAGCTGTTACTTATGAAAAGGATGAATGGCCTGCTAAATCTGTATCGGCTGGTACAAGTTTAATGGAAGGATACTAACACACGGCTGCCTCCAGAGCCAGGATGTGAGAAGCTGCGAGTGCCCCTCATTGACTGGTCCAAGATTGCCGCCCCGGTTAGGCATTCCTTCTGCCCGCTCCTGCATGGCCACGATGCATTAATAAAGGATTTCAGACTAATGAACCTCAAGAAATCTTCAGAAATCCATAATTCTATTTCCCACCGCTGGTTCTCATTTTACCCAAGCACATGCCCTATTTCCTCATTTCTTTTTTCCCATTTGTTTCCTCTGTGCTTCTCAGCTTTGGTGTCAGCGGGTTCTGACCGTGGCCGGTCAACAGCTTTAACGTTATCGTGTGCTATCTTCCTGCTTTGGTACTTTTCAGCTGCTTCTATGGCTGCTCCCTGTTCAATGTTTATAGTTTCTTCAAAGTTATCTCAGATCAAAGCTGCCATGTATCTGACTGTAGGTTAACTGAAGTGTTTCCATATGTACAAAAAATGTACATAAGTATGATTACAAGTATACAGGCACTAATTAATTCACACAATTAGAGCCCTACACACACAACGAACACATGTGTACTCCCAATTTTCCAGCAGATAGGTATGAGTGAGGATGGGCTGGTCATATCACAGAAGTCACAATAGAGACGACAGGAAATGATGTCTCAACATTGTCTTAAATGTCTAGTTCCAAGGTAGTATATCAAGGGCATAGCAGAGATCTGAAGCTTAACGTAAACTAGAAAACACCAACCAAAGTTTGCCTTTTATTACTTGCTAGTGTGATAGCACCGTCTATGCCATCTTACTTGCAGCATGAATCCTAATATGTTCACATTATGAGTTTACTTTGTGGAAACAGATAAAGTTGGTTTTTTAAAGTTCACAGCTTAAGATCTCTAAGCAATGATTTAGAGACATTTGCTTTAATCTGGAAGATTGTGTCTACTTAAGAAGCCATATCAAACCATGGTAAATTACCTATCCTTTTACTGCCATTTCCAACATCCCAAGCTGTTGATGACGCAATTAGTCAAAGTCTTTCAGCGAATCTGGCCCAAGAAGACCACCATTTCAATCACAGCTCACCCAACGCTGTATCTCCAATTGGCCGTGTGGTTTTCACCCACATACATACAACTACTGGTGCCATTTTTCAATGAGGATATCATTACCACAGACAGAATATTTACCAGGAGGCTAGCAGTATAATATATACATTATGTGCTCTAGAGACACAGCTCACTTCAGCCATGCAAAGTGGGTACCACTCACCTGCTTTATAGATAAGGAGCTGAGACCCTATGAGATTGAGCAACTTGCCCAAGACAGACTGGCCAGGAATAGAACCTAGGTCTTTCTGACTCAAAGCCATCTCCTTCTATTACATCTTACTACTTTCCTCTCATTTTACTAGTGACAGATTTGGGGAGCAGGACTGGGAAAGCTAGGTAACCATGATGTTCGGCAAGACTGCTTTAGATGATCTAGTCTCATGACAGCCCCAAGGGGATGGACTTATGACAACCCTACCATGACCACCTGTGCCAAGAATGGTCAACAGCAGTCTCTATCCTCCATGAGAATCAAATAAGAAGGGCACGACACAGGCTAAACAGGACTTATAACCCCTCAATAGCCTGTAGTAGTGAATGTGGAATCTCCCTGTGAAGAGCCTTAAAAATACGGCAGAAATTCAAACGCCCTGGATTCTAAGTGTAATGATACTTAAGTGGCAGGGTTGATCCGGTGACAGGTGTCTGTGTGTGCGTCTTTCAAGAATCACGTCGCTGAACTCATTCATTCATTCTGTGGAAAAGGGCAGGGTAACTACTCAATGTAGTCAGTGTTCTCAGTACTGAGGACCCAGGAGGGCACAAGACAGGCAGAGTCCCGAGCTAAATGGAGTTTATGTTCTGAGAGGGACACAGACAGGCAAGTAAGGAAGTGATTTTTTTTTAAAGGTTAGAAAGTGATGTGCACTAGAAGAGATGGAGAGAATGGAGAAGGGGCACAGCTGGGCTGGTTGTTCCACCCTCTCTTTTATTCAGTGAGAGAAAGGGGGATGATTACAAGGCCCTCCAAAGTTACTACCCTGGCACTGCCTGTTGGGTTTCAGTTTCTGACCATCCTCTGGAACCACTTTTTCTCAAGAGGAATGACCCGAGCAACCAATTTTTATTGAGTGCTTGCGACTGGCCACGTGGTTCATTGCTATATACGCTTTATCTCATTGAAGTTTCCAACAAACATAAGCAGCTGGTATTATCGACAGTTTACAGATATGAAACTGAGGCTTAAAGAGGTTAAAACAAAGATGGACGTCACACAACTAGAAAATCCCAGAGCCTGGATTCAAAGCCGGGTCACTTGATTCCAAAGCCCACACACCACCTCGAATGAAGACACCAAAGCAGGCTTTGCCATTTCCTTCTGTCTTTAAAACATTACCTTCTGCAATCTGTATCTGCCTGGCATATGAGGTAAGAAAAACAACAAGAAAAATCTCCTAAAAAACAGACAATATCAACCTTGGGGTCAGCAGTAGTTCTGGGTAACTGCTAAAGCAAACACTGCTTCAGCCGAGACTGGGGCCTCTAAGCGATAAGAACGTTGGTTAGAATCTGTTGTTCTGGGTGCCCGGCACTGAGAGACACTGGAAGAAGGGAAAGCCCTTCTGTACACCTGGGCATTGCCTAGGCAATATGTAAACCCTACACTAAATCACATGCAAACTATCTCTATTAAGTGACAGAACCGTACCCATATTAAATAAGAGACCCACTCCACACAAGCACACACCCACATACAAACACACAAATGCAGCCTCAGTCTAAAAGTATTATTGCAGAAGAGATGACAACCATGCTCAGAGGCTCAGGCTCTAAAAATAAAATAAGACAGACAGACAGACAGCTTAATGAAAGTTTAAAACAAAGGCAAAAGAACTGCATAAAGAGACAGAAAAGTGAAGAAGCCCCACCGCAGTGATTAAGTCTCTCTGACCTGTGTTTCCTTTAAGTGGGAGTAAATTGCCCCAATGACCACCCCAAAGGGTCATTGTTACTGACCAACACCGACAAGAGGAAAACTGCATTGCGTGGATAAGTAGTTTCCCACTGAATACTGAGATCTCACGAGATGACAACGGGTGCTCTGTGGGGAAAATAATGGGTTTTCAACAATCATCCCTTCCCCCCAAGCAAACAGAGAGCAAATCCTGCATCCCTAATGCCTCTCTTGGAGCCTGAGAATACATGTTAGATCATCAAACGTGTTCAGTGTTTTCTAAACTTATTCCATCGCAAGCCATTTTTAAGGAAGAATATTCCATATTGCTTTTACAGGAGTTCAGTGCTCTCTAGAACACGATTTTCTTTTTTTGAAAGCAGACTGTGCAAATAGACAACGGTACTGCTGATGCCGGGTCACCTAGGAGAGAGTGGCAGAGCCCTGAAGCTCCCTGGGCTCCGTATCTTATCACTCTCTCTAGTGCACAAAGTGGGCAGGTTCAGTATGACAAGCTCCTCAAGCATACGGATAACACTCCAAGCCAAATAATTCCAATGATAACGACAGCTGTCATAATAACAATGGCTAACTGAGGGCCTGCCCCACGCTAGACCCAGTCCTGTGTGTGCACTTGGACGATCTCATGGACATTCCCGACCATCTGGCCAGACACATATGGGCAACACCCCTTGCACGCACAGAAACACCCCACCCCCTTCCTCCACTCACATCCACTGGCTCGGGGGTCAGGAGCAGAGAGTCTGTCTGAGCAGATGCTTTTTCAAAACTATTTCTGTTGACAGCTCTGCTCTCCCCGAGTCATCTGGACTCATGAGCTCCTCAATATCTTGGTGGTGGGAGGCGCCTCTGGTAGAGAGAGAGCGGCCTTAGAAGCGCCGCGGAGATGGCATCTTCACGGCTGGCACCCAAACAGCTTGGAAGGCTGGCTTAGGCTTCTGGGCTTTGCTGCCACACTCACAGCTCCCTCTGTGAGCCCGGCTACCATCTGGAGCTGCGGAGCGTCAGTCTGCCGTGCTGGAAGACCAGGGGCAGCAAGGGGGGGCGGGAGGG
This sequence comes from Neophocaena asiaeorientalis asiaeorientalis, assembly GCF_003031525.2. Classification (NCBI taxonomy): domain Eukaryota; kingdom Metazoa; phylum Chordata; class Mammalia; order Artiodactyla; family Phocoenidae; genus Neophocaena; species Neophocaena asiaeorientalis. The sequence goes on along the minus strand of NW_020172814.1, from coordinate 760,847 downwards.
GGGTCCCAGCGCAGTCTGAGGCTTGCGTCCGATGTTGGTGCTCTGGGGTATCTACCCACCAGATCCGAATGCACAGACAGTCAGAGGTCCCCAGCCACCTGTGCTGGGGACCGACTCTCTCATCTCGCTCACAGTGCACAGATGCCCACAAATCAGCATCTTCATGGGCCACTGGCCAGTGCTCGCATCTTCTAGAGGTGAAATAGACAGGGCTGTCACCAGGTTCGCCATCTTTTTTCTCTTTTAAAACAATGGAAAGCTGAAAGTTTCCTTCAAATAGGGCAGAGAGCTACTGCCCTTGTACTCTTCTTACAAGTTTCTTCCAAAACCCAGGGACGTAGCCAGCATCCTTTCGGGCAGATGCTGTGATGCCCAATTACAAGGATGAGGCTTCTGACCCATCAGGAAGAAGACACAGCCTGTGAGATGTTTTCCAGAATGAGTTACTTTGATTTGTCACACTCAGCTGGCCCCACCCATGACCTAGGGAGACTATGCACCTTACACACAGCAGCAAAATGACAGGGAAAGCGTAAGAGTCTCTGTCGGGGCATCCCAAACAGAAGGCCTTGTTGAAACCAAAGTCCAACCAAACTACCAATTAGCTCATTCAACTTAATGACATTGAAATATAAGCAGGGATAGGAGAGAAGGAGGGAGGATATTAACATGTGTCAACTACTTTAATCCTCCTGCCAATTCTGAAGAGCAGATATAATCATCACCATTGTACAGAGCAACCCGAGACTCAGGGCAGCAGGGCAGAGCTAGGATTCCTATCCAGACCTATTTGTCGCCGGATCTGAGTAGCCCCTCACTCTCCACTCCCCCCTCCCCATCTCACCTGACCGCCCTAATGCAATTCAGTCATTGAATTAATAAAACGATATTTGTTAAGTGCTGAGCAGTATTGGAAGACACCTTAGAATTAAGGTCAGGGGTTACAGGCGGGTTTGGCCATTTTTGCCAAACGTGACCCACAAGGACAAGAGTAAAGTAAAACACACAAACAAAACAATAACAAAAGCGAAACGCTAGCCATTAGCCTACCCACAAAGAGAAGGTGACAGAAGTACACTTAAGTATAGAGGAGATATAACTGGTAACAGCATTCGGAAGCCTGACAGCTCCTTTTCTCTCTTGCCCAAACTGTGCGGTCTCCCTCACCTTTCTACCTACTCTATTCCCACAGTTCTTAGCTCTTCCGGCACCTACCTGTCTGTCTGCTCACTTATCCAGAAAGCCACGTACCTCTCAACTGAAATCCTCAATCAAGCCTGATTTGAATGTACCTGTGTGAGTGCATCCGAGAGCCGTGTGCAGGCATCTGCGTGGCCAGGTAAGGTAACTCACCTTAACAGAATATCTTCTGTCTTTGCTTCCTAGGGCTGCCCTAACCGAGGACCACAGCCTGGGTAGCGTAAAGCAACAGAAATGTGAATTCTCTCATAGCCCTGGAGGCTAGAAGCCTGTCGTCATGGTGTGCATAGCGTTGGCACACTTCTGAGGGTGAATCTGTCCATGCCTCCCTCTTAGCTTCTGGTAATTGCCCACGATCCTTGGCTTGCAGCTGTATCACTCCAATCTCTGCCTCCATCATTACGTGGCCTTCTTCCCTGTCTACAGTTGTGTATCCTCTCCTCTTCTTATAAGGACGCTTGTCAGAGTGCATGAGGTCCCACCTACTGCAGTATGACCTCATCTTAACTCATTACATCTGCAACAACCCAATTTTCAAATAAGGTCACGTTCTGGGATCAAGGGGGTTAGGACCTCAACATACTTGGGGGGTACACGATTTATGGCATAACAGCCACTATACACCAGATGCAGGGACCAGGCCACTTCATTTGGTTCTGACACTCTCTCTGTGAAGTAGATCAGTGGCTCCCTACCCACTATGTGTGACAGCACATATGTCATCTGTAGAGTTTGCTTGTTTTTAACATATTCATGCCTGATCCCACTCCCCAGAGATTCTGATGTGGTAGATCCAGGCTGGGAACCAACCATTTAAAAAAATAAAGTTGAAGTAAAGCTTCAGAAGACACTACAATGCTCCTCCAGGAATGAGAATCACTGAGGTCTAAAGATGTTAAAATTAAAAAAAATTTTTTGTAATAAAAATAAATAAAAAAGAATCACTGAGGTCAATCTTAGTAACAATACAGTAAATCAGGAAATGGGGGCAAAAAGAGGTGAAATGATACGCCCAAAATTCAGTCAGTAACTAGATGGAACAACAGGTTTTCAAATTCAGGTCTGTCTCACTCAGAGTCCCCTTCCTTCCCACTACCCATGTGGCCTTTCTGTGTCTACATGTCTCTGGGCAGGTATGACCATGGTTGTTTGTACCCCTACATAGCGACGTAAGCAGTGTCTTTTAAGTGTAAAAATTGGTGTGCAAAGGTATGTACTCAATGGATTCTCAGGGGAGGCATGAGTTTCTTTGGGAACAAATACGTATTTCGCTCACATCTTTGTATATCCCATCAGCCACGCACCAGAATGATTTCTACAGAGTGTACCCCCTGTGATGTTGTCAGATGAGTGATGTTGGAGGAGGAGTGACTCCGTCACTGAAGAGGTGCTTTTCACTCCTTACTCTATTTTAGCAAAGCAAACGTCACGGGTGGAAGTTAAGAGAAGGGAGAAGTCAGTGTGGGCTGAGTAGACAGAGGCGGCTTCGTGGAAATGGGGCTTGAAAGCAGTATTGAAAGATGGGTTAGATTTACATAAGTAGAGTGGGGAAAGGAAACCTTTACAGGCAGGGAGAGGAACATGGGCAAACTCAGAGGCAGGAATAAGCTTTGTACGAGGGAGAAGGCAATCACGAGACAGGCACGAGCAGTGTACCCACGATGAGCCGTGACGTTGTCAATTACAATTAACTGTCACCTGTCACTCTCAACTCGGTCTGAAGTTTCTGGCACTGGGTACCCAGCCCGTAAACACTTGTAGAATAAATGTCCATCAAAATAAATACCACGAAACAAAAGTGGTCCTAGCTGGAATTTTATCTCAGTCCCCGCCCCCCCCATAATCATGATGGAAAACAGTGATCCTTCTACTCCAGTTTCATGACTTTTGCATCCCTTTCTTCTCTCCAGACCAGAAAAAGAAACAGCTACTAACTTGGGGACTGCCACTGATTTGGGAACACCTTTAATCCCATTAAATATCTATTCACAGACATTCTGCAGTATTAAATGTTCTCACTGGAGAATATAAAAGAGGAAGAACTATAAAGGTCATCTGGTTCAGCCCTGAGACTTTGGAGCAAACTCTCCTACAGCAGTCTTCATGTTCTATGTCGTCACTGCCTTCCTTGCAATGCCTTCCAATATCAGCCCCCAAATGTCCATCCATGTCTGCCAGCAGGCGGTCCTGAATTTGCAGGATGGCTTTGGTTTTAAACAGACTATTGCACTGTCCCCATACGTTGTGATGGTTTCACAGCAGCCATTTTCACCCTCAAATCTGTCTTGGTTTAGACAATATGGTCATGCTTTACAAGCACAGACATTTATAACATGCGCTCTGAGTCTCAGTTGAGAAAACAGACACATACACACACCCCCATCCGTCCTTATTTCCATTCTTACCCAACGCGTGTCCTTTGGTGTGCTCGTGCCTGTCTCGTGATTCCCTTCTCCCTCGTACAAAGCTTGTTCCTGCCTCTGAGTTTGCCCATGTTCCTCTCCCTGCCTGTAAAGGTTTCCTTTCCCCACTCTACTTATGTAAATCTAACCCATCTTTCAATACTGCTTTCAAGCCCCATTTCCACGAAGCCGCCTCTGTCTACTCAGCCCACACTGATTTCTCCCTTCTCCCTTCTCTTAACTTCCACCCGTGACATTTGCTTTGCTAAAATAGAGTAAGGAGTGAAAGGAACCTCTTCAGTGATGGAGTCACTCCTCCTCCAAGCACTCTGCCTGCATTTTGTTTAGAAGCCAGCAGGTAGCACCTGGTTATGGTAATCCGGTCCCAAACCCAACAGGTTGGCTTTCTTCAAAGGTGATTCTTTAAAGAAATGAGAATATATAATCTGTTTACACATGGTATTTTTTTTTCTTACGAAACTGTGTTCAATACTAAGAAAGCTGCAAATAAAACATTTAAACTGGAGGCTGTCTTGGAGATCTCCTTGCCTAATCTCTTACCCAAAGCAGAGGTGCACCCCCCTTTAGCATCCTTGAAAGATGGCCACCCAACGTATTCATAAACACTTCCTTTGAGCCCATCTCTCCAGGCACCTTGTTCCCCTGTTCATTGTCCAAGCTCTGATTGTTAAAGTTCTTCCTTATAATACAGTATTTGTCAAAGTTAAGTTTGTGGACCATCTGTATGTACCATGATTATTTGAGGCGATTGTTAAAAATCACAGGTTCCCAACTCTAACTCCAGACCTACTGAATCAGCATTTGGAGCAAGGATTTAAAAAGTAATCTACCTTGTTAACAGGTTTTCCAGGTGACATCTATTACACCAAAGTGTAAGATCGACTGTTAGAGTCAGTGGATTCTCTATCTAGAACTTACTTCTACCTTCCTAACAGGGGAGAGCAAGACACCTCCCTTTTCTTTCCAGTGTTCATTGCAGCACTATTTACAATAGCCAAGACATGGAACCAACCTAAATGTTCATCGACAGACAAATGGATCAAGTAGATGTGGTATATATATATATATATATATATACATACATACATACACACACATACATACAATGGAATATTACTCAGCCATAAAAAAGAATGAAATAATGCCATTTGCAGCAACATGGATGGATCTAGAGATTATCATACTAAGTGAAGTAAGTCAGACAAAGACAAATATCATATGATATCACTTATATGTGGAATCTAGAAAGAAAATGATACAAATGAACTTATTTACAAAACAGAAATAGATTTACAGACTTTGAAAACAAACTTATGGGCACCAAAGGGGAAACCTGGCAAGGAGGGATAAATTAGGAGTTTTGGATTAACATACACACACTACTATATATAAAATAGATAATCAACAAGGACCTACTGTATAGCACAGGGACCTCTACTGAATACTCTGTAATAACCTATATGGGAAAAGAATAGATACATATGTATGTGTAAATGAATCACTTTGCTGTACACCTGAAACTAACACAACATTGTAAATGAACTATACTCCAATATAAAATAAAAAATTAAATTAAAAAAACATACTTTCCTTTTCTTCATGGCAGCTCTTCTAATGCTGGAAGATGTCAGTTCTCTCTCCTTTCTCTCATTAATACTCTTTTGCAACCCCGGTTATTTCACTCTTCCTCCTACTACAAAGTTCCCCACCCTGAACCAAGTTAAGCACACTCTCCTGGGTCTTCCCTTTGCCAGTGTCCTTCCCAAAACGTGATGCCAGAATGAAGTGGAGAGAGTGAGCTAGATTTCTAACGCTTTTACTACATATTGATAATTTTGTGAAGTATATCAACTTACACGCCCACCAGCTGACAATGAGAATACGAATTTTAGTCTAAACTAGCCAGCACGTATTACCATTTTGTAAATCTTTAACAGGCACACGACGTTGACTCCTCATAGCTGTTTTAATTTGAGTGCCTTTGTTTATATTTTTCATACATATATTGGCCAGCGGTAGTTCTTTTGTGAATTGTCTGCTCTTGTCCTTTCTGGGTCCCCCCTGTCCCCTTTTAATTCATTATGCCCATGGCTGTGGCAAGTAAGTCCTTTCAATGCATTATCTCATCTAACCCTCAAAACAACATTCCTCCCACTTCACAGGTGAAGAAACTGAGCCTTCAGGAACGTATAATGAGGAAACACAGTTAGGTCTTCAGCTTCCTCACCACTTTATGCCTTCATTTAATCCATGTTTTTTGGAGGAGAGACCTTCATCCTCCAGACACTTTGTAAAGTGAGTTAAGAAAGCCAAGTATTTGGGATGAAATTATGAGGAAGATTCAAAAGAACACTAGAAATTTTTGTAATTCTATTACCTCCTTACATCTCCCTAATATTTCCTTTCTTTGTTACTTTTCCTGGCATAGAGGTAATAGTGACCGAGTTAGAATCAATTAGTGGGTAGCAATGCTATTTACTGATACAAGGTTTAAGGCGGATGTAGGTACCTGTTCAGATTTTTGCCAAGAGAGGTAACGTGTGGCTGACTCTAAAAGAGTGTCAGAAAAGGATCAAAGAGAGTAATCTGGAAATAAGGTAGAACTCCATAACAAATTACAGTCCATCAGTTGACAGCAGCATCAGCAGATAATAGTTCAAAAGTATGTACACAAGAAGGACTGGCTTTCATTTTTTCCATTTTATATTATCAAGACCAGTGTTTACACAATTAACTAAGATCCAAATGTTAATTCATCATTTATAGCATTTTAGTCTAAACAGCTGAGCTTCTCTTGGTTTTGGTTAATTTAATCAAATTTCATGAAATTATACTTTAATCGAAAATACATATGCATAAAGTTGAAATGATATTTAAATCAACTGAATTTACAACCAGATTAAAAGAAATGCAAACAACAAAGTACAGATCTGAATCAGAAGCAAAATTAATTTAATCCTCCTTCATTTTTCTACCTTGAAGGTGGCCAACAACCAAAGGTCAGGAGTTCTCAATGTCACATAGTGGTAACACTGAGATTCAAATCCAAGTTTCCTGACTTTAAATTGAGAGCCTGTACAACTGAGTCTTTAACTGACATTTAACTATTCCCACCCTCACTCAAACAAACCCTGGTCCTCCAAACTCTAATAAAGCTTTCCAAACAAGACCTATAAACTAGGCATCAAAACACCTAATGCAATTTTTTAAAATCTTGGCTCCCCAGCTTCGTGATTCCAGGCAGCCTAATCAAAGTCCCTTGGGGCTATTCTTCTATAGACATTGGCAGAAACTCAATTTCTTCCTTATTTGTTATTCATAGAAACATATTCATTCACAATTCCTAGGTTCTACATTTTGCCCCAAATCCTCTTTCACGTTATAAACAAACATAACAAAAAAGAAAAAAATTATTAGGTCAATTATGATGCCCATTTCCCCAAAATAAGAAAGAATACAACTTTTCTTTCTTCTTTACTATTGTTAGTGTCCCATTACCCTCTTTTTTATTTTATTATTATTATTATTATTTTTTTTTTTGCGGTACACGGGCCTCTCACTGTCGTGGCCTCTCCCGTTGCAGAGCACAGGCTCCGGACGCGCAGGTCCAGCGGCCATGGCTCACGGGCCCAGCCGCTCCGCGGCATGTGGGATCTTCCCGGACCGGGGCACGAACCCCTGTCCCCTACATCAGCAGGAGGACTCTCAACCACTGCGCCACCAGGGAAGCCCCCATTACTCTCTTTTTGAACCATAATTTTTAACTACACAAAAATTTTAAGTTCACTTTCTCAATACTAAAATTTAGTTCCTCCCAACTTACAGCCTGGCAACCATGCTCTTTTCATGGAACACAAAGAAGATTTAACATTTAAACGTTGTTCCAAATACGGACAAAGCAACTTTTAGAAAGCTATGCTCTGATGGAGTTGACTGTTGATCACTTATATAGTTTCTAGAATTTTCTCATCTGGAGCCTAGTCTGAATTATTTGTGAGCCTACACCCACCACCAGACCGGTGTTTGCACCCATCTCTACCTTCACCCACCAGTAATGTCGTCCACCACACACGCTCCCCTACGAAGGAGAGCCTTCTCCCACAGAGACCCTTCCTCCACCCACAGGTCCCTCCCCACAGGACACGGCTCCGTGTGCAAGCATCGCCGTCATGCACACTCACCCTCTCCCCCACCCCCAAACACACTAACAAAAACCAACACTGGTTATCATCACAAAGTAGCACATTATCCCAAGGTTCGACCTGCAGAATCAAGAAAAAACCTAAAACCATTCAACTGAACCCTTAAAAGCCATGCTAACTTGATAAACTGTCAACTGCCTCACAGGGACAGGCTCTTTCAAAGCTTTCCTTGGAAATTCAGGCGCGGTGATCCCCGCTGCCTTCAGACTCAACTACCCGCAAGGCTCCCCCCAGGAAGGCCAGAGCACAGGGGTCCCGGGCGCACACTCACTGCAAATCTGACTTGGCAGTTCTCCTCCCCCAGGTAGCACAGGTCTCCCGAGACGTTGGTCTCCAGCCACAGGTGCTCTCCATTCACGGCATTTTCCTGGAAGGAAAAGACCCACCTGACTTCAGTTTTCTTTTCAGGCATAAAGGGACGGGGTGGAGGGGGGCAGATCTCAAATTTAGATTTTGGATGCAAGACAGTTAGTGAACCCAAATTGTCTAAACGCTTCTCATTTTACCCCTGAAAATACCGCTGAAATTGGTCCTACCAAAATTCTAGAAACGGAAAAAGGTATTTGGAAAAACTGTGAGCAATAATTAATTAATATGTTAAGTCCAAAGACGCGTTTACCCATGGATGTGGTCATCTTTGAAATATGTAACAAACGAGGGGCAAAAAACCCTCAAGGTATTCAATCTATAAGGCCTTATTCATCCAGGCCCACTGCAGAGTTTATGACAATTGAGGCCAAAATTCTATTAAAAGTCGACTCTCCTTAGCAAATTAGCTAAGGAGGAGAGCAGTATTAAAGTACTTTAAAGGCTGCTTGAAAATACATTTATATCAGTAATGGATAAATTATACTTCTAAACCAGGAGCTTCTTATAACTTAGTTTTAAGTCGCTGTGTAGTCAAAGCATAATAAATTACTAATTCAAACATTTTACCAGCTCAATAGGGCCTTCGTCCAATTCTAAATTCTTCAAATTGAATGATTTCCCTACTTCTAAAAATATTCACATACCTCCAGTGGCAAACAGAGAATAGCTGTAGGTTTGGAACCCTAAAAGTCTTCAGATCATGATGGATGAGAACAAGATAAAAAATAAATTAGTTAATTAAAAGGCATTTCTTTGCCAGGTATCCTAAAGAAAGCCAGCTCCACAAACTAAAATATTCTACTACTGGGAACTTATCGTCCAGATTTAACTTATAACCATTTATAGAATTAAATCTCTTTTCATTCTTTGATTCTCTAATTCATTCAATAAACATTCCACACACCTGGTGCCAGGCACTGGGTTAGTGTACAGTAAAATCTACCAGAGAACATGGAAACTAAACACATAATTAGAGCAGCAAATACTCCAGAAACGTACTACAGCAAAAATCCCACCAACTCTTTTAAAAAGTGAAGTATAAAATGTTGCAGTGGGGAGAAGGTCAAAAATCCTTGATAATACCAATCTAGGCAGGCCCAAAATTAAGTCCCGGTAGGCCAAGTAAGGTGGGCGGGAGCAAGTAAGCCCAGGGAGTCAGAGACTTGCAAGACATCAGTAACTCACTGGGCTGGCGGGCTTCATCCACACTGGGCCAAGCCGATTGCCCCTGCACACTGGAGACCCTCTACGAGCACTCAGAAGCTTGCTGACAAGGATTCAGGCACGGCAGGACTGCAAGCATGAGCTAACCTCACTCCTGAGTGGGGATCTGATTAGAAAGCCCGACATTAGTAAGAGAAGAGGGAAAGAAAAAGGTGGGGGCTTCCTGCCACAGTGGCTCGAGCACACTCGTTCTCAAACTTAATCACTCATTACAATGACCTGATGGGTTTTGAAGAACACCTGGCTACGAGCCCATCCCCAGACAGTGTGCTTTAACTAGTCTGAAGTTTTTAGCAAATATCTGCAGCTGTAAGAATGGAAATACCACTTACTGAAATTCAGGGAGAAGATTACAGTAAGAGCAGATTTAGGGAGTAAGCCGAGTTCAGGTTTTTGTTTTATTTTATTTTCCATTGAGTTATAATTAACATTCAATATATCAGTTTCAGGTGTACAACACAGTGATTCTATAGTTTTATACATTATGAAACGATCAGTGCAATGAGTTCAGTGTTGAGGATGTAAAATTCTGAGATGCTTATTAGACCTTCAAGTGGAGATGTTGAGAGGGCAATTTTTATGAGTCTGAAGTTCAAAGAAGAGGTATGTACCGTATGAATAATTTGGGAGGCAACCGTTAATTGATGGCATCTAAAGCCATGAGAACTGAATGCAAAAACCTAAGCTCTGAGTACTGAGCTGTGGAACATTCCAAAACTTAGAGTTTGGGGATATAGGAAAGATCCAGCAAAGGGGACTGGGACGGAGTGGCCACTGGGGTACAAGGAAAACAAAAAAGAGTACAACGTTTCCAGGAAGAAAGTGCACCTAGAAGGTCTGTGTCAAAAGCTGAAGAATTGGCCATTGGATTTCACCACGTGAACATGTGAAGTCACTGATGACCTTGACAAAAGTACCAACAGCAGGATGAGAAGGAAGAAAGCCTGATGGAATTGGGTTCAAGAAATAATATTACTGACTCTGGTTTCAAAATGTGTATGAAACCCAATTAATTCTCACCACATCTACTGTTACCACCCAATCCTCCATCGTCTCTGGCTTGGAATATTCCCAATAGCCCCCTAACTGGTGTCTCTGCTCTACTCTTGTCTCCCCATGGTCAGTTCTCCACAGAGCAACCAAAATAATTACCTTAAAATGTAAATCTAATCAGGGACTTCCCTGGTGGCGCCGTGGTTAAGAATCCACCTGCCAGTGCAGGGGACACGGGTTCCATCTCTGATCCAGGAAGATCCCACATGCCGTGGAGCAACTAAGCCCGTGCGCCACAACTACTGCGTCTGGGCTCTGGAGACCACGAGCCACAACTACTGAGCCCATGCGCCGCAGCTACTGAAGCCCATGCGCCTAGAGCCCGTGCTCCGCAACAAGAGAAGCCGGCGCACCGCAACGAAGAGCAGCCCCCGCTCGCCACAACTAGAGAAAGCCTGCGCCCAGCAACGAAGACCCAACACAGCCAAACAAACAACAACAGAAAAAGTAAACCTAATCAATCAAACCGCTCATCTGCTCATAACTCTTCAATGGCTATCTATGTACTCGGAAGAGTGCAAAGTCCTCACTTACCTCGTCCCTGGGAGCCTCTCTGACTTCCTCTCCGGTCTCTCGGCAATCTCGTTTCCCTGCCCAGCTACCTCATCTTCTCTCTCTCTCCCTCTCAGTCGCTGACCTGCCATTACACTGGTCTCGTATTTCCCAAGCAGACTAAGGAAGCTCTCATCTCAGGTCCATTGAATTTGCTGCTCCCTTGACTAAAAATTCCTTACACGAGACACCTGCACTGTGCATTTCTCATTTCATTTAGATCTCTGTTCAAATGTCCCCACATCAAAGACTGTTGACCACATATTCTGTTTACTGTATCCAAACTTCCTATTCTTCTTCATTCTGACTTACGTGGGTAATTTCTATTTACCTTTTGGTTACCAGATCAAGTGTTATTTTCTCAAAGAAGCCATCACTGACCCCCAAATCGAAGTCATTTTGTTAGTTACTCTCATAAAACCATGTTTCCCTCCCATCATTCATTGGCATGATTATTTGATTCATGTTTCGCTCTTATGCTAGATTCTAAGCTTCATATGGACATTAAACGTCCAGCACTTAACTTAGCACCTGGCAAATAGTAGGTGATAAATAAATTTGGGGAACTGAAAAGATGAGATTAAGAATCAGTGAATGAATCACATTCTTGTTATATGCAATTCCAAGGAGTAGAAAGGATAATTTTTTTTTTAATCTGTCCGTAAGTTTGGAGTCACAAACTGTGAGAAGTAAACATGGATGCCTAAGAGACACGACGGTCTTTCAAAATCATGAAAGAAACAGAGGCATGCAAGAAAAAAACAGTCATGCAAGGAAAACATGAAACATACGTTTTCTTAGACTACATTTTCCCCATGCCTCATCCTTTTCCTGTACATCTGTCTTGTCTGACGCATCAGAAGGAAGTAACCTTACGCAAAGAGAGGTCTGGCCTTTGCCCTCAACTATAGGAAGGTAATCTCTCTAAGTGCCTGGAATATCTTGCCTGGTAAGAGTATCTTTGTTTACATGGGGACTTTGGGCCATGCCAAATATTCTAAAATAGCAGTGACTTATGGTGAGGCATATATCAGCTCATCCTCCAGAGGGGCTAGGGGCTAAAGTCAACCATGCAGGTGGTTAACTGTGTCTACATGACCAAGCGCCGACTAAAACTCTGGGTACCAAGTTTCAGATGAGCTTCCTTGGTTGGCAATGTGCCATATGTATAGTTGCACCATGGTTGCTGGGAGAAGTTATCTCTGTCATAAACCCACCGGGAGAGGACAACTGGAAGCTCCTTGTGTAGAAATTTCCTGGACTTTGCACCATGCACCTCTTTCCTTGGCTGGTTTGAGCCTGTATCCTTTCACTATAATAGGCCATAAATGTGAGTACAGCAGCTTTCAGTAAGTTCTATGAGTCCTTCTGATGAACTATCGAACATGAGTGTGGTCTTGGGGATTCCGGAACCTGCAAGTGGGTATGATCTTGGGAACTCCTGAATTCAGCTGGGTGGCATTCACACATGAATAGAAAAATAAACTGTTGTGGTTTTCTTCTTACACTTCTGATAAATCCTTATCCAGTTCAAGAGTAATAAACATGAGCTTTGGAGTCAGATAGACTTGCTACCTACTAGCTCTATGACCTAGGGTCTCTCTAACTTCCCTAGACCTCAGTTTACTCACCACTAAAATTGTAATAATTGTACTTCCCTCACAAGATCACAATGATGTATAAATGTGAAAATGAATAACGTTCAATGCCTTGCCCACAATGAGAAGTTAATAGGTGTTAATATTGTTCTTTTTTTAAAAATTCATTCATTTATTTTTGGCTGCATTGGGTCTTTGTTGCTGCATGCAGGCTTTCTCTAGTCACGGTGAGCGGGGGCTACTCTTCGTTGCGGTGCGCGGGCTTCTCATTGCGATGGAGTCTCTTGTTGCAGAGCACGGGCTCTAGGCACGCGGGCTTCAGTAGTTGTGGCACGTGGGCTCAGTAGTCGCAGCGCACGGGCTTAGTTGCTCCGTGGCATGTGGGATCTTCCCGGACCAGGGCTCGAACCCGTGTCCCCTGCATTGGCAGGTGGATTCTTGACCACTGCGCCACCAGGGGATTCCCTCAGTATAGTTCTTATTATTATCGTTGTGGTTAGTCTCCAGTTTTCCTTCTTCCTTCCTAATCCATAGATGTTGGTATTATGCAACATCTATTTCTCTCCTGGGTCTTTGTAGTCCAGACTGCTAGCCATTCACCAAAATCATTTTTCTCTTCTTCCTGAACACACAGCTAGACCTTGTTACCCAGATTCGCTTGTGATTGGATGGGGCCATGTGGCCCAGTTCTAACCAATGGCACATGAGCAGGGGTGACATGTACTATTTTCAGACTTGGCCCATTAAAACCTCCCTCCCTTTTCCCACACTGGATACCTGGGAAGTTGGCCTTTGGGATGATTTTAGAAGGCTTCTAATGACGCTGTAAGAGCAACTGTCAGTCCAGGTCACTGAATAACTATGTGGAACAGAGCTCACCCGCCACCCAACCTGAAACAGTCCTGGTCTGTTACACGAGTGAGAAATAAAGTTCTCTTGTATGAGCCATTACATGATGGTTTTATTTATTGCAGCCTAGCCCACCCCAGCTAACATAGGCCTCTTCTCTTTGCTCACAGCTTTGTCTGCATTTCCCTTCATTGTCTACATTTACCCCCAAGTTACTTACCATACACTGAACAGCATGTCTAATCTCCGAGTCCTGGTTTCTTCTGCTCTGAATTCTACTTCTGACATTCTCTCTGATATTTCACACTGCTGTAAAATTAACTCCCTTAAAACACAGCTGTGATTATGCCTCTCTCTTGCTTAGGAGGCTAAAAAAAAAAAATCCCTATTATTTATAAAACAAAATCTAAACTTAATCCCACGTACTAGACCTTCCATTAATGGTACCAATCTGTCTTTCTTATTCACCTTCACACATTCTATTCTTTTGTCACTCTTCTCTAAATATAGTCATGTTTTCCTTTTCTGTGCCATGTTTTTTTATTTATTCCATTCTCCACACCCAGGTACCTCTTTCTCTCTTCTTTACACATTCATCTTGAAATCCCATCTCAAACAGTATATAACTCAGAGTATCCATCTGTGCCAGACAGAAAAAATAGTTCCGTTTCAAAATGAAGATAACATTTCTTCTGTATTAGTGAGTGTTGAAACAAGTCTCTGTAGATATACATAGATTTATATAGATCAACCTATCTATAGATAGATCTAGCTACCTAAGAGCAGAGACCCACCTATGTAGATACAGATAGGATTTCTTGTTCTCAAATTCTACCTGAAGTCCTAGTAATAAATAGTTATAGGTAAAAAGACACAAGTTGTGGAGAGGGAGTGTTATAGACTGAATGACACTTACAGATAGAGTACACCGACACCAGAAGCAAATAATCTACACAAAATGAAGAAGTTTGCTTGTAAAAAATGTTTTGAAACAAAAAGACAATCATAAATATGTATCAAATGTAAATATCCTTACAAATTCAGAAAGGGAAACAAAAATCTGGACTGTCTCCCTCTAAAAATCTTCAAGGTAATAATAGGTGAAATCTGTCTCAGATGGTTTAGATATGTTGTCCAGTAAGCATATGGCAATGGAGCGCTTGAAATGTGATTAGCACTAATTGAGATGTGCTGTCAGTGTAAAATTCACAGCAGATTTTGAAGACTGACTTAGTCTGAAAAAAGAATGTGAACCATATATTGATGGTTCATATATATATCATATATTCATCATATATACATAAAGAATGTGAACCATATTGATTATGTGTTGAAACAGCAATATTTTTATATATTTGGTTAAACAAAATATAATATTAAACTTAATTTTACCTATGTCTTTTCACTTTTTAATGTGGCCACTAAAAGTTAGGCTTTGTTTATGGCTCACATATATTTCTGTTCAATAGTGTTAGTTTAGATAATCACTTACTAAGAGGCAAAAGATTAGACCTAGGTACTTCTCACCGACCTGTGAAGTTGTAAGAGTCTATGATTTCTCCCAGCAGCCAATGTGATTTAATTTAAAATTCTCACAATTTTAGAAAATAAAAGATTAGTGAGGGTACATGAAAACATGCTAGATATGTCCCACTATTAACATGGCTGACCAGGTCAGGACCTTTACTAATTTATAGTCGGTTATCTCCTCCTGCTCTGCTTAGCAATCTGATATCTTGATTAAATGGACAATGTTTTTTGAAATGAGGATGGAAGTGGACAAAGATATCGGGGTGTGAGTCATTACTGGTGATGACACCCAAACCTGAAGTTAAAAAGCAAAGGCCAAGAGCTTGTAAGGAAGGCACAGGTCTGCTTGGACCTGCCATCTGAAACAAGACTAAAATGAGAGCACGCACATGTGCATACAGATACACACACACACATACACACACACACACACCTGCCTCCTCCTGCCTTTTCATTCAAGGTTTCCAAAGATAAAATGACCTAGTTTCATAACCCCATTTAAACCAATCCCACATGAAGACTCTGCTTCCCTAATCTTGTCTCTGAACCAAACAGTGAGGCAGTGAACCCACTGTGCTGTTTTACCTGCCCAGAAGGAAGCACTCCTTTTCTTAGCATCGTCAACCAGAGGGAAGGAAAGGTGGTCTGGATTTAGGATGTGGGTTTGTTTCTGTAGAGGCTCTGTTTTCCACAGCCCTCAGCCTTGGAGGAAATTTTCCAACGAGGAAGGCAAAAATGAATTGAAATCAAGGATGCTATGTTGAAAACCAACATGCTTTTTAAGAAAGATCTTGGTGGTTTTTCTACCATTGCTTTGAGAGTTGTTTAGGCAGTGTGATGGGCAAAAGCAAATTACAGGACAGAGGACACAGAGTGAAGATCCACATCCCATGTTCTCTGCTCTAACGCTAAAAACAGGGAAGAAATCTCCACGTCCAAATTAAGTCTCTGTTGCATGGGAGGCATGTGACATTTAAGAAAAGACACACATTATCTGTGCAACAGACCTCACTTCGAAGTGGGCTAACTCGCTCTAAACTGGAAGCTTGGATTCCAGCCCAGGAGATGAGACTATTTTTCCTTTTTGAGCATTACTCCCTTCCTTTCTAGCAATTTAGCTTGTTTTCCCCAAAACTGGCTTGGCTGACGTTCATGGCATGGTGTCAAAGGGAGAGCCCCTGTAGGTTGTCACCATGAAAGGGAAGAGAGGATACCATTGGGAGGAATGGGAAGATCAAAAACTGTGTGTGCTTTAAGTCTTAAAACAATGCACTAGATTAGGAAGGAAATTTAAAAAGAGTTGGGCTTCCCTGGTGGCACAGTGGTTAAGAACCCGCCTGCCAATGCAGGGGACACGGGCTCGAGCCCTGGTCCTGGAAGATCCCACATGCCGTGGGGCAACTAAGCCTGTGCGCCACAACTACTGAGCCTGTGCTCTAGAGCCCGCGAGCCACAACTACTGAGCCCGTGTGCCACAATTACTGAAGTCCGCGCACCTAGAGCCAGTGCTCTGCCACAAGAAGCCACCGCAGTGAGAAGCCCGCGCACCGCAACGAAGAGTAGCCCCCGCTCGTCGCAACTAGAGAAATCCCGCGTGCAGCAACCAAGACCCAACACAGCCAAAAATTAAAAAAAAAAATTGTTTTAAAGATTGATCATTTTAATGCATTTAGTCCAGAAAAGTGGGCTGATAGAAGGAGAGCAGTGGTCACGCTGCTTTTTTGTAGAGAAGCAGACAAGGGAGTAGAATAAAGAGAATGGTAGTAGGTCAAGCCAGAGGACTAGTCTTATAGTTTAAACAGAACAAAGAAAACCCTGGTTTAGCTTCTTGAACAAGCAGGCAAAGTAACATAAATGAACTTGATGTAAAGCACTTAGGTTAGGAAAAGCCAAAAATTTAGAAACAAGGGCAAGTCTCAGCAAAAAAAAAAAAGTCACTGAAATGTTTTTAACAACCTGCTTCTTCCTCTCTTCTGAGAAAAAATCTTTTACATGATTGTCTTAAGGAAGTATCAGGCTGGTAAAAAAAAAAAAGTCACTGAAATGTTTTTAACAATCTGCTTCTTCCTCTCTTCTGAGAAAAATCTTTTACATGATTGTCTTAAGGAAGTATCGGGCTGGCTTCTGTTTGCTAACAGCAATATTAGCCCACAATTACAGGTGCTTTTTTTCTGAGTCACATCTTACAACTCCTTCTACATCAGATCTCTAAATAAGCCCTGAGATGGAGTGTCTTCAGAGAAGGCTTTCCATTTTACCTCCACTGTTAAACATCCCCAAAGTGTTTCCTGCCGCCATGATAATTCATCAGGCCACCAAGACAGGGTAGCCATAATCAAAGGGGCTGAAGGATTAAGGATCAGCTACGCACCCCGGCCGTACTTCCTACTTGCTCTTCCTGAACTGTGTACTGCAGTTCACCCACCACTAGCCAAAAATACCACTGTGATGAAATGTTAGAGTATATACCTCTCTACAGGAATCAGAAAAATAATACCTTCTAGTCAAGCTTTGGCTCAGGAAGGAAAATTCTTTCTAAGAGCATTTTCTGGTAACTCTTTCCAACATCAAATGGGGATGGAGGCGTCCTTCCTCACAACCCCAGCGATGCTCTCTGTACCCCTCTACTCTAGCTGTTGCTGCCCTGTATCTTAGCTGTCAATGTCCCTTCTGCCCATGGCATTCTAAGCTTCTTGAAGACAGAAACCATATCTTCATCACCTCAGAATCCTAAGGAACTAACACAGGTTCTAGAACAAAGCAGGTACTCAACAAATGGTGATCAATCAACCAATTCGTCAATTACTTTATTTCTGAATAGAAAACCTGCCGGCTGTACCGTTTACAAAGGACTTTCACACTCATTGCCCCCATTTGATCTTAACAACAGCCCTGAAGTCCCCCTTAGGGAGGGGTCACCACTGTCCCCCTCTACCGATGAGGACCCTGAGGCGGAAAGAAATCAAGTGACTTGACTAATGTCACAAAAGGGGCAGAGAAATGATTTAATGGATGTTTCTATCTAAATGATATAAACTCTCTCTCATTAGAATCTTGCATCTCAGATAGGATCCCACTACTTTGGCAGAGGATTTGGAACACCATGGATATTAAACTAACTTTTTTGGGTCCCTGTAACACACTCTCATCATTGGCCCATGCATATCCCTTTTTTATTTCATTTACCTGCTTGTTTATATATTTAATTCTTTTTTAATTGTGTAAGCACTACTGTAAATATATTCTACACTCTCTTATGGTTTAAGAGTTTATTAAATAACTGTCCTGGAATAAAGGGAAATTCGAGGAGAGGAACAGTCTTCCTGAACACCAACTCAACATACACAGGCGCTACTGGAGCACTCTTGGACTCCATCAAGGAAGAAGTTGCATTCCAATTAAATTCGGTCTTTTGCCAGGTACTTCATACACCGCATACATTGGTATGTGTCCAGAGTATAAAATAAGGATGTTAGTAAGTGCGTTCTTGGGAAAGAGGGAGAAATATTATAGTATTAAAGGACATTAAATCATAGCCTATGTGCTAAAAATAAAATTGAGTTTAAAAATTCCTCTCCTTCCCCCCACCCTGCCATAGTCTTTCTTATGGGAGGAAAAGAACACGGATTATTCCCTCTGTTCAACTCAACCAGAAATGCTAAACAAGATTCATCATTAAGACCAGACTGGCAGAATCTCAGAGCAGCCCTCCTCTAGCTTCATACGGTTCCTTACATTCCTTCAGAAAGGGACAAGGCCTTTCAGTCCACAGTTAAAAGTGTCTTCAGCCAAGAACTTGACTCACCGAAGACTCTCAGTAGAAGAAATTCGCACGGCACTCTTCAAGGTTAACAGTTTTTGTACATGTCTTTCGGGTAAAACATTAAAATCAGCTAATATACAGCAGACGCAAACTTTTATATATAGAATGGATAAATAACAAGTTCCTACTGTATAGTGCAGGGAACTATATTCAATATTCTGTGATAAGCCATAATGGAAAAGAATATGATAAAGAATGTATATATATGTATAACTGAATCACTTTGCTGTACAGTAGAAATTAACATGACACTGTAAATCAAGTATACTTCAATAAAATAATTTTTTTTAAAAAAACAGCTAATATACCCACCCCGCTGATATGAGACCCATCTACCTTTGGGTTAGGGGAGGAAGTCTAGCAAACAGGAGAACATGGAGTGCCTGGAATGTAAAGTGAGGTCATCCTCTCGCAGGAAAAGAATAAAAACAAGAAAAAGAAAAAAAAAGGACCAAAAAAGAAAAAGCAGCTTGAGCTAAGGAAATCAAACTTGGACTTTGTGATGTCGCTAAGAGTAAACTCTATTATTCATCATCAACTTGGCAGGGACCAATAAAGCATGTGTACAGAGGTACTTTTTATCTCACAGCTGCAAACCCAGGCAATAGTGCTTCAAAGGATTCATGAAGTTTTTATTTTAGTTTTCAATACGTCTGACTTCATATAAAGGAGCTATGTTCTTAGGAATCTGGAAATGGAGCCAGGGCTTAGATACCCAAAGACGGATCAGTGAACAATATTGAAAATGATTAAGTCTCGTTGGTAGCTACAGGAATCGTGAGGATGAGACAGCCGACACCTACAGTCCAGTCCAGAGTCGCTCTGGGCTCCTTCGCTGGCCCGTTTGCCACAGGAATGCTGAGGGGATGTGCAGGGGCCAGGTGCTGCAGGCCCGTCCGGGAGATTGCTTTCCTGCAGCAAGAAGAAACACAAAGGAAAACCAACATCAGAAGGTAATACAGAGCTAAACAGTTCCCGTGGGGTAGAAACAATGCCTGAATTAGTCTCCCACACGTGAAGACCTTTGCAAATGTACTGGAATATATCTCTCTAAAGCGCATGGTGAAGGCAGAGGGTGGCAGGTCTCAAAAGACAGGGAGACTGAGGGGACCACCTTAGGGTGATATCACTTCAGGACCAGAAATTAAAATGTAAGCCCCTATTCAGGGCAGAGGGCGGAATGCAGGTCTCTGTGTTTACAGAAAAGGACCTAAGGCTGGGGTGGTCCCAAATCTTAGACAATTTTAAAGCTACCTGAGACTAAGCAAGAAAAGCAGGCTCATGAGGTTTTCGACTGAAATTCCTCCATTTCCCATCAAAGAGCTCTCCAAGCTGGCTCCCGCCCCAAATTCAGTCTTATGGATCTCAAGAACATCCTCCCTTACCCTTGCAGAGGAATTCTACACATGGCCTGAGGTCCTAAATGGGAAAAGACCGATTTGCCTCCTAGAAATCGCACACGCTGAAAGACCAATATCTTACCAAGGTCCGTGGTAAGAAAAATCCAAAACACATTGGTTGGATTTTAGGTTTGTTGAGTGTAACGTAACAGAATTTGGGTCAGAAAGGAGCGAATGAATCAGGGGAGGTTGAGAAAGTCAGGCCTGACACTGGTCTGCAAAGGTAAGAAATCAGAGGAGCTGCTTTAGCAAAGCAAACATGACTGTTGCTGAGCAAGGGGAAGGGAGGAGATAAGAGCCTAGTGGAGAAAGTGAGGACAGCAAGATAAAGGAAGAAAGCAGAGATCACCCACGGAGAGCTTGTGGTACCATCAGGAATAACAGAAGCCCAATTTCTGAAGAGCTCCATCAAAAATGTCGACAGGGCTTCCCTGGTGGCGCAGTGGTTGAGAGTCCGCCTGCCGATGCAGGGGACACGGGTTCGTGCTCCGGTCCGGGAAGATTCCACATGCCGCGGAGCGGCTGGGCCCGGGAGCCATGGCCGCTAAAAAAAAAAAAAAAAAAAAAAAAAAAAAAGTCAGACAGTGGTCTCAAGTTTAAACGGGAGTGCTGATTTGTGGATTAACTAAGTGGCTCCCTGGACGGGAGAGAAGCGTTCCTCTCCGGGAGGGTCCACATGTGCTCTGAGAATGACCTGAACTAGAATCAGGCGGGCCTTTGTGATGCTGCAGCTCTGAGTCCCGAGTGGGTCTGAGCGGGGTGTGGGGGCAGGGATCTGCGCTTACACATGCTTCCCAGGTGCTTCCTTCTGTCGCTAAAGTCTTCACGCTGCTCTACGGGAGTGCAAAAAGATTTTAATCTAAAACGGAACCAGAGGATATGAAATGGAGAGTCTCACACATGTGCCCTCAGGCAAACGAAACATAAGAACTAAGAGATTGATTTCCAGTAAATGCCTGATTTACAGGAGACAGAAACTTATCCCTCAAACAATGAACATTTGCCAAGAATCTCTCCCCATCCTCAAACCAATGAACTTGCTGCTTGGATTCTGGCTGGACTCTCCCTTCTTTGCTCTCTTTGACCATAAGAACAAAACTATCAGCAGATTCACCCATAGCTTACTATAGTTTGCGTGCCCCACATTGCACTGCTATTCCCATATAAACTCAATTTCTGGTCATTTGAGCGTGCTTCAGTTTACTTCTTTATTTAGGTTGACAGAGCAAGACAGGGGCCACTAACTACCCCAGGCCTATCAGGTGGTGGGGGGGGGAGCCTGAAGGAAAGCACCAGCCACTTCATTACCTACTTTACGTGCATTAGCTCTCTGCAGCCTGTCTCACAGGATGTGCACACTGCAGTAAGAACCTGCCATCTCTGACACTACACCTGCAGAAGCACCAAGTCCCCAGGGAGGCCCAGATGCTCATACAGAGGAACAAGGCTACACACAGACAGTGAGATGGGGAGAGGCAGGCAGTGATGGCCAAATGTATGGTGAATCCCATCACAACCCAGCAGAATCCAAGCTTTGTTGGACTCTAGAATAGACAGATGATCTCCCTGTACTGTTCACTGATCTCTGCAAATTCCACCCATTCATGCAATTTGTAAAGGTGAACAAGATGAACAGCAGAACTAAAACCCAAGGGAAGTCTGGGTAGAACCCAGAAGAGAATCCAGGATGTATAGCCAGTAATCAAGGATCAAGTGTGTCTGAGAGTTCAGCAAGTGTCCGGCCTTCTTCCCCTTCCCCGTCCCCTTCCCCTTCGCTTCTTCTTTCTTCTTCTCCTTCTCCTTCTTCTTCCGCCCCTCAGTCCAATGTATATTCCATTTTGTTGAGCCATAAGGAAAGAACACTGGAAGATTCTGCTTCTCCTCCTTCTCCTTCTTCTTTTTTCCTCTCTTTCTCTACACAGGAAGTCCCAGAAACACTGGATAGGTCCTTCAGTAGTTGGAAGTGATCATATCAAGCTTGCCAGTAGCCTATATTCAGAAGCTCCCAGTACTGGGCAGCAAGGCAATGTACTTGTTTTATATAATCCCACAAAGAGTCATCACAGGCTATGTAGGCCTTTAATGAAGACAGTCTGATGACACCATATTTTTTTCCCTCACTTTCATCAAGGCAAATAATTAACAACATCAATTTTGGCCCTTCACTCCAAAGTATATTCCATTTTCTTGAGCCAAAGGAAAGAACACGGGAAGATTCTTATACGGTGAGCCTTCACCCCCCGGGCATTTTTTTTCTCCACCTGAGTTCAAAGAACTTCTTTAGCATTTTTCATTAGTACTTTTCTCTGGCTTTGAAGGATCCTGTACCGTGATTCTGAGCCACAGTTTTTATCACAAGAAAGCCAGATCTCTGTGGAGTCTGAATCTACAGGTTTCACTTTTGATTTCCTAACAGACACCACAACCTAAATTTAAGTGTTCTAGCAAAAAAAAAAAAAATACCAAATGGTGCCTGAGCACAAAGCCTTAGAACAGCTGAAGAATTCCTAAATCTTAGGTGAATGAGAGAAACAAATCCTTCAGTTTTTCATGAACAGCCACAGAGAGTTGTGATCAGAAAAAAGAAAGAAGCGAGGAAATAAAATTCTGTTGTCACGGTAGAAACCACAGGAAAAATGAATTTAACTCATCAGAAGTTGGAGACTGACCACCAAAACCTGATTACTCTTGCTAATGAGGACTGCCAGCAAATTGCTCAAAGAATCCAATTAGGATGGATGCAAGGGATATATGTGTCTCTAGAAGAGCAATGTGGCTATAAGATAAGAGACATACTAACACTTAACCCTGGATAAGCCCTGCAATGAAATTAGTCACATCATACTCTCTCCCAGCCTGTGAATAGAAATGATTAAGTAAGGGCTTTTGTTGATTATTTATTCCTCATTGTGGACGCAAATTTAAGGCTGGTTTTTTGTAACATTAATAGAAGAAAATTGTATATCTACCACACATAGGAACATTAATTGGGGGGAAATAAATAAGAAACATCAAAGTGGCTACCAGTTTGTAACTGTAAATGGGCCTCACGAAAGGACATTACATAAGAAAGAGAACACATATATATGGAATCTAAGGGAAAAAAAAAAGGTCATGAAGAACCTAGGGGTAAGACGGGAATAAAGACACAGACCTACTAGAGAATGGACTTGAGGATACGGGGAGGGGGAATGGTAAGCTGTGACAAAGTGAGGCAGTGGCATGGACATATATACACTACCAAACGCAAGGTAGATCGCTAGTGGGAAGCAGCCGCATAGCACAGGGAGATCAGCTCGGTGCTTTGTGACCACCTAGAGGGGTGGGATAGGGAGGGTGGGAGGGAGGGAGACGACAGAGGGAAGAGATATGGAAACATATGTATATGTATAACTGATCCACTTTGTTATAAAGCAGAAACTAACACACCATTGTAAAGCAATTATACTCCAATAAAGATGTTAAAAAAAAAAAAGAAAGAGAACAGGAAAAATACATAGAGGTACTACAGGGGGTGGGACGTAACTTCTGATCATAGCTTTCCATTCTTCTAAATAACCGTGGGAGAGAACTCTTTTTCTCCCAATAATTCATACACGTATACACATTTTGTTCCAAAATAAGAAAGCAATTTCATTATTTCTCAGACCTCAAATAAAATTAGTACAAGTTATCTTTCTATTTGGATTCATCTTGGCTGCAAAAGACGACATTTACGAGTCTGGTAGAATTCGATGCGTGTTGGAGTGGTGGTTATGCTACAATGTGTTCCAATAAAAAAATCAATGGGGTGTCAACTTCTCGTTCTCTCCTCCCGCTCAGAATCCTCCCGAACCCACAGTCAGTAAAACCATGAAATGCCAATGATCCCTTCTATTAATTTTACAACACTTTGTCGGAGGATGACTATAATGGCAAAAAAAAAAAAAAGTCTTTGAAAAAGAGAAGCATAATAATAACGGTGAAATAGACATTAAAAGAAAATGTTCTAAAACGGAGTTTCAGGTGCACAAAGTCAGAGTTAATGTCAATTACCTGCCATGAGAGACCTTGAACATATTTAAAGTACGAAAGCCGTCATACATTTTAAATAACATTCTATTATTACCTTCACTTCATTCAGTAAGACTATAAACTCTTAAAGGACAGGGCTCAATTCATCTACTAATCTTATTATGTTCTAGCCCGGGGTAGACACAGCGTATATTCAATGAATGCTTTCTGAGTTAATGAGTGAACTTGACCAAGAAGCTAAGCAAAACAGCCTGCTGATTAGATCAAGGGTTGAGAAATCTGATTAGGATGATTTGAATTATATCCCAGGCCTTGCATTTCAGTTCTTTCCCAAGAGAGCCAGAAATCCCTCAAAGCAGCACTTTAAAGATAAAGGCAAAGAGAGGTAGAATCCATTGTTGAGAAGCCTGAAAGAACTCAAAACGGCTTTGCAATCAACATTAAAATGGAATTTTTGCTACAACATTTGTAAAGGGCATATGATACTGTTAATATTTTGGTAATGTATTTATCAAAAGAAACATGCAGCATGTACTCTTCATAAAGAGAAACTTTTTTTCATTTATGGGAAAACACAGAAGTAAGTGGTTATTTAGCCAGGATACTCTCTAATTATCCATTTTGCAAATTTCCCTCAATTCAGTTTGGTTCTCCTCTTATTCCAGGTTGACGTGGCTCCCGTAATCAATCCATCTCCATCTTGCCAACTCCCTCTGCCAGGGATGCTGCCTATGGGAATAGAATGAGGACCCCACCTGCTGGGAGGAGACACTCCAGCGAGTCAGGAGGTCCCCTAAGCCATGAAGTCTCCTAAAACAAGCAACTTTCACCTTAAAGATTGGTGAACTCATCTCCTTGTTCTAGAAAAGGAACCAGCTGCCTCAAAAGTTACGCTGTACCTTGGTTTAACTCCCCAAGTACCTCAAGCAAGGTCTTACTTATGGTGCATGTTGGTGTTTTCCCCCCGATTCATTGGCACTGACTTTGCCTATATTCAGAGCAGCCCACGATGCTTCTAGGCTGACCCAGACAAGCTGCCTGCCACGCTAAGGAGAGTCTACTCAATAAAAAATTGTCTCACGCCCCACACAAATTCCAAACATCCCACCATAGATTTATGTAGAGGAACAAACCTTGTGTAATTTTTTGAGCCTAAATCTTAATTCATTTTACATATGAACACAGAGTATTTTTTGACGATCTTAACATATATTGACGTTTTCAGGAATATAATTATCATTGAAACAAAGGTTGGCTTTAGTTTCCTAAGGGTCAAAAGTCATTCAGAAAATCACCACTGGCGTTGACTCTTCAACATGTTCTACCTGTATTAGTCTACATTTGTAGCTGTTACTTTCACAGTGATTCTCCAACAGCAGTGTTCAACCTCTGCCTGCAGTGGGGCTTGAGAATCAGTCAATTTAAAGGCCTTCCAGGTATTTCCAGCATGAACCGTGGACTACATAGAACCACGGTTCTACATAGAACCACTGTTCTACATAGATGTGCAAGCATCTGACCACTTCATTCTGTCTGCTAATGTGACTAAGCCCTGGCATTTATATACTGAAATACATTTATTCATTCAACAATGTACTTACTACTGACCATCTATTTCATACCAAGCACTGTTCTAGATGTTTAGGATACATAAATGAATAAAGCATATATAAATTGCTGGTCTTGTGAAGCCTCTAGCAGGAAATACATTTCACCAGGCACTGTTTCATTTTACATTTCTTATGCATCCCTCACAATGAGGTAGGTACATTTATGATCCCCTAATTTACAATTAAAAGAATTATAGCACAAAACGGTTAAGCTACGCGTCCAAGATCACACAGATGGGAAGAGGTCCAAGTGAGATTTGAATCCAGGCATCTTACTCCAGATTATACATACTTAACCATTACACAGTCCCACGCTTGTATGAAATGGTGACAGCACATACTTACATGGCAAGAGAGACATATGATACAATTAGCCTCTTACGATCCTAATTTTGTAGCTGCCTCAATTGTAAGTGTCTTACCTCCACAAGAAGAATGTAAGCTTCTAGAGAGAGGTCAATTTGGGAGGCATTAGATCGCACAGGTTGAGAACACATCCTACCTTACCCATCACCAGCTACGTAGTCAAGTTGCTTGACCTCTCTTAGCCTCCGTTTCCTTCTATTTCAAATAAGAATAATACTACCCAACTCAGAGAGTAGCTAGGATCACATTTTTTAAACGTGTGCAGGATGTCTGGCACATGGCAAGCACAATAGATAATCACGGTTATTCTTATTCTCTCAAACACACTGGCTGCCCCCAAAGCTAGGTATGTGGGAAATCTCTGAATAAATATGTGCTTTTTATTCAATTGCTCTCAAATATTCCAGGTTCCCTGGACTCTTCATTCAGTAAACATTTAACAAGCCTCCATTATGTGTCAGGCAGTTCAAAGGGGTTATTCAAACACGAGATCCTTCTCCAATCACGGTAAATAATTCCACAGTTGCCAGAGGAATCATTCTTCTTCCCCGACTTGCCTAACTGCCTAGAGCAAAATTAAGCGGCACCACACTCTCCCCTCAGACAAATTTACCAACACATTTTTTAAAAATGCAAAATCCAAATGACATTGGAATTATTTCATTATATTCATGTAAATGAACGCAATACCAAAAAGGCATTTTGTTTGGTTAATCTGTAAAGCAGACTGCTAAATGCCCCTGAGAACTTGTGAACCCACTGTGGGGATTTATTTCCCAATCCTAATTCATTACCAGCACATTCCTAAAGCAATGCTGGCATGGGGTTGGCGTGGGATGTGGCAAGAAACCTCATTTTTAAATGAGGCAAGATTTCTTTTACTGGGATCCTCTCAGGAGCTAATGATACTCTTCTCCTTAAGGTATCAGTTGAGGGGAAAAGTAAGCCTTGGGAATGGAGAAGTAATCAAACTGTTTGGAGTTGAATTGTGTTCCCCCCACCAAAATTCATCTGATGAAGTCCTAATCCCCAGTATACCAGAACGTGACCTTATTTGGCGATAAGGTCTTTACAGAGATAATCAAGTTAAAATGAGGGCCTTAGAGTGGGCCCCTAATCCAATATGACTGGCGTCCTTATGAAAGGGAAGATTTGGATAGACACACACATAAGGAGAATGCCATGTGAAAATAAAGGCAGAGATCAGGGTGGTGTGTCTACAAGCCAAGGAAGGCCAAGGATTGCCAGCAAACCACAGTAGCTAGAGGAGAGAGGCCTGGACCAGATTCTCCCTCACAGCCTCAGAAGCCCCTCCCACAGGCCAGCACCTTGATCTTAAACCTCCAGCCTCCAGAACTGTGAGACAATAAATTTCTGTTGGTAAGACACTCAGTATGTGGTACTTTGTTATGGCAACCCCAGCAAATAGACATCTTTCATAGCAAATACACACATTTCAAAGCTAGGCCCACAATTTGGATTTACTATGACAGGGTTTGGCTAACTTCAAAATGTGGACTTCTCTCTTCCAATTGCCCCCGTGAAACTTTGCGTACCTTCCTATCATAATTCTACCCTTCAGAAACTAATAGTACTTAAACAGAAACACATCCTTATGGAAAAACCACTGTCAAAAACAACATTCTCACACAAATGGTGAGCATCCGACAAAGTTTTATTTAACTCATTAATGAGGTAACCAACAGGGGAGAAAAATGCAAAATCAAAGTGTGTATAAGAAATTGTGTATGACAAACTGACTCTTTATTATAGAAAGGAAATGCCTAAACAGACCGCTGAATCTGCTGTAGCAGTAGCTAACTTTCCGCAGGTTAGTAAGACCTTAGCCCCTGTGGCATTCACTTTTCTTTGATCTATAAAATCGTGACACGTCAGCTTTTCACAGGTTAACCTCTAACTTTATGGGGATATAAACTTCCAGCACCTCTATCAGTGGTGGATAATTAATCAACTCTACAGAGACAACAAAATTACAGCACCCGAGAGTATCGGGTAAGAGTCAGTTACTAAGAAACAAGGTGCTGCTTCTATTGGAGTAGGCTAATTAGAATATGCTCTAATAAAATAACAATTTAAAAAATCAAACAAGACCCCTTTTTCCATCGTCAAAATTGGGGATAATTTCATTCTCACTATTCATGGGTCAAACTATTAATCAGAATTTGTTGTACAGCTTCACATATGTCTGGAATATTCTGGAAAATCTCATAAAATACATGATCTTACTCTCCAGACAACAATAATAATAATCTATTGGGCACCTAGTATGCATCGGACATTATTTTAACCATTTTCTCTTAAGCTGGAAACCGATGTTACCAAGTTCACTGGACAGCGTGGGGGGGACTGAGGGCAGAAGGTCTGGCAAAATAAGAAGCTGAACTGTGATGTGATTACAACAGAAACCTCAGCTGATCTCACATAAAGTTCTGGAGCCAGAATGGCCCTTCAGAGTTGTCCCAATTTCAGGCAGAGACAAGATTTTGAACCTCCACATCAACCAGTCTTTGGTTGTGGGCAGCCCCCTGGAAGGGCATAACACGGGCAAGAGATTCTTTTATGCTGGGGCAATGCCTGGCAACCATCAACAGCCAATACTCCTTGAAGCTGGAAAAATAAGCACCTTGGTCCTGAGAAGGCATGTGGCAGCCACCCACGGCATCCACTAAACACCTCTGATACTCCTGACAGACTTACGAAATGGGTCATTTTATTATGTCCATTTTACTGATGGGACAACTGACATTAGAAAGGTTAAGGAACTTATATTAAGCCGTACAGCTCAGAAGTAATGAGGCCAAGACTGGAGCCCAGATGTCTGGTTCCAAAGGCTCCATCAATCTGCATTCCCTCTGAAAGAGAAAAGGAGGGAAGAGAAGGGAAGGCAAAGTAGGAGAGGGAGGGAAGGATGGACAAGATGGTACAAGGACTGGGCATGCAGTGGCTTGAAGTGACCCATGAAATGCTCTGGTGTGGTGGGCGGGGGCAGAAGGACATTTTAAGAACACAGTCTAATGTCCACTTGGAAGTTGTATTGCTGTCATGGAAGTACGTCCTTTACCTCTGCCGTATTTCCTACCCGCTCTTATATCTTCAGGGAAGTCTACTCCTGGCTTAAACGCAGTGAGGTTTTATGAATGTGAAAACTGAAGAAGGGGCTGAATTTTACATCTAGGTCAATGAATATAGAATCGACTGTCTACTGGGATAGAAAGATAATCCGAAATTGAACAAATTTAGAAAAAGCATGAGCCTGCGAACAGAAATAACTTTAAGAACATAAGCCCTTTGGGAATCCACAGAATTTAGGGGAAAGAATTTAGATTTCCAGAGGGTTGTTCCCAGTAAAACTAGCAACAGGAAACGCTTGTCTTTACAGCCCCCCTCCCCATTTCCATGCTAGGACACTTCCCGACCTCCTTCAACTTCCCGTCACCCTGGCACCTTTGCTGCTTCCACCGCAATCTTGTTCAACTGGTAATGCCACTGAACAGATAACCCAACAGTTTTGTCAACTGAAAACAGTTTAGGATATTTCCCTCATAAGGATATGTACAGTCTCTAAAGAGACTCATGGAAATGCAAAAACTGTCATGATCCAAAGAAATGGAGTCAAATGATATTCAAAGTAGTTAAAATAATTTTCCTAAGCTACAATCCAGAATATTGTAAATATAGATGGGGTGGGGGTGGGGGTGGGGTTAGAGGCAGAGACCTACTGCCTACTTTGAGACCAGCCCTAGGCACGATGGCTAGGTTTACAGAGAGGCTCAAGAGCATGTGTCTTCTCCACTTGTATCAGTGAGAGAAGGGTCCTGGCAAAAAAGAGAACTCACCTCAGATGGTTCAGATGAAGAGACCTCCATAAAGGGATTACTTAAAAGTAAGGTTAGGGAATAAACCACTCCCTGATCTCGAGACTTACATTCCTGATCTCGAGACTTACAATAAAGCTAAAGAACCCAGGAACATGTGGTATTGAAGAAAAGAGACATCAAAGCACCCAGAGACTAGGGAGCTGGTGAATGTTTGTCTTGGTGCAGTAAACCAGGATCAGTAACAAATCAACGGACATCTCAGCCTTCTCTTTAGCAGACAAAGGAAGTCCAGGCTCATAAGTCTCTTCTCACATTTCTTATTTTTCAAATCTTTTAGCCACATTTGCAACTCTACCAGACTTTCTCTGAAATCAACTTGGCTGTCAGCTGTATCTCTGGGTCCAAGGTAGAGGACAAAGTACCTTATTTAAGGTCAAATAGCTAGTTGGTGGTACAGCTGGGAATAGAAATCAGGTGTCTTCACCTCAGCCCAACTTACCTACATTATCACTGTATGGCTTCCGTCCATCCCATCCAGCTTGGCCAGCAAGTGTACATGTTCTTTGCATTTTCCCTGCCCGCCTAGCAACTGACTCATCACTACCCAGATCCTCATGCTTCATGCGCATCCTGCAGGGCCACTTATGAAAAACGAAATTATGACTAAAACTTTCAACAAGCTAGAAAGAGAAAACAAGTCTTCAATCTGATAAAAGGTATGTCTGAAAAATATATAAGTAACATCATACATACATAACATTTTCCCCCTAATACTGAAACAAAATATGTCTAGTCTCACCACTTCTATTCAACATTGTACTAGAAGTCCTAGCCAGTATAGTAAAAGAGAAAAATAATTAGGAAAAAAAATATATATATTGGGAAGGAAAAAGTAAAACTTTTAATCTGCAGATGGCATGATTGTGTAAAATCATGTAAAATCCCAAGTAATCTATCAGAATTAACATGTGAGTTTGCAGTCATAGTGTCCAGAAGCCATATACAAAAATCAACTGTATTTCTATACATAAGCAATTACAAACTGAAAATTTTAAAATACCATCAAAAATGACATTTGAAAAAGTGAACTATTAGGTATAAATCTAAGAGAATATGTGTAAGACCTTATACTGAAAACTACAAAACTTTACTGAGAGAAATTAAAGAAGTTGTTAATAAATATATAAATATTTGCATATTGAAAGACTCAATAATGTTAACATGTCACATCTTCCCAAAATGACACATGGATTCAACACAACCCCTGTCAAAACCCAGCTGATATTAAAATGTATATATCAGAAATGAAAATAATACATAAAGTAGTCAAAAATCTTGAAAAAGAAGAAAAAGTTGAAGGACTTGCTCTACCCAATTTAAAACTTACTATAAAGACAAATCAAGAGCATGTGACATCAAAGAAAGAATTGACAATTAGATCAATGGAAAAGAATAAAGACTCCAGAAATAGAGCCACACATGTATGACTTCAAAAGCGGCACTGAAACATGTCAATGGGGAAAAGAGAAGTTTTAACAAATGATATTGAAAAAAATGGTTATTCATACTGGAAAGAAATTTAAGTTGATCCCTATCACACACTGTATACAAACAATGCTTTAAGAGGGATTACAGATACAAACCTAGAAGGTAAAACTACTTAAGTTTCCAGAAGAAAATATGACCTTGGAGTAGACAATGATTTTTTTTTTTTAGATAGGATACAGAAAGTTCTAGCCATACAAGGAGAAGATGACAAACAGGAAATCATCAAAATTAAAAACTTCTACTTATCAAAAAAGGTATCAAAAGATACTTCACACTCTGCATTCCCATTCCTGTGCCAACAGTGGAAAAGGCAGAATCAGAACCTCTGAAAAACCGCTCCTTCATAGAAGCAATGAGAACACTGGCTAAATTGTCAAAAATCATTATTTTTCAGAACTCTGGAAATTACCAATTGATCAGATGAGGCTGGCAGCAGAACTGGCCTTGGCTAGCCACAGGGCAGGCTGAGCGCTTCATCTTGGACCAATGGTAGCTTCAGTCTGCTCCACTGACCAGGGTGTAGCCCACACTGCTCCCTCTGCATTAACCATCCCGACAGAGATGTTGTCTTCTCGCCCACCTGATGGCAGGCTGGAAGTTGCATCAACCTGCAGTCTTCTAATGTCCAGGGTTTGCTGTTGTTGTTTGCCTCCAGCATACCCAGGATGTATCATTGTGATGATACTAACAAGACTGCACTTGCTCGACCAAAAAAAAAAAAAATTAACTACCTGTTTCTCAGAGCCTGAGTGGGATCAATCTTTTAAAATTTTAGGGAACCAAGAACTTGCGGGGATCCCAACGTTTGCCCCCATTTTGCCTGGCAGTCCCCCACCAAGTCATCTCTTCACAATTTTGTTTCTTCTACTGAATGGCCTGGCAGCCAAGTCCATGAGCTAAGTGTGCGCCCTAATGGGGGTTGTCTGCAGACACGCCCAACTTGCAGGACTATTCTCTCTGAGCCCTCTCCTTTTCCCCCTAGTAGCAGCTGGAGAATGAGAGAAGCAATGAAACTTTCTTCACTAACATTGTACTCTGAACAAAGCAACATCTTCTCTTCTACCCTCCCTTTCTATCAATTTACAGGAATGGAGAGAAGGGCTGGGTAGAATAATTTTCTGATCGTAGCCCTCCCAAGAGGTGTCTGATCTTAACCTCTGGCAGCTCTCCAAACTTAGAATGTGTGATCCTTGGTGTGTTCGCGGTCTTCAGCTTTGAGACTTGGCCATAAGTCCAAGGTAACAAGAAAAAACCCATTCAGTAAGGGCTTTTAAGAAAGGGGGAGGCGGTATATTTAGGAAAAATAAAGTGAGTTTCAGAATCAGACTCTTAGACATTCAGTATTTATATTCAATGCTTATTATGTACTGCACAGAAGTACAATGAATTGCTGGTTGTAGAGAAGTAAACAAAATGCTCAGGGTCCCTCCTCTTGTTGAGCTTATGACCCTGGTACAGAAAACAGATAGTAAATAAGTAAATAAACACGTGAATTATTGCTGAGAGATACAACTGTTATGAAGGGAATAATAGGAATAAGTGGTGCAGGAGGGGAATGACGGTGATGAGGGAAGCTACCAGGAGGAGGTGACAGAAGTAGGATTTAAAGTAACCTGGAGTCGAAGTCTCGTTCTCCCACCTGCTAAATATATGATCTACCTATGACTTAATGTCGCTTAGACCAATTTCTTCATCTGTAAAACGGGAAGACTAATTTATACTACATGGGGTTGTTGTGGAGATTTAATTAAGTAAGAATATTAAAGGCACCTTTTCCCTGTTACTTTCTTAGAACACAATAAAGGTTTTAAAAAGGCGTCTAAGGGTTTCCCCGGTGGCGCAGTGGTTGAGAGTCCGCCTGCCGCTGCAGGGGACACGGGTTTGTGCCCCGGTCTGGGAGGATCCCATATGCCGTGGCGTGGCTGGGCCCGTGAGCCATGGCTGCTGGGCCTGTGAGTCCGGAGCCTGTGCTCCGCAACGGGAGTAAACCACAACAGTGAGAGGCCTGCGTACCGCAAAAAAAAAAAAAAAAAAAAAAAGGCATCTAAGGCATCTATCTTCATTAAACAGAGGATTCGCACTGTAAAGTGGAAACTGAACTGGACCAGAATAAAAATTTAAAAGAAAAACAACAGATTCAACACTTATTAACTTTATAACTCTGGGCAAGCCACGTAACAGCGCCAAGCCTTCTTTTCCTCAACTGTAAAAGTGAGAAGACAGCACCTTACAGAGTATATGAGGCTATAGACTACTTTATAAAATAAAAATATTTATTCGTAAAGCTCCAGTGTCCTTGATATGATAAAATAATGAACATTCACTATTAAGCAGAGATAATGAACATTCACTCTTAAGCAGAGATGGATTTATCATGAAACTAATGAAGCTTAAACTTTAAGGTGTCTCACTTGTATGTGCCACTGTGAGTCACAGAATTTTGCATGTGGGAGAGTTAGACAAGATGCAGTGAGGGAGTATTTACATGTAAACATTTCTGGTGTATTGTCTAAAGAGAACTCAGGGAAAAACAGAGGCTAAGTCTCAAAGACTCCATTCATGCATCTACAGGAAAAATATCTGTCTTGGATATTGGTACCAAGTGAAAGAAGGAAAAAAATCTTCTCTGGATATTTGGCTATAAGCTAGCCTTTACATAAGTTTGCTCCCTGGGCTGTCCCAAAGACTTCAACCCAAATAATTAGTTTGAAGTAGGTATGGGTTAATAAATTTCCCTGAGTGTCTAAGAGTAAATACAAGTCCGCCCTAGAGAAACCAGTTTTAAACGAAGGTCTCAAAAGAATTCCAAGAAAGTACCAAGACACCAGAAATTTCTATCAGAAATCACAAACACAGGAGAATAAAATGGACTCAATGAGTATAAGCCAGCAAAAACAACAGACTCTAGAATACTAAAATGGTCATAACTAGAATATAAAACAACTATGTTTGGTGTCCTTAAAGACATAAAAAAAAGGATTAAGATTAAAGAACAAGAGACTATAAATAAATAACTGTATTTTTTAAAGAATATAGATAACCTTTAATAAGGAAAACTAATTAAAAGCAAATAATAAATGGGTACATGGTATATAGAAGCAACAGAAAAGAAAAATTAGCAAACTATAAGGCAGATCTAAAGAAATTATCCAGAATGCATAACAGAGATAGAAAATAGGAAAGGAAAGTTAACAGTTGTAGAAAACAGCGAGAAAGTAAATGTAACATATGTCTATTAGAGTTTCAGAAAGAGAAGAGACAGAATTGGGCAGAGGCAAACTTAAAGACATATTAGAAAGTCATCAAAACACCTAAAAAAGAGGAGATCTTTGTTCACGTGGTGGAAGACTTTTTAAAGACGTCAGTTCTCCCCTGAATGATCTATGGATTCATAAAATTCCATTCAAAATTCCCATAGGCTTTTGGGTAACCCTGACAGACTAATTCTAAAATTTATATAGAAGAGCAAAGAACAAAAGTGGCCAAGACTCCAGAAAAAAAAAAAAAAATGGAAGTAGGGCTAGCATTAACAGATATCAAGACTTGTTATAAAATGTTAACAATTAATACAGTGTGGTATTAACCCAGGAATAGACAAGCTGAGCAATGAAACAAAAAAATGCGACTCAGTAACAGACCAAAACATACATGAAAACTTGATTTATGACAGAACTGGCATTGTAGAATAGTGAGGAAAGATACATTTTTCAATAAATGGTCCCTCAAAAATTGATTATCCTTACAGAAGAAAAAGGAATTGGACCCTACCTCAAAGGACACATAAAAATTGATCCCAGGTAGGGCTTCCCTGGTGGCGCAGTGGTTGAGAATCCGCCTGCCGATGCAGGGGACGTGGGTTTGTGCCCGGTCCGGGAGGATCCCACATGCCGCGGAGCGGCTGGGCCCATGAGCCATGGCCACTGAGCCTGCGCGTCCGGAGCCTGTGCTCCGCCACGGGAAAAGCCACAACAGTGAGAGGCCCGCGTACCGCAAAAAAAAAAAAAATTGATCTCAGGTAAGTTAAAGATGGAAATGTGAAACACAAAACTAGGTAATATTCAGAAAATAATATAGGAAAGTATCCTTTTATCAAAGGTGGAGGGGAAGTATTTAATAAATAAACATATACAAAAATGCAGATATTCTAAAATAATTTATAAATTTAATCAAGTAGTTCTGTTTATCAAAAACACTATGAAGAGAGTGAAAACACAAGCCACAAAATAAAAAAGATATTGCCCATTTGTATTAATTGACAAAGCATTAGTAGAAATCAATAACAAAATGACCCCCCCCCCAAAAAAAAAAACAGAAAAAAGAAGTGAAGAAAGATTTGAACAGGTACTTTACAGAAGGGGAAACCCAAATGGGGTGGGGTGGAGAGAAAAAAGGAAACATACTCAAATCCATTAGTAATCAGAGAAATGGAAATTCATCTCCGGCCCCCTCTCCCCCATTCATTCTTTTCTCTATCACTGTGAACCACTCTATACACACTGGCAAAAATTTTAAAGTTTATTTTTAAAATTAATTCTTGGAAATATTAACCACTGGAGAGAGAGAGAACTTATATACTGTTAGAAGGTATACAATATGGCACAACCACTTTGGGAAACACCTGGTATCACCTAGGAACACTGAAGGCGTACATAGCACAATAATTACCCATTACACTCCAAGGTACAGACCCTAGATATCTCTGGTACATACTCACAAGCTGGTATCAAAAACATTATATCAGCACTGTTTATCACAGAAAATAATAGAAAGAGCCCAAATGTCCAATGAAAGCAGAATGGAGAAATACATTCACAATGTGAAATAATACTCCATAGCAATGAAAATGAATGAGCTACAGCTCCACAGAACAAAACAGATGAAACTTGGGAAGAGTGGTGATTGAAAAACACCAATTCCAGAATATGTACAGCTGTATCTCACTTACACAACATTTAAAAAACACAAATAGGGACTTCCCTGGTGGTGCAGTGGTTAAGAATCCACCTGCCAATGCAGGGGACACAGGTTCGAGCCCTGGTCTGGGAGGATCCCACATGCCACGGAGCAACTAAGCCCGTGCGCCACAACTACAGAGACTGCACTCTAGAACCTGTGAGCCACAACTGCTGAGTTCACGTGCCACAACTACTGTAGCCCGCGGGCCTACAGCCCATGCTCTGCAACAAGAGAAGCCACTGCAATGAGAAGCCCGCGCACCACAATGAAGAGTAGTCCCTGCTCGCCGCAACTAGAGAAAGACCGAGCGCAGCAACAAAGACCCAATGCAGCAAAAAATAAATTAATTAATTAAAAAAAAACACACAGATAGAGCTATGCTATGTATTCTTGAGAGGTGGCGTGGTGTGGAGGTTAAGAGCACACAAAACTGCAACCAGACTGCCTGAGTTGGAATTCTGGTCACTACACTTACTATTCCTATGATTGGACAGTTATTTAGCCTCTATATACCTCATTTCCTCATCTGTACAATGGGTCTACCTACCTCTGAAGATTGTTCTAGGGTTAAATGAGTATATGGCACCTACAAGTGTTTGGCACATAGAAATCACTGTATAGAAGTGTTATGCTGCCATCATTAAAGATATAAATATTTGGTAAAAAGAATAATGAAAAACAAGGGAATGATAAGTAAAAACTGCAGGCCAATTAGAGTACGTTCAAGGATGGATTGAGGAAAATACCCTGGTGGACGTCAGAAGTTATGGTAGTGCCCTTTGTTATTCAAATGGTACTGAATTCTCAGGTATTCGTTGTGTTATTATTCTTTATAATTTACAAACACTTTATAAATATTTTGTCATATTCTATGTTTTCTCCTTCCAATGAAAGATACTTCTAAAGTTTGTAAAATTAGAAATAAAAGGGATAGGGGAGTTTAACAGTCAAGTTACCAGTGTCCATTCAAAGCTGCCACCCTAGAAAATAAACACAAAATTGCACTCAATAACAGATGGCGTTTTCCTGAGATTCCAGTACCTTGTTCAAAACATTAGCAATTTCTCTTGTTTGGAAATGACTTCTAAGCCTGCAGCCCTTCTCTTGAGCATTCTGAATGTTGACAGTTCTCATCCTCTGAGGAGAGATTTTATTTTTATCCAAACAACAGCAAGCGATTTGAAACCAAGTTTGATAGATGAGATGGGTGCTTTTGCTCTATGACAGATAAGTGAGATAATAGTGTGTTTCATAAAACAGTTTCTCGAAGTAATTTCAAAAAATAATGGACTCCCAGGCTTAGCAAAGTAATCAAATCCAACCTCCCTCACAACTCAGGGACTGGTTCTGCCAGAACCCTGACAAATGGCCAGTCAGCTTCAACTTAGAATTTACAAATAACACAAAAGTAGACAAAACACCCCAGAGCATGGGTGGTGATAGGCATTGATACTTACCCATTAATCTAACCGCCACATTTCCTAAATGTATAATCTTTTGTTATATTTTACTGGTTAACATCGGACCATCGTTTCCGTTGATAGATATCAAAATCTGATTTCTATCGTCAGGTGCATTAGCTCTCATTCCCAGAGGAGAATAAGTTGAGAAGCGTTCACGTATGATTCACCTAAGTCATTGATGAAAGTAGCAACCAGGTCATAACCGAGTACAGAAATCCTGCTCAAATAGAAACCTGCCTCCAGTTGGGAATTAATTAGTAATATTTGTGGGAATGGTTTCCATCTAGACCATAGGGAAATCATGAAAAAGGATCAGATGCACTGTTAAAATTTAGACACGAATTGTCTATGGAATTTCCTAAATCTATTACTGTAATAACCCTATCCAATAAATGAAATGAGGCTAATTACATATATTTATTTTATTTACATATATATGTATATAACGTATATTTTATTTATGTAATATATATACTTTATTTACATATATTTTATTTATTTATTTCATGCTAGTTCATTGTGATTTTCCTTTCTAAGTCTACATAAAATATCTGTTTAAGGACTCTGGGGAATTTTCTAGAGGTTGTCATTAAACTTATTAACCTACAATTTCACCTGCAGTTTTGACAATGAAATATTTTCCTATCACCGATCTTCCAGAAACGCTACAATATTTACCATAAATATTGCTACCAACGCAATATTTTTCAGACGTTATTGGTCCATGGTCCTATGATCAAATTTGCAAGCTCTCTCACTATTTGTGATACAATTTAGTTAAATGTGGAAACCTTCCCTCTTCAAAGAAACTAGGTTGATTTAAAATATATTCTTTCTGATTTTAGATTCTTTTCTATTATCGATATTTATTCATTTCTTCCAGTTTGAAAACAATTTCCCTTCATAGAATTACCTGAAGCAATATAAGCAAAAATCCAATTTTAACTTTTTAAAGATCTAAAATTCTAACATTATTTTTTTTTAGGATTCTTTGAAGGATATACAAGTGTTAAAAACACCCAACACATACTTGCTTTTAAATATATATTTTAAACAATGCAGACTGTTCTAAGGCAGTTTTCATCTTTAAAACTGTGTGCCCATAATTGTTACTTTTAAATCTTCCTTCTATTTCTTTGCACCAACTTTTAGACATTTATCCCAGATAAAAGAGAATGATTCAGCACAGGAGGGAGACAGAGAAGTGGCAAAGGTCAAGAGAAGCAGGGGTAGGGACGGGGCAAGCAGCACAAGTTGCCCAAATTCCATGTTAGACCCTGGCTCATGAAATTGAACCTGCAAAATAAGAGGCAGCCAGCATTCCATAATTACCACGCAAATTGGTCCTGAATAAGGTCCTTCCATATTACTATTTATTTCAATCCACCTGGTTATAAAACTGAATGCTTGTGTCCCCGCCAAAATCCATGTGTTGAAGTGCTAACTCCCAATGTGATGGTATTTGGAGGTGGGGCCTTTGGGACACAACCAGGTTTAAGTGAGGTCATGAGAGCAGGGCCCCCATGATGGGATTAGTGTCCTTATTTAAGAAGAGGAAGAGATCAGAGCTCCCCACACCCCGACCATGTGAGGACACAGTGACATGGTGCAAAGGTGGTCTGCAGACCAGAAAGATAACTTTATCAGGAACCAAATCAATGAGCACCTTAGCCCTGGACTTCCCAGCCTCCAGAACTGTAAGAAATAAATTCCTGTTGGTTAAGCCACCCAGTCTAAGGTTTTTTGTTTTTCCTGTAGCCCAAGCTAAGACACACTATAAGCGTGGTAAAAAAAAGACATCTTATTGAAATTAAATGTTAGCTATAAAATTACTCCCCAGGGGGCTTCCCTGGTGGCGCAGTGGTTGAGAGTCCGCCTGCCGATGCAGGGGACACGGGTTCGTGCCCCGGTCTGGGAAGATCCCACATGCCGCGGAGCAGCTGGGCCCGTGAGCCATGGCCGCTGAGCCTGCGCGTCCGGAGCCTGTGCTCTGCAACGGGAGAGGCCACAGCAGTGAGAGGCCTGCGTACCGCAAAAAAAAAAAAAAAAAAAAAAATTACTCACCTGCTTAGAAACAAAGTAACTCCTGTGCTCGTCAACATTAAATCCATACCCTGGACCTAAGCTTTGAGCTGCCCTACCCACCTCGTCCCCATGTCCAATCACGCAAGAGTCTACCTCATCAATCCACGTATGTGTCTATCAGCTAAAGTAAACTGCTCATTCCCATGCCTTCGCAAATATTAATTCTTCCACCTAAAATGGCCTCGCCCCTCCCTTCTAGCTGTTCATATTGTTCTCCTCCACTCCTCCTTCCTTATCAGAAAACAAAAATAAAAATAACTACGGTAAAAACTAATAAACACGCGCCCTCTGTGATTTCTCATAATAGAATCACCCCTTGCGGCCCTGCTCCCTCCCCCATCTTGCTTCTTGGTGGAAAGCAGGAGGAGGAAAGCTTAGATCAGTGGTTTGGTGTTAAAGATTCTGTGTTAAATGGTGTGGGTAGGACCCGGGCCTTGATATTTGGAAGACTTCCCTGGGGAATTGAATGTGTACTCAGGAATGAAAGCCACCGTGGGATCAATGCTTCTCAGTCCAGCTGTGCACAGGGTCAAGGGCTAAGCTCTGGACACATTCTCTTAATTAGGAGTTATCCACAGGCCTACCAAATTAGACTCTCTGAGGCTGAGGCATTTATTTGCATTATTAAACACTTCTTGCCAAACCTAGACTGAGAAACTTGGGCCCAAACAGCACATCAGCCTGATAGTAGAGCAGAGTGGAAGGTTCGGTTCTAAGGCCCACTGTCCTCTTCCCCTCCCATTCTGAAGTCCTTTAAAGTACAGGAACAATGCCCCTTTTAACATCATCCAAAACATCACTTGGGTATTCTATGATGCCCTAGAGGGGGGTCATTATGAAAGCCCCAGCTTCACCTAGGGTGGTTCTATAGTACATGCCCAACAGAACATGCAAGTGTGGGCACATGCAACGGTGCCCTGTTTTGTGCAAAAGAAGAGGAATATGTGAAACAGCAAAGAAAAACGTGTGTTCCTCAGAAGTACTCTGTGCTCCCTGAAAAGCAACCACGCAACCACGATACCATCCCCAACTTATTATCTCAGTGGTTCAGCCAGTCTGCAGGGAGCACAGAAAAGGGAATGAATTCTGCTTAGAAGAGGGTGCAGGTAAAGCCTCACCGAGGAGGTGGCACTTAAGCTCAGTCTGAGAAGAATTTAACCAGATGAAGAATTCGGTTCAAAGCTTGCTAG
This sequence comes from Neophocaena asiaeorientalis asiaeorientalis, assembly GCF_003031525.2. Classification (NCBI taxonomy): domain Eukaryota; kingdom Metazoa; phylum Chordata; class Mammalia; order Artiodactyla; family Phocoenidae; genus Neophocaena; species Neophocaena asiaeorientalis. The sequence continues at coordinate 719,553 of NW_020172814.1, read as the reverse complement.
GAAGAGGGGAAAGCCCCAAGATGCAACAGTGAATGTCTTGTTCTGGTACTGAGAATCACCACTGTGCTCACATGTGAGGAGTATGAAGGAAAGAAACAGCACGAAGCTAGATGGCTGAGGGAGAGGATGAAGCCTTGAGTGGCCTACTAAAGAGGTCGCAGACAATGGGAATCAGCAAAGCTTTTATATCAGAGAATCCGTTACCACTCTGGTCTGTGCCAAGTCCTCCTTATTCACAACTTTAATAGAACCGCAACGTTACAGTTCTCTGGGAATCATGGAACATCTTACAACTGTCTCATTGTAATTTTGTAACATCTTCAGACAAACTAAACATTCATGAAAAGGTTCACTGTCAGAATAAAAATTGCAAGAAAGGTCTTTAAGTGACTGTAAAATTTCCTAAGAAAAGCTTGCAGACTCTTCAGGCTCGTGATCAATCCCCACAGGTATCCTCAACTGCTGTCACATTCAGTTGCTATAACAACCTGCCACTCACATCTACTTTACACCAGTAACCTAAAGACAGCTGGATCCAGAAGAGGTTAACTCAAACATAAAGCAAAAGATGCCAGTGGAGGAAAACTCAGCAGGGAGGTAATTACAAATGAAATCACTATTCTCTTAATGATCCTTAAAAAAGCAAATGATAATGTAGACCCTTGAACACACGCAGCGTGTGTTGAAAGACTGAAAGGTACACCAGGAATGAACATTTTATCACTGACCAAGAAAGGGTCTCTTTTCCCAACTTCATTTCCATCCACTCCCTCTCTGCATAAATTCCCAAAGGTCAAAGTGGGTACTTCCTTAACCTTGCTCTCCTCCAATTTAAACAGGCATGACTACCATTACTGACCTATCCCTTTGTCTCTCCCTCTGAAACAAACAGAAAAACAACCAGCTTTCCCAGCCTAAGCAAAATTTTCCATCAATGTTGATTTTACTCCTTTCCTGCCTGACTCTTGCATGATGTTGTATCAACATTCTTTTGCTCACTGATAACTTTACCCTCTCCTTCCAGACCGGCTCTTGTGGAGCTTGTCCTATTCCACTTGTCCTATAAGGTCAGTTCACCTTTCTAACCTTTCTTATTAAATTATAGAACACTTGGGGACAGGGACTGTGTCTTATTTGGGGCCATAACGGGACCAGCAAACAGTAGGTGGCCAATTTTGTGAATGTGATCGGAACCGCATGAAGAAATTTTGCCCCATACACAGAAAAACTCCGAAAAGGTTGCTTTCTTCAATTTGTTGGTTTAGAGCCTGTGGGATGTGGGAGGCCCTATTATTTAATCCTGGTCAGAAATGGCTTTGACGTGCTTTTCTTGGCTCTCAAGAAGGAAACAGAGGGCTTCCCTGGTGGCGCAGTGGTTGAGAGTCCACCTGCCGATGCAGGGGACACGGGTTCGTGCCCCGGTCCAGGAAGATCCCACATGCCGCAGAGTGGCTGGGCCCGTGAGCCATGGCCGCTGAGCCTGCGCTCCACAACGGGAGAGATCACAGCAATGAGAGGCCCGCGTACTGCAAAAAAAAAAAAAGAAGGAAACAGAAAAGAAAGACTATGGCTTTTTTCTCTTTCTGTAACTTTAGAAGAAACCAGACTTCTATTTAAAATGAGTAGTTGGCATTTTGGCTGCAGGGAACATTTCTCAGGATGATGAAAAGTGAAATAAAATCAAAGAGCAGACAAGCACGTTTTCAGTGACATCAACATTTTCTAAGATGCTGTGGACCCTCGGTAAGGCTTAAAGATGTGTCCGTTTGCTCATTTACCATGAAGTAGGCGCAGAGCTCCATAACAGCTACACTATATGTATGCGGGAGGTGGATGAGGATGCGGACACACGCTTGCACAGAAATGTTTATTATTTCGATTTTGCTCTTAACACTTCATGTAGATATTTGGAAGTGTTAAATTTCCATGAAAATTAATGAAAAGAGGAATATTATGTGGGTGGAGAGGAGGCATGAAGAAACAAAACATGAAATTCCAGCAAGGGAATGTGATGAACAAGGGCTTCACACTTCACCTTCTCCTGAAGCCTTCTCATACAAAGCCCGCTGCCCAGTGGCCACTTCTGGCTGAAAAATATCGTACTGAATACTTACCAAACCATTTCCACATACACTGCCCTTGATGGCGTTAAACTTCCCCTTAGCGTCCTCGGTGCAAATTACCATTCCACCTTGTGGCTGTCGCGATCCACCAGGGAAGGAGAAATCGTGAGCCCTGTTCTCTTCTACCAGAAGAGGGGTGCTCTTCAAAGACAGCCTTCTCAGAAGTGCTCAGGGCGCAGGCCCACCCAGAACGGGAGTGATGAGTCATCGGGCGGTCCTGCCCACTCGCAGCATCTCAAGTGAATGAAACAGGAACCGACTGGACTGGCTGATGGCTCCCAGCCTTGGGAGGATAACAGTGAAGAGTAATTGAGATCTACTTTCTATCAGGCGTGATAGAAATACGTGAGGAGTTTTTTAAAAATAGCAAGCACTAGGCAGTATTAGTAGTATTATTAGATGAGCACGATGAGGTCCACAGAGGTTATGTAACTCGCCTAACGTCACAAGTTAATAAAGGATAGAGTTGGGATTTGCACCCAAAAGGTGGCCCTCTGGAGGAGAGATGCCCACCCTGCCAGGAGGTGTGATGTGAGTGTTGGAAGGGTAGACTGAGGAAGGAACCAAGGCCAGTGAGGAAGAGGCCCTGTAACTAAAAATGGAGGCCAAAGACTTCTGTCTGACTCAGGCCCAGTCTGTGGGACTCAAGAGCTTCCTCTGCAGGACACACAAGGTTCCAGCCAACACAGCTCCAGTCACAGTGTCACGGCCTCAAAGGAAATGGGAGACTTGCTCAGGGCGACAATACCCAGGTGTACGTGGAGGGGAAGCCCTCTGAAAACCCAGAATGTCCAAGGAGGACTGCAGAAGGCATGGGAAAATCATAGCCCCAGGAGGCTCATAATTTTTCCAAGTGACAACAGCAGTCTTTGGGCCTCTGCCAGTGGATCCCGCAGCCCTGAGCAACGAAGGGGAACAGAAACTCATACCGGAGGGCACAAGTGACTCCGAGAGAGCTGGGAGGGGCACTGTGCCATGGAAGGTGACAGCCGTCTGACATTAGCAAAAACTTCCCATTTGGAGGGACTTGTGGCAATGGGATCACAATGAAAAAGGACCCGATTTTTCAACAGGATGGATTTTTGAATAAAATACACAAGGGCCGTGCGCGTCTTTCACTTCGTCGATATTTTGATCAGTGGAAGGTCCTTGGTCTTGGCACAGAGTATCTTAATGTCTAGATTTTCTGCATCCATTTGCTATCCTATACACACCTTTAAAAGATGCTGCTGAAACTTAAACAGGGTGTGAAACCTGAATCCACATGAAATGTGCCCTAAAATCACCTAAGTATTGTCTGCAGCCCAACTAGGGTTCTTGCCTCAAACACTGTGTTGAAAGGTACGTGCTGTCAGAGCCCTCCATGGACTTGGAGACACACGAGGTGAAGTGGGGACACAGCCGCTCCTCCCATCGGGGACCACCTCCATGGCGGGGGTCTCACAGCAGTCTCCTCGGCCAAGAACTAGCTATAACTGTCTCAACTTTTTCAGGAACATCGCTTAAAACCAGACGATTTTCCAGGAGAGCCCTGCTGCATTTGATCAACAAGGCACAGAGTTTAAGAGCTATATGTCTCCATTTTCCCCTTGAACACGAGTCTATCCTTTTCTAAGCTGAATTTACCAGGGATTTCCTGTGGAGCCACGCTCCTCCACAGGCCCCCATGCTGAACTGGAGAAAGAGCCCGCAAATGAGGCACTCGAAGGGTTCATCTGAGGCTGGCTGGAAAGGCATCATCCCTTAGTATCAAGGTCCCAAAACTACTTTGATTGGAATCACCTGGGGAGCTTGTTAACCACAAATTCTCAGCTCCTAGAGGGATTCCCAGTCCAGTGGTTTTGGGGGGTGGGGTGGCCATAAATTTCCAATAAACTTCTCAGGATGTTCTGATGCAAGCCGTCCACAAACCACACTGACCAGTGCAGGGGAAAAATGTTGCTCCAAAGAAAGAATGAGCGTTTATGGAATGCCTACTCTGTGGGACTATTTCATACAGACATGAGCGCACTCAACCCCCATACCTGCTCTCTGACGTGGGCAGTGCTATTATCCCCATTGTACTCATAACGAAATTGAAGTTCACAAAAGTTTTGTAACATGCCCAAGTTTATACATCTAACAAGATGCAAATAGAACTTGAACCAGGTCTGTCCATGTAAACCCCAAAGTCAAGCACTTTCCCCCATACAACATGGGTTTCTAGGACTAGCAAACTCTGCGGACAGGTTGAAGAACTGAGACCTAAGAGGGGGTACTGGACTTCAAATCTGGGGAAAAAGTAAATATCCTACACCCTTGGAGATTGTTGGGTTTCATATTTTGGGGGTCACCTAAACATCCAAGTGTCTACTTGTTTGGCCTTCACAGGAAATAGGAAGACCCTGGCCCACCATTTTCTCCCCTGGGACACACCACATGCCTCACTACTTTTCATCTAATCCACCCAACATCACTGTTGTCATTGATTATGGCAACCGGCAGGGACAGAAAGCCCAACCAAGAGAGCTCGAGAGAGAAGAATCTCACAATGAGAATCTGAAAAGAGAAACAGAAGTTGATGCATTCTGCTTGGACTCATTGTCAGGACAGAGGAACGATCCTAGGCTTCATTCCTGCTTCTCTCTGCGCTTATAATGGCATAAATTAACATCCTCTTCAGACATTCTGACAAGGCCATCACAATGCTAGACTTTCGTCTCTGAGAGGATGCTTAGCGAGGAAAGAAAGAGAATCAGACAGTATAATAAATGTATTTTTATTTTATATGTATATATGTATTATACTCTCGATTCTTTGTTACTGGTTTCCTACAGATAGAAAAGGAATGAAGAGAAAAAGAACTCTCTACCTGGAATTTGCCTTTAATTTGTCATTCCCTTTCCTCAAGACTTATTTCTGAGGTTTTCTGACACCCATACAATGCCAATAGTGAATTTTCTTACTGAAACCATAAAATTTTCCAATTCCAAGCCCAATTTCCAATTCCTAAAACCCTGGCAAATTCTTTAAAAAAAAAGTCACCATCCTGGCCCTGAAACATTTTTGTGGATGCGCAGATAAGTGAGGGCTGGTGAAGTCTGCCCCGTCTCAAATTACCCCAATTACTTATAGAGATAGAATGCAGAGAAGTCCAGAATGACAAATTCCATCTAATATTCTGGTCCTGCCTGCCATTCTTCTCGCTTACGCTGTGCATTCATTTTGCAGAATGTTCTCATGTGCCCAGGCGAACAGAGAAAATCCTCAAAGCTACACTGCAGCTCTGCATCTACTACAGGACACGGAGCTCCTCCCACTTTTTAAGGAACTAATATGATTTAGAACTGGAGGTGTAATCTCAAATTCATCAATCTTAAGAATTTTCACATTTTACATCGAGTCCTTAGAGTAATTTACAAAGTGAAATTTTTGGTAAAATTATTAGATATTTCAAGTTTCCTTTCTAAATCCAGATCGTCTCTTTCAGATCTTAATCCTGTATGTGTGCACTGATCCCTAAGGTCAATTAATTATACTCATATGCTGTCCCTCCCCTACATACTATTTCAAACCTCACATTTATTACATTCATATTTAATTTTGCCTTGGAATTCATAATTATAGTTTAAATTTAGTTGTATTGTACAATAGTTGTACAATTGTACAATAGTTGTACAATTAGTTGTATTGTAAAATAGTTGTATTGTTGTCGAGGTTTTTAAGTGGTTATAAACTAGTATCATCTTGCTTTATTCCCATTTGCTTCATCATATAACTATCACTGCATTTTCAAGTCTCCATGATGTATTTTTAAAATTTTATTACTTTAATAGTTAATACATGAAGATAAAAAAATTAGGCAGCAATAAAAAGTAAGTTTCCTTACTACTATTAGCCTCCAGTTTTCCAATCCTTTCACAATTTTATGTAAAATATTTACTTAAAACAAGTTTACGGATCTTTCCAGAACCTGTAATGCATTTACAGTGTATATGTGTGTGTACAAATAGATTCTTATAACATAAATCATAGCATACCGTTCACTGTTCTGAACCCTTTTCTTTTTACTTCACGATGTACCTTGGTAATCATTATTTAGCAGTACATAAAGACTTGCATCCTGCGTTTTAACTGCCGCATCGTATTTCATTGTTTGGACATACTGTTATTCAGTCATTAATTTACCAGCTGCACAAATTCAGGGAGCCCCTCACATTCTCTTCTCTGGGGCTGTGCAAGGCCCTGCACTATATTGTTTCTAATCCTACTACACACAGTCCTGCAATAAATACCTTTGGAAATAAGGCCTGTGTACACGTACCATTAACTAGCGGATCTGTAGAATGAAACCCTAGATGTGAAGTGACTGATTAACTGATCCCTCTAAATGACGCCATCTACACCTCCCTCTTCCTCACCCCATCACTGAGTCCTGTTGATTCCACCTCAAGTCTATACTACCTTTCCATCACCTCCACCTCCACCTTGGACCAGGTCACCATCACCACTTTCCTGGGCTATTGCAAGACCTTCCAAACTGGTCTCTCTGCCGTCCACCTGCCTGCCTCCCAGCCCATCCTCTACAGGGCTGCCAGTGTGACTGTTAAAAAATGTAAATCTGTGCACCTAACGTTCCTGCTTAAAGCCGCTTAATGTTTCCCTTTGCCTAAGGTAAGTCCAAATTCCTTCCACAGCCTCTCTGACCCTTGCTTAATAACCAGGCTCATCTCTTACTCTCTTACACGCCCACTCTACACTCTGGCCATACTGAACCTCTGTCATGTCCTTGATGGAACTGATCACAATCTGACCCTTGGCACATCTGACTCCATTTGCCCAGAACACTAACTCCTGTATAAGTCAACCCTCCATCTACTCAGCTACTCCTCCATTCTCAGTCTTCAGCTTAGACGTACAGCATAGTGGTTAACGGCACAGGCTGTAGAACTAAGCTGCCTGGGTCTGCCTCTACCATTTACTAGCTGTATACTCAAGATAAGTTAATCTACTTCTCAGTGCTTTATTTTCCCCATCTGTAAAATGGGACTAACAATAGTATCAACCTCATAGATTTGTTGTGAGCATTCAAAAGGCACTAAGCATGACAGATGGCTCACAGTAAGTACTCAGTACCTGACAGGTATGATTACTCTTATGTACCCTCCTTCGAGAGGTCTTCATGGACCCCCTGGACAAGGTCAGATCATTTTGTCATAGTATCCCTGCCATATGAATGGGTCCAAAGAGTAGAGGAAGATGTACTAGTGATTAACTTACTAATGTGGCTTCATCCATTCATTTAATCATTTATTCACCTACATGACACATATTCATATGTGCAATCTCTGCTCCAGGCAGCGTGCTAGACACCTGCGAGCACTGGGCAGACTCACTGCCTTCCCAGGGCCGCTAAAGTAAGGAACTGAGCTCCCTGATTATTGATTTTGCTATCCAGTCAGTTAATATTTACGGCACTAATAGTTAAGCCTCGTGGTCAGGCGATCTTCTGGATGCAAGACATAGAACAGAAAAGCCCAACCAAGCCCCTCACTGAGAGAGCTTTCTGTGGGATAGAGACTCAGACAACAAACAAACACACTTTTAACATAGAGTTAAACTGTGATGGCAGCAATGGGGGACAAGAACAAGAGCAGAGTAAGGGAGGCTGTTCTAGATCAAGTGTCAGCAAAGTCCTTTTGGAAGAGGTGACACTTAAGCAGACCCTTAGATGAAGTGAGAGAGAGACAAGGTCTATTTGGTGAAAGAGTTCCAGACAGAGGTAACTCCAAGTGCAGAGTCCCTCAGATTTCTGTCTTGTTCAGGGACAAGCAAGAATGTTGGTGAGGCTAGACCTCAATCAGCAAGGGTGAGAGTGACAGGAGATGAGACTGGAGTGGCATCTGGGGCTTTCTGGGTCAAGATGAGGACTTTGGATTTTCTAAGTCTGAAAGGAAACCATTAGAGGTTTTTGAGCCAAGAAGTGACCAGAACAGAATTATGTTGTAAAGAATCACATTAGCTGATGTGTGGAGAATAGATCTGAATGTATGTGGGAGGGGACAGCTATCATCAGAGAAACCATTTAAGAGTCTACTGCAATAATCCAGAAGATGGTGGCTTGGATTAGAATGGGAACAGTGCTGGTGGTCAGAAGTAGTAAGATTCAAGACTCAAGATTCAAGATTCGTGCCCCGGTCCGGGAAGATCCCACATGCCGCGGAGCGGCTGGGCCCGTGAGCCATGGCCGCTGAGCCTGCGCGTCCGGAGCCTGTGCTCCGCAACAGGAGAGGCCACAACAGTGAGAGGCCCGCGTACTGCAAAAAAAAAAAAAAAAAAAAAAAAGGAGCAGTCAGTGATGGAGGGGGAAAGTCAGAGCAGAAAAGGGAATAACTATTTACAGTTATTAAGTTATAGAGGTAAAAAAGGGGTGGGAGGTGAAAAGGTACAAAAAGGATTCCTGAAGGAATTCATCACAGGTATTCTGCTGGCATCTTCCCCCTCTTTATTCTTTAATACCACACCCTCCCAGAGCCTGTGGTTTTTCTTCCATGCCTACTCCCTATGCTTCTTTCTTCTCCCCATTTCTACTGAATCAAATGTGTGTGTGTGTGTGTGTGTGTGTGTGTGTGTGTGTGTGTGTGTGTGTGTACCTATGCACACGTGCAATGCTTGCATTAGGCAGCCAACAAAAGAACTGGTCAAAAGATATTCAACCTAGAGGAGAAATGATAAATCAGTGGAATTGCTGGTCTTCTTGGTTTTGCTGTTTAAGAAGTCTTGAGATTGACATATACACACTACTATATATAAAACAGATAACTAATAAGAACCTACTGTATAGCACAGGAAATTTACTCAACACTCTGTAATGACCTATATGGGAACAGAATCTAAAAAAGAGTGGATGTATGTATATGTATAACTGATTCACTTTGCTGTACAGCAGAAACTAACACAACATTGTAAAGCAACGATACTCCAATAAAAATTAATTACAAAGAAAGAAGTCTATAGCTCAATATACTTGAAATATATTATTCTGGGCAGAGAGACAAGTCAGATCACATTGACAAATAGTCAAAATAACCAAATTTCCCCTAGTCCAATCAATCTTCCCTCAATTATTTAAAATTTCAGACCTATAACATCCTCCCTTTGATTTTCCTTATTATGTTTTTATGTCCCTGACGTGACGAGACACCGCAACAACATTAAATCCTTGGAGCTTGCAGGAAAGCTTCCCCTCAGCTTGAAAAAAGAGAATCTAACAGAGGTATTTCTATTTAAAATAACTATTTAAAATGCTGTGTAATTTTTTGAAATAACTTTTGTGATATTTTTCTTATTATAAAACATAAATAGATTTAATTAGTCCTAGCAAATTAAAAGTGGTGGTAAACTAATCTGTTTTCTTTCTTCCTATACTTTTGTCTCTTGACTTCTGATAACAGCCTCTATTTCCCTTTTAAGCGTACATTACCATGTAAGCTAAACCAAAAGAGAACAAAATGGAAAGTTTTAAATTTCTCTCTGAATCTAACTCTCTTATTATACTCTTTAAGTCCACTGACAGATTTTATTGGTCCCAACCTGATAGCTTTCCGTTGTTTGGGGGGTATTATCAAGTACATCATCTCTGTTTTTATGACTGTCATATAGTACCTAAAATTAGTTATTAAATAAAATACCCCAATTCTCATCAAATGTCAGCTGTTGTAACATGCCATATCTGTGGTCCAAGAGACTCTTTTAAGCCCCAATTCACGTTTCCTACTGCCTGCTTTATATCTCACCTTAAAGATCCCTCATACCTACCATGCTCCAAACTGAACGTCTGGTCCTTCCTCCATCTCAGTGGTCCTTTCATCCTCTCAGTTGCTGTGAGTCCTCCCTATGGACTCCATCACCCTCAACCTCCACAACCGACTGTCACTAAATCCAGTCAATTCCACCTCTACAGTATGTCTTAAAGCTCTCCATTCACTGCATCTCCTCTGCCCCAACACCAACCCAAGGCATCCTCACCTACATTATATACCGCAAAAGCCTCCTAACTGGTCTCTCCTCTTGTATACTTTCCCCTTCCAATCCACATCCAATCTCAAAATACTTTTCTCATAGACATCATTCTGAAAAATAAAATCAGGTAAGATAATTCCCTGGTTATCAAAACAGCACTGTTAGACCAAAATCATTCATCAAAACATAATGGTACTCAGTTATGATGTTAGTTGCTAAAAAGAGCTGAGAGTTCCGAAAATCTAAGAAAACACGCAGATTCTAATTTAATAATTCGCACATGATATGGTCATGAACTTTCTTCTATGAATTCTTCTGTGAAGGATCAAGGATTCACATATAAGGTAAAATCATCAACAACCCTTTCTTAATGAAGAAGTCAGCTAAGAATGAGGAAAGACTTTCTAAAGCTTTGTCCCCTTAAAAAATACCTTTTAGGGTTCAAGAATTCTTGATATATCACTATTGACCTCCGCTATTGACCATACAGCTTTATGAAAGATGCTGATAGTATATCACTTCCTCTGTTTTAATTTCCTCAAAAAGTCTTACCTTGTGCATAATGTTAGGGCTTTTAGGACTTCTCCTGGGAGTCTATTCCCCATTCCTAAATGACCTCGCTACTTTGTTATTACAGATCTGATAAAAACTCTGACAAAACACTTCTTATATGTTTCTATTTTATTTATCGAAGCATCTATTTATGCATGTTGTTAGTTAAGGGTGCTGTTGTTTTCAAGATGTACAAAAGAAAACAAAACGTTATCTCGTGAGGAGATAACATTTCCTTGGAAACAGGACTTTTTCCCTTAACTGCAATGACATTAATAATCAGGTGTCTCAAGTCATACAAAAGGGAGGAAAGGGAACAGAAATTACCAGCCAATCTTTCCTACGTCAATGGGGAACACAAGGATCATGACCCTCATCTGGGACAAGAGTAGATGTTCAACAAGTTAATCTTTCATCATATTTTCATTTCTAAATACATCATATGACAACAGCAACAAAAAAGTTGTCATCAAAAGAGAAGATCCTGAGTAAAACCACTCAAGCAACAACCAAAGAGCCCCAGCTTAATCCCACTGCTCCTCTAAGAAGCCCGTCCACACCCATCATGTGCCACCCAGAGCCAAGCACAGAGGGCATCTGATCAAATGCAGAAGAAAAGGGTTTGGTCAGGGACTTCCCTGGTGGTCCAGTGGTTAAGACTTCGCCTTCCAATGCAGGGGATGTGGGTTCAATCCCTGGTCAGGGAGCTACGATCCCACACGCCTCGGGGCCAAAAAAAATCAAAACATAAAACAGAAGCAATATTGTAACAAATTCAATAAAGACTTTAAAAATGGCCCACATCAAAAAATCTTTAAGAAAAAAAAAAGGATATCGGCAAAGAAGTATATCTTTGTAATTTCTTTGTACAGACCTCTGTAGGGCTCTATTTACATAGTGACAAAGGAGCAGATGAAAGAAGTAGAGGAAAACTCAAATGACTCAAATCAGAATGTTTACCAATTTACGAAATTCTCAAACTGTACATCCAACATTCAAGTGACTAAATTTTTTCTTTTCATTTTCCCCCAGATGCTCACTGTCGCGTCAATAGCCCTGAGTCTGAGGAGTGAAATAATTTGCAAACCATGAGGAGAACCACATGCAATTTTTCATAGCAAAAGCTTAAAACAGAACATTTTGTTTGTGGTCAGAATTGGGAAGCTAGGAAACTATCTTGTTATGATTAAACCTTTTTCTACCCACTTCTTTCAAGATCTGCAAGACAAATAATCCATCAGACCAGAATTAAGGACAAAGAAGGGGGAACTGGCTTGGGGTCTATCAATCACAGGATGATCCAAAATCACGAGTACAATTTTGTGAATAAAAAATTTACAAAAGTTTGGAGCTACTCCCTGTAAGACACAAACAAAAAAAAAAATGTTGAACTGACTAAAAATTGCATGGTGAAAATAGCAAATGTTACTCTTTAACACAGTTTTCTGGAATATCTGGTCAATAAACATGCTATTAATTTGGTGTTTTTTTCAAAACAGTTATTTGGGGAAAACTTTAAAGGAAAAATTATGGCATGTCACAACGTGGTCCAAAATAGTGGCGATGTTTCCTTCGGATGTATACCCAGGAGTGGGATTGCTGGATCATATGGTAGCTCTATTTTTAATTTTTTTGAGGAATTGCCATATTGTTTTCCATTAGTGGCAACACCAATTTATATTCCCACCAACAGTGTGTGAGTATTCTCTTAATCAGTATCTTACAGAGCTATCTGCACCCCCGTGTTCATTGCAGCATTACTTACAATAACCAAGATACGGAAACAACCTAAGTGTCCTTTGATGGATGAATCAATAAACTGTGGTACATATACACAATGGAATATTATTCAGCCATAAAAAAGAAGGAAATGTGCCATTTGTGGTAATATGGATGAACCTGGAGGGCATTATGCAAGTGAAATAAGCCAGACAGAGAAAGACAACTACTGTATGGCATCACTGACATGTGGAATATTAAAAAAAAATCCAATTTCATGGAAACAGAGATCAGAATGGCGGTTGGTTGCCAGGGCCTAGGGAAGGGGAAAATGGAAATGCAGGGGGGCGGGTGTAGTTCAAAGGACAAACTTTCAGTTATAAGAAGAATAAGTTTTGAGGATCTAACATACAGCATGGTCACTCTAGCTAATAATACAGCATTGTATACTTTAAAGTTGCTGAGAATAGATTTCAAGCATTCTCACCATAAAAAAAAAAAATTTAACTATGTGAGGTGATGAATGTGTTAATTATCTTGATCTTGGTAATCATTCCACAGTGTATCTGTATATCAAATCATCACATTTTACACTTTAAGTATATACAATTATATTTGTCAAGTTTTCCTCAATAAAGCTGGAGGGGAAAAAAAGATTAAAAAAACAATGGCAACAGCAAAGTTTGTTCCCACCTGGAGAAAGTCACCGCTCAGAGTCCTGCTGGCTAATATCACAAGGTCTCAATCAGCCCTCAACCCTGCAGGCTCAGAAACGAGGCTTTGTCAGCACATTAAAGAATCCTTCTCTCATAGCTGAGACTGAGGGATAAATCCAGAATGCTAGTTTATGAATTTCTATCGAGAAAAGATCCACACAGGGACATGAATTTTCAGTCTGTGTGAAAAACAACATTTTACCTCCAGCATGATAACATTCTTTTCCTTCTTGGGAAGCCAAAAAAAAAATAAAAATAAAATAAGAATGAGGGTGGATAGAGATGAAGGCGAGTTGGAAGCAGTAAATGTAAGGGCTGACATCCAGCCCGGCCTCCCTGATGCAATGCGCCCATCTGGTCTCTGCCAGTGCAACCCAAGAATCCAAAGGCATCGTTTTGCCAAGGTTCCGTTTCAGCTAATCAGGGCTCAGAGAGGCACCACCAGCTTTGTCCCAGTGTCTTTTCTGTTTTCCCATAGTTAATCAACCTCATTGTTTAGCAACACATTCTTCCATTAGATATATTAATACTTTTAATCACATTCAAGTCGTCTGGCTTGCAGGGGAGCCATTCTGTAGCTTTCTGGTGACTTTGTACATTTCTCTATTACAACAGATTTTGAAGTCTAATTTCAGCAGATCATCTCACCTCCTTTATTTGGAAATCCTGAGGGGTTAGACCAACAGGTCTGTAGCTCCCAAGGACAAACAATAATCTCATTATCCCAGTTAGTTCACTTTGTTCAAATTAAGTCTGGTTCAGAAAACATAAGTTTTTTTTGTGACCGCCTGGAGGGGTGGGATAGGGAGGGTGTGAGGGAGGGAGAAGCAAGAGGGAAGAGATATGGGAACATATGTATATGTATAACAGATTCACTTTGTTATAAAGCAGAAACTAACACACCATTGTAAAGCAATTATACCCCAATAAAGATGTTTAAAAAAAAAAGATAGCTGTTCATAAGAAATTAAAATCATTGAGAAAAAATGGAGCAATTGACAGAGAGTTGCCAACTTATTTATTTTGCTAAGAACATTTAAAATAAAAAAATACCACCTACTAATACTAAGTAAAGATATTTCAACCCAAATATAGGAGAAAAGACAGTCTCAGGATAAAGGAGTGCCTTATAGGGTGGTACCCTTAGTTTTCCCACTTTTCTTTGCACCACGCTCACCTCTTTTTATTCCAGTGTGGTCTGGGGGCGGGCACAGGATGGTAGAACAGCACTTGGGAAACCATCCTCAATGGCTCCATCACTCCGAGAGCCTCCTCGCAGACCTCAGGGCAGGATGTGGCCCAGAAACAAGGGCATCTGCCCTGTGCTCCAAAGTCTCCTAGCAAAGAGATTCCCAAGATCTTCCTATATTTAAGAAACAAATGTGACACTCTACAAAAACTAACACAACTCTTAGGTTTGGGAAGAAATTTACAAAAATAATATATGGTATTTCAATATGCCTACTTCTTTCCTTCAGAGCTGAGCTTCTGGGAAGAGCAGTCCTCGCTTACATGCCTGGATCCACTCGCATCTGGCCTCTGCCCTCTCGCGCCACTGAAACAGCCCTCAGCAAGGTCATTATTAACCTTCTAATGGCTAAATCCAATGAATGTTCTTCAGTCCTTATAAGATTAAGGTCTATGCCGAGTACTTCCTTTTTCTTGAATTTTTCTTGGCTTCCAAGACACATCCCTTCATGTCCTTAATGGCTTCACATTCATTGCTTAAATCAGGGATGGAAAGGAGAATTCATCTTCCTTATTGACAGTGATCAGTTGCAGTGGGTTCTAAGAACATGGTGCTGAGAGATTTCCAAGAGTGTTGATCTTGATGAGCAGTGTTTCCCATGAGCATGAAAGGAGGCACAGGACAAAATGCATGCCAAACAGTTTTTAATCTCATTTTAAATATTGGTATCCTCCAGAGTTTTATCTTTCACTCCCTTCTCATCCCTGGATTATGTCATCTGTGCCTATGGCTTCAATAACCTCTCACACACTGACTCCCCACGTCCCTGTTTCTAAACCAGAAGTCTCCCTATGTTAAACTATCTATTAACCCGGATATTCCACAGGCACCTCAGTCTCAGCATGTCTATAACTACATCATCTTTCCCCAGAACCTGCTGCTCCCCCAGAATTCTACACTTTGGTTAATGGCCACCACAGTTAATGGCACTTCTGGCCAAGCCCACAAATTGGCAGTCGTCCTAGGCTTCTTCTTTCTCTCACTCCTTATTTTAAATAGTCCCCAGGTCTTGTCACCTTTACAGTCGAGTTCCTCTCCTCCTTCCTCTCTATATCACCATAGTTCGGTTCCTTACCAGCTTTTTCCTGGATTTTCATGATGGTTCTCTAACTGATCTCCAATGCATCCCTCACAAAATATGAATGTGACGTCTTTGCTTTAAAAATTCCTCAAGGCCTCCCCTAGTATTTTGAAAACATTTTTTCTTTATAACTTTACTGAGGTATAATTGATACACAATAAACGGCACATATTGAAAGTGTTCAGTTTGATGAGTTTTAACATACACGTGCACTCACGAAACCATCACAACAACCAAGGTAATGAACACATCCGTCGCCCTCCAAATTTTTCTTGCATCTCTTTGTAATCCCTCCTATGTAGCCTGTATACGCTCTAAAATCAGACCACCTGGGTAAAATCCTCATTCCGAAACTTCAAAGCTGATTTTGGGCAAGTCACTTAAGCTCTCTCCATCTCAGCTTCCTCATTAAAGTAAAAAGCGGATAATACTACTACCAATCTCATATATGTGTGACGAGGAAAATATAGCTAAAACTTCAGAGTGCTAAGAGAAGCTTCCGGTGGCTCCCATTTCACTAGATTAAAAGGCAAATCCTTTAAAATGACCATATGCGAGGCTGTGTATGATCTAGCGCTCAACAGCAACTGCTCTGCCCCATTGCTCTTCCTTGTACTTGCCGGGCAATTCCTTACCACAGGGACTTTATGCCCCGCTCTTCCCTCTGTTCAAAACATTCTTCCCCAGGGACTTCCCTGGTGGTCCAGTGGGTAAGACTCCACGCTCCCAATGCAGGGACCCCGGGTTCAATCCCTGGTTGGGGAACTAGATCCTGCATGCATGCCCCAACTAAGAAGTCCGCATGTCGCAACTAAAAGATCCTGCATGCAGCAACAAGGATCCCATGTGCTGCAACTAAGACCCAGTACAGCCTAAATAAATAAATATTTTTTTTAAAAAAGAACAAAAACATTCTTCCCCAAATTTGCCTGGCTTGTTCCCATATTAATACTGTATCTCTGTTCAAAATGCCAAGACTTTCCTGAGCAAATTTTTACCTCTTTCCCAGCCCTCTTCTGTTCACTCTGCTTCTTCCGTTTTCCAAACTGCTTATCACCCTCCAGCTTCCTATATATTTGCTCATATATTTATTGTCTCCCTTCACTTAAACATAAGCTTCATGGGAACAAAGACTTTGCCTCTTCTGCTCATTGTTTCTCCAGCATTAGGTTCATACTAGGTACTAAAAACAATGGTTGAATTAACAGTGCCTCTGGCACACAGTAGAGACCCAACAAATAGCAGCTGTTATCAGTAATGTGATTGCCATCATCGTCATCACATGTGCCCTAGCACCACCATACCTAGGGAACAACCTCCAACTCTAAAACACGGGAGACCAAACCCTCTCCTCCCCAAATCAGGCACACATCTGCCTTCTGAGGGTAATGCCATTGTGTCAAGTTACATTTCTCCGAAGTCCTTGACCTTGTCTAACCTTGATTTCTGCAACTAGCTGCTTCCTGTAATGTTTGCTTTCTCAGCTTCCTAAATCTGGCCTCACCACTGAATAAACCACAGACCTTCTCTTCAGAGCTTAGCCTATTTGACCCTCAAGAATCTGCCAAAATTAACCTCAGATTTTCTGGTCCCCAAAATAAAAATCCACACCATATGTCAATCCTAAGCTCTGCTTGATGAGGCCTTCTCTACAACTAACTGCTCATACTCTAGTTGGACCACATGACTTTAAGTGAATTATATATTTTTATGAAACAATCTTTAATTCATATAAACACTTTTGTGTCTTAGTAAAAGTTTCCATCTTCCAGCGATACTTTAAAACCCACTCACAGCTCTTGAGAAAACCTGCAATTCTGTCATGAGTAATACCTATTTATTTGCCTAGATGACAATTGCTGTGCAAATACTAACTAGCAAACCAAATAGTGATCTTAAAATAGTATGTACAATCACTTTTCAATAGATATTTGTAACTATACATTTTGTGTGCCTTTCATACCGTGGGGCCTTATAGGTAGTCAATGAAGATATATTAAATTGAGTTTGCTTGCACTGTGGAATCTGTGTGAGAGAGCTCTAGTACATAATCCTGGGTCATTTTAAACCTCGCCTGATTTGCCATGCGTGAATACTTTGCATACAACATATTTGTTAGAGCCAAATGTTCTAATTCAGAGGCTCTCACAAATATAATACACTAAAAAAATGTTCTTCAGTTTATTCCCTTCTACCAATGCTTTTCACTATGGTAACTGCCCTAGAGCCTGTGATCCTAACTGCCCTAAACCACCAACCTCTCTTCACAGTTCAGTAAAGCTCAGTCTTGAAAGCAGTTCCTGGGATCTGACAGACACCAGTCTGGACGATGCAGACTGTGTGAGTCATCCAAAGCCACCACGATATTTGCTCCAAATCTCCCATGTACCACATCTTTATCTATTGGGAAAGTTCCAGATATTGTTCCTACATATGGGTGGACTTGCTTCAGTGTCCTTCCTCACTTCTCCCAACCCACCTTTTGTATTATTATTTATTATTTAATAGCTGTATCTCCAAATGGCCTCCCCACTGCGTTGATTCTCTCTGCAACACACACAAACATACACACACATACACACTCACACAATGACCACTACTCCTCCCAGCCTGAAAACATTCTCAAACCTCACTCGTCCTTTATTAAGAAGAGTCCTGTAGCTTCATCCTCCCCAGCTTCTCAATCACTCCTCAACCCACAGCAATCCAGCCTCTAATCCCAAATCCCACTG
The DNA here is from genome assembly GCF_003031525.2 of Neophocaena asiaeorientalis asiaeorientalis. Lineage (NCBI taxonomy): Eukaryota > Metazoa > Chordata > Mammalia > Artiodactyla > Phocoenidae > Neophocaena > Neophocaena asiaeorientalis. The sequence goes on along the minus strand of NW_020172814.1, from coordinate 701,380 downwards.
AACCTGATCTCACCAATGGTCTCTGTGTTGGTTAATCCAACAGACGTTCCCCAATCCTTATCTTATTTAGTATCTCTACAAACTTTGGAAATGTTTTGTGGGTGTGGTAAAATACGTATAAAATAAAATGTACCATTGTAACCATTTTTAAGTGTATGGTTCTGTGGCATTAAGTACATTCACACTGTGTGCAACCATCACCACCATCCATCTCCTTTCCCCCAGCCCCTGGCAACCACCATTCTACTTTCTGTCTCTATGAATTTGATTAGTCTACATACCTCATATAAGTGGAATCATACAGTATCTGTCCTTTTGCAAGTAGCTTATTTTCAGTTAGCATTATGTCTTCAAGGGTCATCCACATTACAGCATGTGTCAGAATTTCCTTCCTTTTTAAGACTGAATCACATTCCACTGTATGTGTGTACCACATCTCACTTATCCATCCATCAACAGACACTTGGGCTGCTCCCACCTTTGGCTTGGGTATACTACCTTGGGAAACTTTTATCCTTCCTTCCATAACTATTGAGAGACATTAGGGTACATTATCCTTACTAAGCATTAAGGATAAACCAGTGTACAAAACAAAGAATTCTGTTTTCATGGAGTTTACATTCTGATGGGGGGAGACAAACAGTGAATAATAATTAAGTAAAGCATTAACATGAGAGCTGCAATTTTAAATAGATTGGTCAAGATAGACCTCATTGCAAGGGTGGCCTCTCAGCAACGACTTGAAGGAAGTAAGGTGGTCATCACTTTGGTTCTTTCACACAGCACTTGTGACACGATTATCTACCCCCATCTATGTCTCCATATCAGGGCTTCTGGCTATGTGTTCAAACCTACCTTCTGCCATTCACTACTTTATACATCATGCTTTAGTGATATTAATCTACTTTGATTTTTCTTTACAAACCATCAGTTTTTTCCTCTTTTCCTTGGTTCATACTGTGCTGTTACCTAAAAACTCTTTCCACCTTTCTCTACCTGGTTAAGTTCTACTCATTGTTCAAGACTCCACATCAGGAATCATCCTTCCAGAACACCTTCTCTGAATACGCCAGATTTGGCCAAGTAGCCCTTTCTCGTGCTCCCTGGGGACCCTGAATATACCTGAGTTTCAGCATTTACTTCCGTACATAGTACGGAATATAGTATCTCTGAGGTAAATGGTAAGGTAGTAAGGTTTTCCCTTCAACATTTTATTTAAAATAAATTAATATTTCTTGATGGTATACAGGCACCTCTTAGGTATTTAAATGTCTACTCAGTAGCAAGCCATTTTCGTGGGATTAGGAAGTGCCACAATGTAAAACTGGTCACTATGAAGAAAGTGGACCAAATTGCATAAGGAGCCCAAAGGAATTTGGGGAAGGAAAGAAGTACAAACTCAACTCTCGGTCTTACAAACGTAAAGTTAAGGACACTGGTTGGGACAGACCAAGGGGTGGGGGGCTGAGCCCCTGGGCCGGCTGCAGTACCCGTGTCAGCGAGGCGCGATGCTCTCCTGGACCCTGCCCCCTGGCACCGTGATTACACACCAGGAACAACAGCTGGAAATGAGCGAACAACCGTGGCCTGAGCCCTCGGCACAGGGCTACACACACACACACACACGTGTTGTACACAGAGCCACTCGACTTTCACACGGCTCTCTTCTCTCCTTTCCTGACTGAGCTCATTCCAACTTCTCCGAAGATAAGCCTAAGGAAAATTCACAGAAGATCATTAACGTGGCCTCACTCTCTTTAGTTGTTTTTTCTTTTTGTTGTTGTTGTTTTTGCGGTACGCGGGCCTCTCACCGCTGTGGCCTCTCCCGTTGCGGAGCACAGGCTCCGGACGCGCAGGCCCAGCGGCCATGGCTCACAGGCCCAGCCGCTCCGCGGCACGTGGGATCCTCCCGGACCGGGGCACGAACCCGTATCCCCTGCATCGGCAGGCAGACTCCCAACCACTGTGCCACCAGGGAAACCCAAGGCCTCACTCTCTTAATAAACGTCCAAACAGATTTTGCAGCCTGAGCAATATGGATGCTGAGAACATCAATAAGCCATTTCCGATATTAAAATAGAATATATTCAGCAGGCAATCTCTGTCAAGACAGGTTTTGGCAAAGGGCAGCCTGATGTAAGGCTTAGGCAAGGGTTCTGGAGACAAATAAAGCTGAACTGCAGACCGGCTCAACCTCTTACTAGCTGTGTGGGAAAGTTATTTAGCTCCTCTGTGGCTTATATCGGAAAAGGCAAACGGGACGAACAGTAGTCCTTACTTTGTCAGGTTGATGTGAAGGATAAATGAGAGGATCCAATGAAGTGCTTCGCAATCAGCACATTTAACTTTTAAAGTGATCAGCTGAAAGGGAAAACACTTAAAACCTTTCCATATGCGAAGGTCAAACAGCAAACCCACAAACAGCATCCTGTGTGTCCTGAGCAAAACAAACATCTAGGGAAAGCACTGGAAGCACTGGGAACTTGAGATTGACCATATGGGATCTTCCGCAGGTTACGAAAATAGCTTAATTTAATCAGAAACCCCAAGCTTCCAAGAGGCCTGAGTAAATATGAGGAGGAAATAGATTTTGTCAATCAAGACCTTGTGTCAGGCTCTCCATATTAGACACAGAAATATGATTAACTTAATCAGAGGTCATACGGACCACGGGACAAGACAAGCATTCTATTCAGTTTTTTTCTAATATCTGCCCTCAGATCATTGATAATAGTGGCTTTAAATAATGATCTTTGTTTGTTATCTCTTATAAGTCAGGATGAATCAGAAGTTTGAACAATCTGTGGAACAACTAAAAATTTAGGCTAACTGGTTTCGGAAATTGGACAGAACCACTGAGTAGAACACGATTGGATGGCAGGAAACAAGACAGTGTTTTAAAAACGTGGACCCCAAAATAGTTTCCTACACTGGGCCTGTGTACACTCACCCAATAGTGTTAGCTATAACTTGAAAATATTTCCATGTGCCTTATTTTAAGAAAACATACATACAAAATTTCAAAGCAGAGACATCAGAAGATAGTGATTTGCATTAGAAAAGATTCTTGATTTACAGGAAATATTCATGGAAGGATTCCTTTGAATAGTAAGATTCCTTAGAATATGAAGAAACACTAATTCCAGAAACCGACTCTGCTATTACGTTAAGATCTTATGGAAAAACCCTAACGAACTTTTTGGCCAATCCAATATAAAGTTGTATCTGTATCGATGAATTTAAGGAATTAACAAAAATAACTAAAATCTTACTATCATAAATTGGAAAAGCAGGAAAAGATCTTGAAGATCATAGACGCTAACCCTTTCATTTTATTAAAAAAACGGTCTGTTTCAGCAGGTGAAGTGACATCACTGATCATCTGGAGACTGGAAGCCAGAAGCTTGGGACTTGGTCCTCCAGGCACTTCTCATCACCCCAAGCTGCATCTCCTTTTCCCTACATATGATTTGGACAGTGCATTTTGAAATGCTTCTAAACATCAGCTGTCAACTTTTCATAAGCTAAGAGCCAGAGCTCAAGCCTCCTATAGACTACCGTCTTTATGAAAGAGCAGATCAATCTGGAGGTAAACAAAGTGTGGCAGAAGAGATACGCCAGACTGAAAAGGCCCAGCCACATGGGAACTGATTTCCCACACAACGTCACTGGCAATCTGAGGCTTCACTGCACGGGAGCCATGAAGAAATAGGACCATTAATTTATTCAACCGATATTTGTTGTTTGTCTATGTGGCCCAAGCTCTCAGAGTAACACAAGGAATAAGAGAGAAGCAGTCCTTTACTATCCATCAACTGTGACAGCCAATACTGATCGAGGGCTTCCATGTTCTGGGCACGGTGCAATCACATAGTTTACCTCATTTAATACACCCAATATACAGCCTGATGAAATATGCCCTACGGTGATCACCATTTTTTCAGCTGCAGAAGGAAGCACAGAGAGATTGAGTAACTTAACCAATGTCACACAGCTACTAAGTGACAAAAGTGGAATCTGAAACCAGACCTCAAAGTGTCCACCCTTAGCCAGTGTGCTGGATTGACTCCAAGAGAGTGGCGGGAGAAGCACATTAAACACATACCTGCAAATCATTATTTACTTTACCACTGTAATTAGTTATACAAAGGGGAACTTTAAGTTACTCAGTCCTTTACAAGAAGGATCTAGTCACTGTCACATAGGGCTATTTGCACTACCAGACTTATTCACTACTTGCCAATGTTATAGCAACATTTACCTTCCAATACAAAATGCCATATTAGT
>NW_020172814.1:685917-697046 GCF_003031525.2 Neophocaena asiaeorientalis asiaeorientalis | reverse complement strand
GAGGAAGCTGTGTTTACAAGCTTTAAGCATTAACCACTGACACAAACCTAACTCTGTCCATTCAAATTCTGGCTGCCAGAGGAAATGTCCTTTTGTATTGATGTAAGCTTGAAAATGGGTCTTCAAACCACCCAGCCCTGTCTTGCTTGAACACTTTTTTTTTTTTAATACCAGAGAAGGTGGGGTTTTCTCTTTTCTTTTCACATCCAGTTCACTAACTACTCATGGTGAAATTTGCCAGACCTTAACTCTTTTCTTTGCTACAATTCTGAAAATGCCCATCATCCGTCAAACCAGCCCACGCAGGTCTGGTTCCATCTTAGTTATTCATGCCCATAACCGCAAGAAAGAAAAGAAAGATTCACCCCTCATCCCCCAGGTCTGCTTGATTTATGTCAAATGAGGGCAATTAGTAGGCATATGGACAACGTCATCTACCTAATGGAAAGCTTACTCCCTCACTCAGTCATGTTTTCCATCCAAATCTGTTTCAAGTGAACTGGGAAAACCATGCAGAGCTACTTCATATAGTGCACAGTTAGTGCATCGCAAACAGGGGATCGGGATCTGATACCCAGCCTGGGCTCAGCCCTCCAAGCCATGCGCTGGCCTGGCTCTGTGTCCACCTCAAAGAAGGGCATCTCTTCCTCTGCACAGACCTCAGCTTGCCGAGCCAGGTGCCCAAAGGCTGCGTTCTCCCGCGGTGCATTTCTGTAAATTCACACCAGGTATCTTATAGTTTAGCCAGAGCCACAGAACTACCCAACCCTGTGCAAGTCATATCTCACTGGCTCTCATCGTCTTCATCTCCAAACTGAAAAGATGGACGAAATAAATTCCAAGCCTCCTCCCTTGTTTAAAACTCTAAATATAAAAGTTTAGGCTTCCCTGGACTTTTCAGAGACGCAGTGTGATCTGCCTAAGAGGGGAAAAAAAAAAAAAAAAGGCATGAACAAGAGATCCCAGAGGCTTCCTATGGGATCTTGGGCAGGACTTCTCTGTGGATTCCATCTCTAGCTCTCCTGAGAATTTCCCAAGGGGTTGCCTTAGATATCTCATCCCTCTCTTCAACGGGAAGAACAGAACCATTTGCCCAGCACCCAGTGTAGTCAGAATGGCCAACAAGAGGGTAGCTATGAAAGCGTTTGGCAAATGTAAAAGGTGTTATATAGATGTGTCAGCTAGGTCCTCCCTCCGGATTGTCCGGGAAGTTCTTTTTGGTCATTTCCCTCCCAATGCCCTTCTTCCCTATCTTTCCTATTTGTCAATAGAGTATATGAGAGTGAACATCTGCTTTCCAGTCTATTTTTGCCATTTGCAGGATCGAATTGGCCATCCAGAGAAGGTTGACACTGAGGTGTTCATTATTCCTCCTGGTGTTGCCCAGGGATTCTGCTCCACCACGACTTTCAAGGTTGCAGCAGGAAAGGAAAGCCATCAACTAATCAGTTGCCTTGGAATAAAGTTAAAGTTAAGCCCACCACCATATTTCATAGCATATTAAATCTGGGCATCTCCTCTACTTAAAGCCCTACAACAGGATTTGGAAATTGTGGACTCTAACAAATTCAGGCACAAATTCTGTTTATGCAGTCTGAGAAACGGACCGCAGAAATTCACATTCTTGGGAAATAAATCTAAAATATCTTGGTTTATTAATTCTGGATGAAAGACCAGCTTCTTCTGTCTCCCACTTCTGATTTTATTCACATCAGCCTGGGGAAAAAGTGAGACAAAATCAGTACTGTTTGGCATGAATGCAAGATGTGTGATGTGAGGAATTTCCACAGGGAGGATGCCTGAGGTCAGGCTGCAGAAGATATTCCCCTGGGGCATCAGCCTGGCTGCCCTGTGTCTCCACTGCAGCCCCCACCAAAGCGTTTCGGCAGTGGCAGGTATACAGAGAACGTCCATCAATCTCTCTCTGGGGATTCACCACAATCGCTCCTCTCTGCCTCAAAACTGGAGACTCAGAGACTGTCTTGCTGTAAGAAATGGGGAAATTACCTAGACAAGCCCAACCCTTCTTTCCCTCTACAACAGTCAGCCCCAACCTTGCCTGCTCAGTGTGTTCAAAAGTGGTGCAAAAATTTAATCGAGGAAATATCTCTGGAAAACTTCTGTGACTTGCTGGTGTCATAATGCTCAGCCTATGACTACAATTTTTTTAAAAAATATTTATTCATTTATTTATTTTGGCTGCACCGGGCCTTAGTTGTGGCACAGGGGATCTTTGTTGTGGCATGCGCACTTCTTAGCTGTGTCATGCAAACACTTAATTGTGGCATGCATGACAGATATAGTTCCCCAACAAGGAATCGAACCCGGGCCCCCTGCATTGGGAGCATGGAGTCTTACCCACTGGACCATCAGGGAAGTCACTGTGACTATAATTTTAAATAAACATCCACAAAATTCAACACCCATTTATGATAAAAACCCTCCAGAAAGTAGGCATAGAGGGAACTTACCTTAACATAATAAAGGCCATATATGACAAACCCACAGCTAACATCATTCTCAATGGTGAAAAACTGAAACCATTTCCACTAAGATCAGGAACAAGACAAGGTTGCCCACTCTCACCACTCTTATTCAACATAGTTTTGGAAGTTTTAGCCACAGCAATCAGAGAAGAAAAAGAAATAAAAGGAATCCAATTTGGAAAAGAAGAAGTAAAGCTGTCACTGTTTGCAGATGACATGATACTATACATAGAGAATCCTAAAGATGCTACCAGAAAACTACTAGAGTTAATCAATGAATTTGGTAAAGCAGTAGGATACAAAATTAATGCACAGAAATCTCTTGCATTCCTATACACCATTGATGAAAACTATGAAAGAGAAATTAGTGGGAGGGAGACGCGAGAGGGAGGAGATATGGGGATATCTGTATACGTATAGCTGATTCACCTTGTTATAAAGCAGAAACTAACACACCATTTGTAAAGCAATTATACTCCAATAAAGTTGTTAATAAATAAATAAATAAACTAACATCCAACATACTAAATCCATGTAGGATGAGGATGCTCTCATACAAAAGCAAAAATGACTGGACTCTTGGGCCATACCCTGCTTGTAAGGCAGCTGGATACTGGAAGTAGAGTGGGCTTTACAAGTGGCTCTGGGTCCAAATCCTAGTCTGTCATATTCTGAATAATTTGGCAGATTAGTTAACCTCTCTGAGCCTCAATTTCCTCATCTATAAAAAGGGCCAATAAATCTCTACTGGAAGGGTTATTTTGAGAATTAGAAAAATACATTTAAAGAGGCCAATTGAAGAGTCTGTCCCAGGTGGTAGGACATCACCATTGTAACATGCTGCTGGTCTTCACCTCTCCTTTCTTGCCTTCCAGCAGATCAGAAATCCCAAAAAGGAGACAATCGGTCCAACAGGCGCTGTGTACGTGGAAGGTCGTACTGTACAATCTTCTTGATTTTAATTAGTAAAAGACAGCAGGTGTACGAAAGTCAGCCTGCCACGGGCACACTACCCTGTACGTAAACATCGGAGGTATTACTCACTCCTCCACAGTTTTACAGATGCCTCTTCACACCAGCTGGATATCTGCAATGCTTAGCGAAAGTGCAGATGGACAGGTGGAGTGCAGAGGTTTGAAAACGGGGCATGTAAAACACCTTATCCAACCAAAAGGAGAAAGTTAATCCCATGAGGTTATTTCTGGCTTATCCCAGCTTCTGATTCTTAATATGTCACGTCCCTCTGTACCCTGATTCCTTCGTGTTCAGATCACAGAGAGGTCGTGGGTTACGCAGAAGGATTTCGTTGGAAAGCACCACTCAGTGCTCCAAGAGGCATCTGTGTCTGAATGATAAAACCAAACAAACCACAGGTGCCAAACGTGCATGGAATCAGCCGGCCAAACATGACTCCCTGTGCCCAAGTACCTATTTGAATCACTAAGAATGACAGTCCCTCCTGGGTTTGGGGTTGAATCTAGTTGCAATAACTATCTTTACAAATTTGGACACTTGCTCCAATTTCATGAATTTGCAACGTTGGAAGATTTGGAAAACCCAGTCAATAGATCGAACACAAATAAAACCTCTTGATTGTAGCAATGCTGAAAACCATAGGAGTTGCTATATAATAACAAAGCTCTACATTTTGTTAGTGTTTTTACATCTACAAATATAATACATAATCATAATCTTGATTCTCTTGAAAAGATTCCTGTCGAGAATGTATATTTGCCTTATGTATAGCTGGAGAAAAGTTATTTGAGCACAACAAGCTTTTAGTGGCCCAAATCACAATCTCACCAAAGCTGTACTAATTAGAAAATCAACTATCTGTTCTTTGATAATGATCTCCCATAAATAGTTGCTGCTTGAGTCAGATTTACAGCATACCTCCTTCCAAGGAGGCAAAGAGACAAACTCTCTCATATGCTCTCATATGCCACAGGCAGTTCTTTGGCTCAGGGATCGTTCCCAAACTGATGATTGCCATTCCTCTTTTCACCCCACCCTCCTCGCCCACCTACTGCCATTCCAATTCTGTCAGCTGTAGCCTCCTTAAGGAAAAAGAAGAAAGAAAGGAACAGAACTTTAAAAGTCTTCCTAGGTAGGGTCCCCTTGCATTCAGAGCAGCAGCAGAGAACCTCTGCATCTCTCTGGGTAGAAACAGAGCTTCAATTTAGAAAGTGCCATTCAGCCTGGAACTCACTGCCATGGCCAGGTATGAACAAGGACATCCACGGGCACCCCGCATCACCTCCGCTCTGCCCCACAGACACGCAGGACCTTAAGAGGCAGAACCCTGTGCATACAACAGCTATTTCCGAGGCAGAGACACCTCCGACGCACATGACGAGATGAACATGCAAACTGCAAACACAGGCTCATGGAATGAAAGCCCAGGTATACAAACAGCCTATGTTTCACTCAATAAATAGAACTGCAAGAAACAGAATAAGTTAGTGAGAAAAAAACTGAAGTTGGGAAGGAAAAAGTAAGTGTGTGAGTGAGGAAAAAGGACTTGATCCCACAAGTAACCACTAACAGGACTAAAATTTTATATATAATGGAGTTTACTAAATAAAATAATACATGGGAAGATACAGAATGGAAAATGTAAGGCTGTTTCCTTATAATCATAATACCTAATGTAAGGGAGTTCTGGTGGGAACAGTATTTTAAAATTGTTCTAAAGCTGTTAAAACATCCACTTGTAGGTTTCTGCCTTATAAAGTGAAGCTGGCATGGGGGTTGGGAGGGGAGGTGAAGCAGGGCAGAATTAGCCTTTGTTATGGAAACGATTGCTTTAGTAGGCCTTTTATTCAGGCAAATGGAAGGCAACACTCTTCTTTGGAAAGCCTGAATTCAAAGAAACCCATTGTAAAAACATATTAAGTATCTATTTAATAATGGAAACCGACTACCCTAACAGAACTGTGTCTGCAGAGGCAGAATCACGCTTTTGTTTTTGTTTTTTTCCAAAGTTTGATTGAGAATTGATTAATCGTTGAGATTCTGGTTTGTTCTTGAGCTACTGTGTTTGTATCACACGGGCTTCTGCTCTCTGAAGATGGAGCTGGAGCTAGACTATCAGGACTGAGGTAAGGCTTCACCCTCCTTCCCCTGCCCCTGGAGGAAAGACCACAGGAAGGCAATTCGGACTTGTCAAAGCACAGTCTGGGGCTTCCCTGGTGGCGCAGTGGTTGAGAGTCCGCCTGCCGATGCAGGGGACACGGGATCGTGCCCCGGTCCGGGAAGATCCCACATGCCGCGGAGCGGCTGGGCCCGTGAGCCATGGCCGCTGAGCCTGCGCGTCCGGAGCCTGTGCTCCGCAACGGGAGAGGCCACAACAGTGAGAGGCCTGCGTACCGCAAAAAAAAACAAAACAAAACTGAGAAATGGTGTCTTGAAGACACCTGATAATGAAAGGAAATTATGACTGGGATTATTAACCTTTTATGATTTACAAGTTACTGGTTTCTTCCAATAAAACTGGCAAAGAGCTAATGAAAAAAACTGAGTTGGATGACAAGATAACTAAGTGTCATGCCTTGCAGACAATAACAGCAACCCATGATTATATCTTCAGAACCAAATATTGACACGCAGGTTATGACTACAGGATTATTCATGGAGACAACAGAATACACTATTTGTAATTGGGATGTATGGTTGCCATATCCACAGTGTGATCATCAAATATTTAGGAATGGAATCACCTTTTCTGACTCTAGAATCTATTATCAATAAACTTGTAAAACAAGATTCCCAACTTCACGTAAGTTAAAACAAAAACAGCTCCTCTGTCTTCTGTCTTTCCATGTTCAAATCATAAAACACCTATTCTTTGTTCCTCAATTTGCAAAACACAGAAGAGCAGAGCACTAAAATAAGGGCAGGACTCTGATGCTCTCTGCCTTCCCTCTCCCCTTTCCTCAGCTAATACATCTGCTATCATTTCTGTAGACATTGTTAACTTTCCCCAAACAGGGTATCCCCTCAAACTACTGCTGAGTTCCAGCCCTCAGGCAGCAGAGGCATCAAACTTCCCACCCGGCCCATCTTATCCAGGGTCTAAAGCATTCTTATTTTCTCTCTCCTCCTCTCTCAACGTCTTTTCGGTTGCTTAAAAAATCCTGGTTGTTTTTACAACTTTAGCTGAATAATAATAACCAATCAGCTGTAGGCAGAGGATGTGAGAGGTAGGGGAAAAGAGACTGAAAGGGAGAAATTATAGACTGGATATTTGAGCTTAAAGGGACGTTAAAGTTCATCAACTCCAAACTCATCATTTTGCATATGAAGAATCAGGATCTCTGAGGGTAGCCAAAATCCAACCCTGATTCCACATCTGCAAATATAAGAGCTATGAGAAGAGGGACCTGGTCTTCATTTTATCTCCACCTAGAACAGTGCCCATGAAACACTGTTAAATCATCAAAGAAGTGGGAAGTTCTGACTCCAGACACAGCTGGGGTGGGGCTGTTCCCTGCAGCAAATGGGCCCTCGGGTGGGACCCACGATCCAGAGCTGGACACGCTCAGTAGGGTCGGGTAGGAGCTGCAAAGCCGTGGAACAGAGCACAGCGTCACGGGAGAGCAGAGGCCACAGCACCAGGACACAGCACTGGCTTCAGGGAGTCCTAGCAAGAGGTGACAGGACAGGAGATCGTGACAGTGGAACCTAAGATCCAGCAGAATCAGGAATGGCCGGAAAGAAGGCAAGCCTCAGAGAGGCTAAGAGAGGGGACCCTAGTCCTAGAGGAACCAGGGGGAAGGTATTAAGAAGACAGGGTTTTGGCTGCAGGGAAAGGAAATGGAAGGAAAGAGGTGCACAAGAGGTGCAGAGCTGGTGAAAAGGTGGTGCCGGAGCTCAGACCCGGGCTTCCTGCTCCAGGTCCGGTGCTCCCACCTGTCCACACCTCAGGTTGCTCCCCCAGGAAACAAACACCCTCTCCGCTGGTGAAGCACACTGAGATGTGAGACCCACAAGGGGAGGCTCCTTGTCTCTTTAAATCTCTGTCGCATCCCATGTGCCTGGAACATAGCAGGTGCTTAATAAACGTTGAATGAGTGAACAGCCGATTACTCATGGACAGTTAAATGGAAGTTCAATTCCCTGCCCCGATACCTGTGGGTCATTTTCTCACCTATCTGCTCCCTCCCCCACTCCTAACGTTGGTATTCCAGGCACTGATCAGCAGCTGTAGGAATTCGGAGGGCATTCCAGCAAAGCAAAGCGCCCAGCCAGCCCAGCCCAGGAAGGTCTGCCCCAACGAGCAGTCCCGCAGGGCAGCCACGGGAAGGTAAGTTCTCACTGGGTAGTCAATATTTCATTCCCTCATCTGTGACCTTGGGGATTCTGGAGGACCAAGGAAAGGATGGGCATGTTAATGAAGGTCTTTAAGACAATGAAAGACTTTATGCTGATATTTCCAACAGGTTCTCCATTTCTTAAAATTTGAGGAAAAAAACTAGTAAAATTTAGGAAAGACCAGGTAGTCATTAGTCCTAGTTTCCAGAGACAATTTTATACAACTAACTAGATCTCTTGGCCCGTTTCTTCAGCTGTAAAATGAGTGGGATATTAGTAGGTGATCTCTAAAGGTCAGTCCTAGTTCCAGACTCACTTCGGTTTTAATTCATATTTTTGTTCCAACGGTCCAAAATGGGGCATTTCTGAGTCTATGATAACTGTGAATCTCATGCCAATTAACAGGCTAAGTTTCCTCCTATGCTTTCTTTGGAAACAAAAACCTCCCTCGACAACAGAAGCAAAGGCCTACTTTGGTGAAGAATTGGAGGCTGCAGATAAAGGTCTCCTTCCCTATTACAGGGAGCAGGCAATACCATCATTTCTTAATTTCCATTCCAAAGTTTCTACCTATTAGATTGGGCTAGAAAAATCATTTTGCCTCCTTTGAATACCAAAACAGCGTGTATTTTTCTACAGGCACTATGAGAACCTGTCAGACAGCTTAGTTATTTTAGCAGATTTCTCCTACTGGACAGTTAACTCTCTGAGAATAGGACCATATTCCATCCTCCTGAGTGTCTGTCACTGCACCTGACAGGCTTCCTTTGCACTTGGGGTCGGGGGGAAGCTGTAAATATTTGCTGGGCATCTTTTCATATATATTTTTATCATATGTGCTCCATACATGTTTCAGGTGTCTCTTTCTTCCTTGTCTGATTGGTTTAGAAGCTCCCTGAGCACCAGTAATGATCATGCTTTCATCAAAGATCCCCTAAGTATTTAGTATCACTGTAGACCTTTTGAAAGTATGTAAAGGAAAGAGGAAATCAAACCAGAGCAAGGCAAGCTATGTCTGTTGAGGGTCAAATACTAAACATTTTAGGTTTTGCGGGTCATAGAGTCTCTGTCACAACTACTTAACTCTGCACTTGTCTTACAAAAACAACCACAGTCAATATATTTTTACATATATGAGCATGTCCATGTTTCAATAAAACTTTATTTACAAACCAGGCCAGATTGACCTGTGGGCTGTAGCTTTCCAACCCCTGAAGTAAACCTTGGAACAAAAAAACAAACATAAGAACAATTTAGTATCATTTTGCCAGTCTCGGTGAGCAACACTGAATCCTATATGGACTCTTAAGGAGCAAGTTAAGAAAACAGACAATAATAACATGATAATAACAAATGGATAAATTAAAGCAGCATCTTTCAGTTTACTGACTATGTCTAGGCACTAGACATATATACATAGACATGTATATATGACATATGGATTTAAATGTATAACCACATACAATCTATCACTATGTTTCAAAATCATAAGCCCTGCCACAATAAACTCTGGACTAAAACTCTGGCTACTTCCAAAACCTATCCCCATAAGAAACCTCCCCTAGCCTGTTCCAAAGAGATTTCTCCCTGAATAATAGAAGCTGGGAGAAAACAAAGAGGAAGAGGTGGGCAAATTATAAAAAACTGTGGGTGGTGAGCTGCCATCACTCGAGAATAATATCATCTACACAAAAAGAAAAGAAAAACCAGATCTCACAATCCCCACAAAGGTGTAAATGGGGGGTCCTCGTTCATAAATTTCAGTCTGTAAAGAGGAAACAGGAAGGTCTAATATTTATCAACTACATTTTTCTGCTACAAAAAGTGGGAAGTTCCTCTTTACTCACCAGCCATCTGTGGACTCTGACCCTGGCACTGGGCCCCTGTTTTGGTTTCTGCAGCTTCTACAGAAGAGATCCATCCACCCTGGACTCATCATTCCAAGACAGCCAGGAGCTATCTCACACGTGTGTACTCAGGCACGCGCACGCACACACACACACACACACAGAGACACGCACACACACACACACATTATCCGCCTGGAAGCTTGGAGCTCTGTCTCAAAGTAATCATCTCAACCCCTCCCCGTTAGTCCCTAAATAATAAACCAAGTTAAACTTGAGTGGTCTGACTACTGAGAAGAGGAGAAAGGAAAAGATAGACTGGCTCTGCCAAAAGATAACAAAGGCTGCAAACTGATCCCCAGCCCAGACGTCCTCTGGCGCTAGACACTGGCCCAGAAAGTGGATTAGCTGGGCAGATGGTATTAGGCTTGGAGCCTGGATCCCTGGGAGAGCCTGCCAGCAACTGCTGGAGCGCCCACCACATACACTTAGGAAGAATTCCAGGCCTTTCAGGACCCAGCCGCCCTGTCCCCAAGGAGTCTGCGCCCACACGCAGCCAGGGGACAGTTTAGTCCCTCGTTGCCAAAAGGAATGGAGGGGAAGCAGGAAGAAGAGAGTGGAGAAAACTTAGAGAAGAATGGGTGTAAGGTCTGAGCCAGTTCACACCAAAGGCAAGGCGGTTAGAACGTTTAGTGAATTCACTTTCCGTTCTCTTTGACTCAAGCTCAGTCTTTTGCTCAGATTCACAGTCTGAGGTGGACAGAGGATGTGGGCACTGGAAGGTGGTACCAAGAGGCTGTAGAAAAGGCCGATGTCCCTCTCCCACCACCTTCACAAGCAATTCAATTTCTGGGGCTAAAGCAACAGTGACATCAGCATCGGTACAGTACAGCAGGTCTGGCAGCAAATCCCACCAGCTCCCACAGAGCAATCCCAAATGGGTGGCAGATAAATGAGAAAATGACACCAGGGCAGCCAGTCGCACTGAAGTGGGATACTCGATGTTTCTGTTACAGTATTTTTTTTAAAGGAGAAAGGCGGGGGGTGGGGGGGAAAGGACAGCATCCTTGCTGGTACAGAGAGAACACACGGGTCACCCTGGGCACTCCTGTTTCTGTCCTCCGGCTGCTGCTTCACTCCCACCAGAAGTGCTCCAGGTGGAGGGAGTCCAGCCCCAGCCTCCTGCACTCCCTCTCCCAGGAGCTCCCTAACTGGGCCTCATCTCCACTCATCCTGTGGCTTTCAGAGTATAACAAAAATGACCTCCTCTGCGCGGAAATCACCGTCTTCACGCTGCAACTTGCATTTTCCGAACGGGCTTCTCATACGTAAGCAGACACAGGTTAAGAGGGCAGGAGTCTGCCGGCCAATCAGCTCCAGATCTGCCGCTCCAGCCGTCTGGAATCATCCTCTGGCTTCGATGCAGCAGTAAATGTCTAGTTTACCCTTTTCATCTGGAGCTGTCTGTCCCTCTGTGACCTCC
>NW_020172814.1:666221-685854 GCF_003031525.2 Neophocaena asiaeorientalis asiaeorientalis | reverse complement strand
CGCCCTCTCACCTCAGGGCACCTGCCTCAAATAACTTCCCTAGTGTTGTCATTCACCTCCTGGATAATTGATAGCATATCAAGCTGATGCTGAGAAAAGAACAAGGTGGTCAGACGTGTGCCTACTATAAATAGACCCACGACGTGACCAGCATTTGCCAACTTCTGAGCAAAGAAAGCAGAGGCAGAAGCAGCAGAGGGAGGCAGAAGCTTCCCCCGGGTCCTTGGCAGAGCTGGCTTCGCACAGGCAGCCACAGCCCCGTAGAGCAGCTTCAGCCAATGGTAGAGAGCCGGGCAGGGGATGCCTCTCCCCACTGGGAGCAAAAATTAAAAACATCACACGTGCGGGCACTTGGAGGCTTGCTGGACAGAGGCAGCAGAAATGCTCAAAGAACACACGCCTCAACACATCTGCCGTCCTCCTCCCATAGTATCTTTTTCTCTTTACATATTAGGGACTTAGGTTCTGAATTTTGCTCTCAAGGGCATTTCTGGTTCCAGGCTTTTATATACATCCACTCACATGAGTAAACCAATGTGTATTCGGTACCTGGGCCGACCATGCACGAGGGGCAGGGCAGACGTTGCCTATAGAAAGAGGAAGAATAAACTAAGGTCTCCAGGGTCCTGAGGCATTAAGCAAGAATCCTTTTGTCTCAAGTAGCAAAAATCTATTCAAAATAGAAATATAAATGGAAAAATGATAAGGATGTAAGGCCTTTCACAACACTTCCTAGTAAGGATTCACGGCCGAATGAGGGAGCCAGTCCAGGGCAAAGATTCGGTCAAGGGTGTTGCCTTCCTATCCCAGCCTGTTTTTTTCATCTGGCTTCATGATTCCTGCCTTTGAGAGAGATGGAGGTGAGGAGGGACAGAGAACAAAAGCAAGTGAACGAAGTTTTTCAGGCTTAAATATTACTTCTATGTCTAGATTGAGATCCTCGTCTTGGTTACTCACACATGGGACAAACTGGAAACAAATCAGTCCGACTGCTCTTGATTTTTGGAGGGCATTGAATTGCCAAATAAACAAGTAGAGTCTGAAAAGTCCTATAACTGCCCATCGTCCCAAGAAACCCCAGCTTCCCCAAAGCTCCACCAACAAGAATGAGGCTGTGAAAGGTGTCAGGCCTTGGGGAAGGTCACCCTCTCCTGTGCCCCTTCACATCCGCCCTGGAGAAAAGTAGGCAAAAAGGAAGGTGGAGAGAAACTTTCCAGACACACAACCAACTGCAATCACTGCAAAAAGTCAGTACATTTCAGGATCGCAGAAGCGGACTGTATAAACTCCAAGTGTTGGGGTTTATGAGCAAAGCAGCAAACTGGAAAACCCTAGAAATCTGAAGACAAAGGCTTGGGTCCATGGTCCGGTTCCTAAATGGGTGACTGAGAGAGCCCCTGAACCTTGCGAAAGGAGGGCAACCATGGAAGGTTCTTAGGAGAGGTATGTTTTGAGCTGGCCATCTCACCAAGCACATCAGTCAAAGTAAGAAGTTCTTCCTTGACTCGGTCAATCGCCAACAATCAGTGACAGAAGAATCAGAGCCGAGAAAGCAACAGAGCCAACAGCACACATACATATCACCAATAATCCTGCAGAGGCCTTAATAACCAAGCAGATAGGAGATCTCTCCCCTGTTTCCAAGCAGAGCACCTCATCAATAATCCAGACAGGAGATAATATGGCAAGACCTGCTGTGCACTCCCCGCACAACCTCAGGGCTCCCGGTTATCGTGGCCTGAGTTCACGCCTAGGAAAAGGTGGAAATACACCCTTGGCTGCACAGCCCTTTTCTGATTCATTTGTAAGCTACACTTATAATCCCATGATGCAAACACAGGGGGAAAAAACTCATTTGGGAACAGTCAGAAAGGTTATTTTTGCAAGACATAAGGGAATGATTATAATGATTTATTAAAATCTTACAATGTGAGAAAGTAAGATCGGCAAACAAAATCCAATTAAGGAATTCCAAATAAAAAGGAATTGAACTCCTCCAGCCTGAGGTTGACAAAGAAGCCATTCAGTAAAGAGCTTTATATGCTAAACTTAGCTGGGTAAACCTAGTTATTTTCCATGCAGTGCTGTTCTTAAAAGAGCTATTTAACTTCATCCATCTCTAGGATCTGAAAGGCTAGGTATTCAGACTTGCGGGGGTTTTTTTCGATTTAAATGCCAATTCTAAAATGAACTGCCCTCAGAAACGACATTGAGTAGACTTAAGAGTTGATTAACATAGTGTTCATAAGACCAGCTCCTCGACATCTTTCCCCTTCCCTACCCGCCCCTCTCCCCTCCTCTCTCTTCCCTTTCCCAAAACCTACCCCTTCAGTTTTCCCCACTTCTCAGTCAGATCCATCTACCTACCTTCTTTCTCTCTCAACCACGTGGGCCCCCTACATTTTGGACGTGTTTCTGCATATATAACCTGTTTGTTTATTTTTTTGTTTTATATACTTCCCTTTTGTATTTGTTGCTTCTCTGGAATTTATCAATAAACATGCTCCAGGATCTCAAAAGCAAAGAAAAGAGAGCTGCCCTTTGAGTCTTCCAAACTCCCTTTCCTGGGTACCCACACTCTCTTCTGCTCCATTTACCGTTGCATTCACGCCTTCATCCATCCGAGTCCTGCAGGCTTCCCCCTCCCCACTCCCAGGAAACCTCTCACCGAAGTCATCAGTTCCGTCCCAAGGGCAAGACTCTATCGACCTCTCAGTACCATCTGCAGCTACCAACATGGGTAACCGCACCCTCCTCTTGACCACAATTTCCTCCTTTGACTCCCCGACATGATTCACTGCTGATTTTTTGATCCCTTCTCGTTCCCAGGCTTCTCTTCTTCCTTCCTTAACTCTTAGGAATCTGTGCTCAGTCCTCCTCTCTTCCCCCAGGGTTTCTCTAGAAGTCACCCAGTGTCGTGCTCTCATGACTCCCCTGTAATGAGGAGACCCAACTTTTCATCTTGGTCTGAGACCTCTCTCCTGACCAGCTAGAGGTGAACAGCTTGCATTCAACATGTCTAAAATGGTACCAGTTATCTGTCCCCCGACCTGTACTTCCTAGGAGAGCAAATCATTCAAGCTGGGACCTGGAAATCAGCTTAATACTGTCCTCTTCTTCATTCCTTACATCCAGACACGAAACCCAGCCAACCCTCCCTCCCCCTCTGCGGCTACCAGGCTAGTTTAGGACAATGTCACACCTGCTGGGTCTTCCTGCTGTCAGTGAGACTAGACACATTGCTCCTGCCATAAGATTAATCAGTGGCTCCACATCAACAACAAAGTAAACCTAAGCCCTCTGATATGTCCCTTCTCACATTTCCCTCCCACCTTCTAGCTATCCTAAATTATTTGTAGTCTCCCAAAGGCAGGAAGCTCCTCCATCCCTTCCAGTCTATTCTTTACAGGAGGAAGGAATGCATCTACCTTCTCCTTTGACTGGGTAATTCATTAAGATATATTTCAATTGTTATCTGCTCCATGAAGCCTTCTATTATGGACTGAATGTTTGTGTCCCCCACCCTGCCCCAATTCATATGTCGAGGCCCTACTGTGCATGTATTTGGAGATGGGGCCTTTAAGAAAGAAATTAAGGTTAGATGAGGTCATAAGAGTGGGGCTGTGATCCCATAAAATGAGTGTCCCTTATAAGAAGAGACACTGGGAATCTCTCTCTCTCCTCTCTCCCTCCCCCTCTCCCTCGCTCCATGGGCACACACTGAAAAAAGGCCACGTGAGGACACTGCAGGAAGGTAGCTGTCTGCAAGCCAGGAAGAGAGCTCTGATCAGAAACTAAACCCTACTGGAACCTTAGTCTTGGGCTTTCCAACCTCCGGAACTGTGAGAAGATAAATTTCTGTTGTTTAAGCCACCCAGTCTGTGATATTTTGTTATGGCAGCCCGAGCAGTCTAACCCATCTTCCTTAATCCCCTGTCCTCTCACCCTGGAGAGAGCTGGTCATCCCTCCTATCACTTGTACAACTATCCATCCATATGACAGCATCCACCATGCTGTAACGCAATGCATGTTCACATATCTTTCTCACCTACTAACTATAAACTCCTTGAGGGCAGAAACAATGTCTTATCCACTTTTGTGTTCTTCTTGGTCTAGAACAGTATCCAGCGGTAGTAAATGTTCAATAAATGCCTGTGAGATGAATTAATGAACTAGTAAGTGAAATGAGTAAAACTGAATTTCCTATTTGCATCTGGGTTGACATGTGGGCGTTTCTGTGTGGGGGGTTGTATGTGCATGTATGCCCATATGATGAGATGGTTTATTTGCAAGGGGTGACCATGTGAGTGGATCAATGTGCTTCATATTCAATTGTAGAACCACTTCTCCATTCCCTCCCCAAATCCTCCTGAATTCCTAATGCGATTCCCACACAAAAATCGCCTGACCTCATTTTTTATCTGTGTCTTCCTTGTTTTCTCTCCACTTGGGGTACTTAGCCAGTTACCTCCCGCTGCACGTGGTTTTATTCCCTTTGGCTGGTACTGACAACATGAAGCCAGACTGAAGTCACTGGTTCAGGAAATCTCTAAACCAATGACGTCTCAATGTAGAGCCTGTTTTCCCAGGGCTCTGGGAACTCTTTGCATCACTGCTGGACAGATATACATATTCATGAGTTATCATGTAGCTGAGAAGAACAAGATGATTATATCCACCCGGCAGAAGTCAGTTTTTTTTTTTTTTTTTAAAAAAGGGAGTTTTAGGCTTATAGTAAAACTGGAGAATTGTGCATACTCTCTCCAGCTTGGAGACAGATCTCCTCTACACCCTGGGGAAATCAGTCGTCATTACATTTTCTCTTTTCACAGCTATTTATGGCAGCTTGGAACAAAGAGCTCAAGTCCTGTACCTCTTGTTTTAACCTTCCTTTATGCAAAAGAACCTTCTTTTCCCAACAGCTTGAGCGATACATGCTTATTTGGAGGGAAATGGATGTGGATCCGCTTTACCACCACCCCTCCAATCAAAATGGCAAACTCTTGGAAACGACAACTGTAGCGCTAAGTCTATGGCACCAACATGATTCTAAGAGCTCCTGAGTGAGACACGGGGCTCAGATCTCCCTGAGGTTCGCTATGCACCTCGGCCCATGGCCCATCCCAGGAGTCGGTCCAGCATGTGTTTCCGTAGGGAGAGCTGGAAGGGAGAAGTCTGTTAGAAAGGGAGAAGGGGTAGACTCTCAAAGCCCTATCTGCAAAGCACTTTGCCAGACTGAGAGGAGGTCTTGAGAGGTCCTTCCCCAGCAGAGCTGCTGGTACTATGTTGTGTGAGATCACAATGGGTGTGCGGAGGAGATAGTTATGCCAAAAGCATCACTTGTAATCATGACAATTTCTTACACTGTCCATTCAGATGCTCTGATCTTACTCAGAAAGGGACAACTGCACTCACATATTTTTTAAACCATCCACATTCTACTTGACAGAGAGTCTCAAGCAGCTATAGAAGTCATTGGACACGCAGCAAGGGCAAAAGACTTCCAAGAAATTCTTAGGTAATTGCAGACCTGGGCTGGGCCAAGAGGCTGCGTTTAATGTGAACTCACCAACACACCAACACACACACACACACACACACACACACACAGACTCTGAGCATCCTCAGAGGCAACGAATGCGGACCACGCCCAATCCTCTTCTGTACCTCGAGTCAGGAGTCCTGCTTGCCCTCAGGGTGCCTCCCTTTCTTTGAATCAGCTGGGCCCATCTCACCTGCCAATGCCCCTGCTCCCCCCGTCTCCTTTCCCTTCCAGGCTCTGTTGGTGACTATGGTGATTTCTGTAACAGCCAAGAGCCCTGAAGGGAGGAATGGCATTTTCCAAAACTCTGGGCTTATATGCAGCCAGCTCCTTCCACCTCCCTGCCTCCTGCCCAAATCCTAAGTGCCTCAGCTGGGAGCCTGTTGCCATGGTTACTCTAATCTTTGCTTGGCTTGTTAAACAAGCTGACTCTGCTCCAGCCTACCTCCCGGTGGCCCCACCTCCATGTCCTTCAGGGCTTCCCTCCCCATCCTTGGGTACTTCCTCCTGAGGGACAAAAGGAACAGGCAGTGATCATTGCTCCCTTCCCACCCCTCCGGTCCACCAGATCTTATCAGGAGGGTTTTCTTTCATGCTCCTAAATGGAAAAGTACCACTCATGACAGAAACAACCAGTGATTGAAAATGAAGGTTCTATACAAATTCTAGAAGTGGAGGGGAAAAGGAGGCAAAGGAGCCAGAAGGGCTCCTTTAAGTGAGAACTATTTTGCCCTCTTCAGTGAGAACGATTTTGCTTGACAAAAAGAGGCTGGCGTCTTGGAAAAGTTGACTGACAGGCCTGCTGAGGTTGGCCAGTCCACCCAGCAAGCTACCCCCAGAATAAGACCTTGCACCCTACTCTAAAGAGACCGTCCCTCACATCCCTTTCACATCCTCACATCACATCCCTCATCCCTCCAGGCTAGAGAGATGACATTCCTTCCTCTCGTCCAGGGCAATGCCCTTCAGGCTGCCCTGGATTCCATAATCTCCTGACTCCTTAGGGATATTTTTTTCAACTTTATTGAGGTATAACTGACAAACAAAAATTGTAGACAGTTAAAGTGTACAACTAGACGTTCTGATATATGTAGACATTGTGAAATAATCCCCACAATCGAACATATGTATATGTATAGCTGAATCACTTTGTTATAAAGTAGAAACTAACACACCATTGTAAAGCAATTATACCCCAATAAAGATGTTTAAAAAAAAAAAAAATAATCCCCCACAATCAAGCTAATCAACATACCCATATGCTAACAGAGTTACATTTTTCTTTTTTTCTTTCTTTTATTCTTTCTTTTTTGGGTCTTTGGGAACGCTTAGGGGTCTTAATTCAACCAAAATTTCCTCAGTCTCCTGAATCTTAAACCAATTTCTTTCTACTTACTCTTTCCCCTCAGCATATAAACACAATTTCACATCTGAAGACAAAATCCCCCTTTGACCCTCTGGTTACCGCTCACTAGTCTTCCTTTCTGGAAGCCGTCTCCCTTCCTGTCTCTATTTCCTTGCTCTGCGTTCAACCCACTGACAGTAGTTTCCTCCAGGAGCATGGCAGAACCCAGGTTAAAAAGAACTTCCCTCCTGTCAAATTCAGTTGACACTCTTTAGTCTCCTAGCCCTTGCAGTCCCTAACAAGTGGCTGTGATGGTTAACAAACAGGATTCCGGACTCCTTTTACTTATTTTCAACTTTGGCCCCAGCATTTATCAGCTGCGTGGCTTTTGCACCAAGTTATTTAACTCTGTTGCCTCAGTTTCCTCCTATTTCACTGAGGTAATAACAGTAGCTACCTCACTCGGTTATTATGATGATTAAATGAGGCAACACATGTAAAAAAAACAAAGCAGTGCCCATTCATAGAAAGCACCAGAAAAATCACTGTCGGCTGTGATTATTATCCGAAGCCTCAGCAGCATTCAGGGTTGCTGCCCTTCCTCTTCTTGAAACTCTCTCCCACTTTCTCCTCCTTCCCCTGTGTCTTCCTCCTCAGGTTCCTTTGTGAGTACCTCACAAGCTTTCTGAACATCTCAGAGTTCTGCTCTGGACCTTCTGCTCTTCTGACTTTAAACATGATCCCTGTGCAACCTCAGTCATATCCAAGATTTTGACTACCATAGTGGGTGGTCGACCATCAAATCTCTACATTCAGCCAAACATCTCTTCTAGATTCCAGACTCATATATCTAACTGTTGGGTATCTCCACCTGGATATCTCATAGGCAACTTGAACTCAGTTTAATCAAAGCAGAACTCTCGGGGACTTCCCTGGTGGTCCAGTGGTAAAGAATCTGCCTTCCAGGGCAGGGGACGCGGGTTCAATCTCTGGTCGGGGAACTAAGATCCCACATGCCGCAGGGCAGCTAAGCCCACGAGCCACAACTGCTGAGCCCACGCGCCTCAACTAGAGAGCCCACGTGCCGCAAACTACAGAGACAATGCGCTCTGGATCCTGCGCACCACAGCTAGAAAGAGAAAACCCGCATGCCACAACTAGAGAGGAGCCCATGTGCCGCAGCGAAGAGCCTGGGCACCGCAATGAAAGATCCCACGTGCTGCAACTAAGACCCAATGTGGCCAAAAAAAAAAAACAAAGAAGCAGACCTCTCCATCTGTCTGTTGTATCCCAATGAACTGCACCACCTAGGAGCCCAAGCCAGAAAAGTGGTTTCCCTCAACCCCTCTATCCAGATAATAACCAAATCCAATTAGCTCTACTTCAGTCTCTCGCAAGCCCATCTAAGCTGTCTGTTATTAATGACTTTTTCCAGGCACTCAATATTTCAGGCCTAGATTATCAAAAGTACTTACCCTTCTCAAATCACTCCTTACACTGCTGTCAGAACAACCCATTTTAATGTTGACAGGATCATGTTTCTTCCCTGTATTAAATCTTCAATAGCTCATCGTGACCTATAACGGTATCTCCCAAACTTAACGGGGGTTTTCTTACAAATATCTAGGTCCCACCCTAAACTAACTGAAATCAGATTCTCCAAGAGAGACGGTATTTTTCACAAGTGCCTGGTGATTCTCAGGATCAATAAATTTGGAAAAGGCTGGCCTCTAAGATCAGAGAGCACGTCCTTTGTGTTATAGCTGTTCCTCTTTAGAGTAGAGAATTCCTAAGGTCTCTCTCACATTCTATAATCCAGCAGCAGAGAACAAAAAAGTGAGGGAAATATGTAACACGTCTCTCCGTTCCCGTCCTCCACCACTGATGGCCATTTGTCAACTGGTTTTCCATGTTGTGTCACACCCAA
The DNA here is from genome assembly GCF_003031525.2 of Neophocaena asiaeorientalis asiaeorientalis. NCBI lineage: Eukaryota > Metazoa > Chordata > Mammalia > Artiodactyla > Phocoenidae > Neophocaena > Neophocaena asiaeorientalis. The sequence goes on along the minus strand of NW_020172814.1, from coordinate 677,039 downwards.
TCCCCACTGCTCCTGGTCACTACACCATTATTAATGCTGCTCCCTGCATGTGGAACAGCCTCACCCCAACGCTGATCACACAGCCAACTCCTCCTCATTCTTTAAAACTGTTCAAATATCACTTTTTCCAAGAGGCTTTGCTTGGTTCAGTAATTCTCCCCACGCCCGCCCACCCCAAGCCTTCATGAGGTTCATTTCATCTGTGCCTCTCCAGCATCCTGGCTTACCCTCATCAACACACCATTACAGGATACGGTCTGCTTCCTGTTCTCCCTTCTATAGGTCATGATTTTCTAATCCCAGCACCTAGTCCAGTTCCTGGCAACCAGGGAACTTTGTCTTATTGACAGAGTGACAAAGAATAATCTCAGTAGGCTTTAGCTTCACTGTCTCAACCATTCAGATCTCTTTGAAACCTTATCATCAACCAAAGTATTCATTATCCCTCCCAACTTCAGATCATTTGAAATTTTGCGTTCCATGTTCTTTTTATCCTCATCTAAGTGATGATTAAAAAAAAAAATCTCAATGCACAGGGGTCCACAGGAGAAACCTCTCTGCATGCCTGTGAGGTATTGGTTGTAAGGACCCTGGAGAAGTCATTCAAATGGGGATGATGCTATCTGATCATTCCTTTATCCAGCTCATATGTATTGATCTTGCCCAGGACACTTCTGGTGGAAAGTACCTGACACAGACACTGTCAAATGTCTTGCTGAAGCACAGATATACCATACCTGCTGTATTTACTCTATTTAAGGCTTTGCACCTTTTAAATTTCTTGTAAAGAACTTATACTACTCGGGCAAGACATTCTCAGAGGGCCAATATTTGCATTTAAGGATCACTCCTTTCCTATCCAAGTACAAATTGTCTGTTTCATAACCTGTTCAAGAGTGTTTTAAGGAAATGATCTCAGGCCCTCTCATCTATAGTTCTCTCATTTTTTAAAACCTAGAAAATGTCTGCCTATCTCAGCTTTCCAGCTCCTGTCCCATTTATTATCCATGATTCTCCAAAGATTCTAAAGAGTAATTCAATAGCTTCTCTCTGTTATCTAGAATGTAATTCATCCAGGCCTCAAGGCTTGAATCAAGTAGCTCAGGCTGGTGTTTACTTACACCTTCCTCATCTGGAGAGAATTTGAAAAAAGGGAACTAGGACTAGCTTTTTCCTATGGTTAATTGTGGGTATATCCTAAAGTTAGGGGTATATCCTGCAGTTTCCTTTAAAGACTTAGACAAATCAATCATCCATTATTTTTTTCAAGCAGAGAGCGGAGTCAGAAAGACCAAAAGTAAGAATCCAAGCTTCATCATCTAGTAGTTTTGCACCCCTGGGCAAGACTATTATCCTCTATGAGCCTCAATTTCTTCAAGTTCAAAATAAGAAGAACAATAATGCCATTTTTCAGAACAGCTTTAAGATATCAATGAGTTAATACGAAGGTACCTGTAAATGGTACCTGCTACTGAAACTACAATTAGACTGTTTTTCAAGCTATATGAGTAATTTTTAGCATGTGATTCTTTTTTTTTTTTTTTTCTTTTGGCGGTACGCGGGCCTCTCACTGCCGTGGCCTCTCCCGTTGCGGGGCACAGGCTCCGGACGCGCAGGCTCAGAGGCCATAGCATGTGATTCTTGATGTGAAAGGGTCCAGAACATTGTCAGGAATCAAATGGTAGGAAGAATTAAACCAATCTAGCAGAGCGATGCAGGACTTCCCTGTATTACCTGCTGAAAAGTATTTATCCATAAATCTCAGCCTCCTTATACATTTGATGTGAGCTTCACACTGTCTGACTAAAAGAATGAAGGAAGCCCCCCTGAATCACGGGAAAGCAAGGATGCTCCATAGAAAATAAAGGGAAAAAAAAGACCAACATAGACAACCTAGAACAGAGTGAGGCGTTGGCAGAAGCAGACCTGTTAGGGTCAGACCCTGCTGAGAGCTCTAAGATACAGCCTAGAAGCCAGGAGTTTAAAGAGCAGGTGAGCTGTGTATAGTTTCCAGGTAGCAGGCAAATCCTGCTGCACCCAGTTCTCACTTCATGAGGTACGACTGTCTCGGCTGTGCATGCCCCCAAACACTGGTCCCCCCACATCTGAAGGCATTCTAAGGAGCATCTGTAATGGAAACACGCAAATCTTTCTTGGCTTTCAATTCCTTTTATGATCGTTGCTTCCTGTTTCAGTTTTTAGACACAGAAACAGCTGAGATGCCTATTAGCTCTTATTTAAGTGCCCAGGCCTTCAATGACCTCACTTCTTTATGGGCTCAGGTCGGGCTTGGATGAATTAAATTGTGAGATACAGGAAAGAACATGAGTCCTCACAGGCGTCAACTGCTCAGCCATCACCTGGGATGCACCCTTGATTCTTAAACCTTTCCATGTGTCTGTGGTTGTTGAGGTGTATTCAAGTTTTAAGCAAAAAATACCACTTTTTTTTTTAGCCTTCTGAAATAGGAACTGTATTATAATTAGTCCAGGAATTTTGATCTGCCTTTCATGGGGAATTGTTTTTTCTTCAGTAAATTTAACCTTTTTCTCTAATCTCCTTTCACACTTCTTTCTTGCCTCCAAGATAAAATCCTTCTATATGGAAAATTAGAAAGCACAGAATTCTTAGGTCCAGGGTCACCCATTCTCATAGGGCAGACTTCTTCCTTCCTAAGAAGAGTCACTTTCACACGTGAAAATTAAAACCAAGAGAGGATCACTTAGCATCTCCCTAACGTGAGCCCCTGGATTAAGGGACCCCTACCAGTCACAAGGTCTGCTGTCGGGTTCTTGGGCACAGTGGTGATTGAATGGTCAGTGGGAGAGAAGTCGGAAGGCAGAGAAGGTTCCTCCCTGACCTGCCTGGATGTTTACTTTCTTCTCAAGGCAAAAACAGAGGTACCTACCCACCCAGGAGGAGCCACTCTTTTCCATGGGAACTGCTGGCACAACATGCCATGCTACCTGCCCTGGTCCCCAGTACGGCCTCCACCCACCACGGAGCAACTGTCAGCCTCTTGTAACAATGATAAAAGCGTGCCATGATACCCCTGACCAGTAAGGACAGAGCAGTCTGGGCCTGAGAACCAGAGCCCTAAATAAGTGACAGGTTGTCTAACTGCTTTGGCATTTGCTCCGTGTTTCTGTATCATTAAAACATCTATTTTAAGCCTCTAAAGGTGCCAACTGATGGCTCCTGGGTTGACTTTGATGGGCTCCTACCACAGATCGGGCAAATATTTAATAAATGTGCTTTGCTGCTCATCCCAGATGTGGATGATGTCACTCTGGGACAGATCACGTTTCTTAAGGGGCCCCATCCCTGTTCAGACTCCGCAAGTCCAGGGCGGCACCCCGGGAATCAGTGTTTTTAAGGCACTCCCTGAAGGACAGTAGAATTATTGTTCCCAGTGAACAGACTCTCACACTTTAGTTTCACAATGCAGAAGGAACTTCTGCAGTCTTTTTGCTAAATATGCACATCTAAAAGAATCTGGGAAAGGCCAGGATGCTTTCCGGTTAACTTGCTTCAGACACCTCCAACAGTGATTGCAGCAATGCATCGCTTGTAGCAGTTGGCTAATAAGTCCTTAAAGTTCATTTAGTTCATTTCCACCCAAAGCAGAAATGCTGGTCCATAACAGAAGTATATCTAAGCTCTGCTTAAGTGCCTCCAAGGGCAGGTCATTTACCACCCAAAAGGCATTCCTGTCCAATAGCGCCTTTCTTCCTGGTTTGCCTGGGGTGCCAGTGACAGTCCCATTTTAGATCTATTATCCTGGTGTATTGAACAAGCCCCCCTTTTGCTCTCAATGTCCTGGTTTGGAAGATAATAGAGTGACCATATCATCTACCTACAGCACAGGATAAACTTTAGATCCCTTACCCTGAGATACAAGACGCTCACCACCTCCACCCCATCCACCTCCTCTCTCTCCCACCTCGTCATCCAGCACTTCCTGCCACACACCGCCTACTGCCACCACGTAGAAACACTCTCCTCTCTCCACTGCACACACACAGCCACTGGGGAACAGGTAGTAACTCGCCTAAAGTTTTGCAGCCAATAAGTAGAAGACAGTTTTCCATCTACGGTTTCCATCCAGTTCCATCAATGGTTTCTCCTGAGATGCCGCTTCCAGACCCTCAGGTCCTTTGCTAGTTGACCTTCTCAGGCAAACTCTTATTTTGCTCTATCTAATAAAAGACACACCAGCAAACATGGGGCTTCAGGGGAGTCTAACCATCGAAGACGGTGTTACTTCCCGGAATCAATACATTATGGTTCCATGAATGCAGTGTTTTAGTTGCCTCTTCAGATTTAGCAGCTTATTTGAGCTTTAGTCAAATAAAACCTAAATGTCTTTTCTCTACCAGAACTACTGCCAGTAGATTTTTTTTTCTCCCATCATTACCATTGATTTTTTTAACTCCCAAATAAGATTTTACACTTATCTCTTTGTAACGTCATCTAGTTATTTTTAACCGAGCATTCCAGCGTATCTAGATCATTTTGAGACGGGTTTTTGTCACTGATTACATTGGCCATTCTTTCCAGCTTTGCATCTGTTAAAAGTTTGATATGCATGCCTCTTGCGTCTTCTTCCAACCTCCTGGCAAGGTTACTGGCCAGGGCAAGTCCAAGAACTGGGAATCTCTGGGACTTCCCTGGTGGTCCAGTGGTTAAGACTCCGTGCCTCCACTGGAGGGGGCATGGGCTCAATCCCTGGTCGGGGAACTAAGAGCCTGCATGCCACGTGGTGCGGCCAAGAAAAGAAAAGGAAAAGAAAAAACTAGGAATCTCAAAACGATTTCACTGGTGATGTTCCCTGTCTGTGCCATCACAGCCTTCCAATGGGCATCCCTGAAGAAAACATTCTCTTGCCAAAGTTTACAGCCTTTTTTGCGGTGCGTGGGCCTCTCACTGTTGTGGCCTCTCCCATTGCAGAGCACAGGCTCCAGAAGCGCAGGCTCAGCGGCCATGGCTCACGGGCCCAGCCGCTCCGCGGCATGTGGGATCTTCCCGGACCGGGGCACAAACCCGTGTCCCCTGCATCGGCAGGTGGACTTTCAACCACTGCGCCACCAGGGGAGCCCCACCCCAGCCTTCTACAATGAGATGTGAACATGGGGATCTTCCTAGAAATGATGGAGCAAATCACACTGTGACTAAATGATTCATACAAGTAGTCCTCAGGCCTGGACTGACTCTAAGGACAGGCAGAATGTGGTATGGAGGTTTTCAGAAAGGTCCTTAAGCTCCAAAGCAGTCCAGCCTTCCAACTGGCTAAGAAGAGAAAACTCTTTATTGGAGTTTCATCCCCAAAGCCTGATCCTTGTTCCTAAGAGAAGTTACACTTAGACCTTAAGCCAATATCAGGCATTTGTACCTCAGTGTGATACAGAAAGGTTTTCAAAGATGACCCGAAAGGAAAAGGCCAAGAAAAGCCTGGTTGAACACAGCCTTCCCTGAATGTCAGATCTAGCTCCTGAAACCTGACAATCTGTCCTTTACATCTACAGATAAAGACAGGAGGAGAAAACAGTTAAGGGATCTCTCAGGATTTATAATCCTGAGAGAAAAGGAAGAAAGGTCTACATCAGGAAGCTCCAGTAGGAAGAACAGTGAACCACCCTGTTGTTCCAAAACAATTACTGCAGGATTTTCCAGCCTAACACGAAGACAAAGCAAACTCCAGAAAACAAATTTGTTCAACGGTGATGTAATCTGGCTTCCATTAAGTACACCATGTTAGCATGGTGTTTATCTCTGCTCCCTTCCCAAAATGCACTGTAAGGAGAGTGATTAAATTTAAAAAGCAAAATTCCACAAGGACATAGAGAAAAGGAGAAGTGAGAACAGTAAGAAGGAAATGTCAACAGTCTTCCAGAAGACGGACATTGAATAAACAAGTCATTACCGACCTATTAGAGTAAGGAAAGCTAAAACTCTCAAATGGCAAAGCCAAGGAAAGAAGCCAATCCACACTGTGGGCCCTGGGCAAGGCTGAGGGACTGGAAGTAGTGCTGTGGACGTTCTATAAGACACACAGAACCCTCCTGATACCCACTCAGTGTCAGACCGTGCCTTCCCCATCAGGGCAGGAGATGAGAGACTTTCTTTCTAGAGAAATTAAAAGAGGGGTGCTCAGGAACAAGACGCACAAGTGGGGAGGCTTGCGTGGATGCGAGGGTGGTGCAGTGGCAAATGTGAGCCTGCAAAGGGAGAACTGAGTGAAAGTCAACACCCATAATGAGATCTCTCTGTCCCTGCCCCACGCTTGGATCCCACAACAACTGTGGCAGGCACATGTCCCCAGGAACAAGTCTGGAAGATTCTATTCTGGGTAATCTGACCTGCCCACGGGAAAAGCTTCCAGATGATGTAACTGGGGATCCTTCAACCGAACAGATCTGCAGATCCCAGATCACTCAGCAGTGAGACCAGCTAACTGGAGAGCCTGGGTCCCCCTCAAGGTGCATCCCATCAGTTCCTTAGAGCCTCCCTGTCTATGTGAACTGATGGTGACAGATCTCCTGACAAAGCCACTAATACGAAAGACAGGACCAAAACACACAATCAGGACGAAGGAACTGAAAAATCAACAAAGGAACGTGCCACAGATAAACAGTTTTGGGGATTTAAAAATATCACAAAAGAAAAAGTCAACAGAAGAGTTAAAAGATAAAGTTCAGGGAATCTCCCAGAATGTAGGACAAAAGATAATGAAAATATAAAGGTAAGAGAATTAGAGGATCAATTTAGCACACCCAGCTTCCAGGTAGTAGGAGCTCCAAAAAGAAAAAAATATAAAACAATAGAGAAAAGAATGAGATGACAGTAAATGAAATGAAAGGGAAAAAAAGAAGTGATAGTATACATATGGCTCCTCTATGAACAGTATGCACAAAATCACAGTAATTTATAGAGTGTAATGGTTAAAAGCAGACTCTAGAGCCAGATTTCCTTTGATTTGAAATCTGGCTCCACCAACTACTACCTGTATGACTTTGAAAAAGTGATTTAAACTATATCTCAATGTCCACATCTGCATAAAAGAAAAAAATAACACTACCTACTTGATATTGTTGTTACAAAGATAAGTTAATATGTGTCTAAAGCTCTTAAACAGTGTCTTGCATCCAAAATGTACCCAATAATGTTAGCTATTATTTAAAGTGTTATATAATATTACAGTACAAATGATATGATCACTAAATTTAACCCCAAACTTTGATGTAAATATATGAGGAAGAGAGAGGAACAGGAAGTATGTTAAATGGGACTCAGGGGTGTTAGTCTAAAACCTTATCATTCATAGAAGCCAGTGTTATAACGTATTATAACGTTTCTGAAGGGCAAATCAAGTAACAGTAGCACAAACATGGCATTTAAAAATGAAGAGGTAGAGAGGGCAGACAGCAGAAGCAACAAGAACTACAATCCTGCAGCCTGTGGAACAAAAACCACATTTACAGAAAGATAGACAAAATGAAAAGGCAGAGGACTATGTACCAGATGAAGGAACAAGATAAAACCCCAGAAAAACAACTAAATGAAGTGGAGATAGGCAACTTTCCAGAAAAAGAATTCAGAATAATGATAGTGAAGATGACCCAGGACCTTGGAAAAGGAATGGAGGTAAAGATCAAGAAGATGCAAGAAATGTTTAACCAAGACCTAGAAGAATTAAAGAACAAACAAACAGAGATGAACAATACAATAACTGAAATGAAAACTACACTAGAAGGAATCAATAGCAGAATAACTGAGGCAGAAGAATGGATAAGTGACCTGGAAGACGGAATGGTGGAATTCATTGCAGTGGAACAGAATAAAGAAAAAAGAATGAAAAGAAATGAATACAGCCTAAGAGACCTCTGGAACAACACTAAATGCAATAACATTTGCATTATAGTGGTCCCAGATGGAGAAGAGAGAGAGAAAGGACCCAAGAAAATATCTGAACAGGTTATAGTCGAACGCTTCCCTGAAAGGCGAAAGGAAATAGCCACCCAAGTCCAGGAAGCGCAGAGAGTCCCAGGCAGGATAAACCCAAGGAGAAACACACTGAGACACATAGTAATCAAACTGACAAAAATTAAAGACAAAGAAAAAGTATTAAAACCAACAAGGGGAAAATGACAAATAACATAAAAGGGAACTCTCATAAGGTTAACAGCTGATTTCTCAGCAGAAACTCTGCAAGACAGAAGGGAGTGGCAAAATATATTTAAAGTGATGAGAGGGAAGAACCTACAACCAAGATTACTCTAGCCGGCAAGGATCTCATTCAGATTTGATGGAGAAATCAAAAGCTTTACAGACAAGCAAAAGCTAAGGGAATTCAGCACCACCAAACCAGCTTTACAACAAATTCTAAAGGAACTTCTCTAAGTGGGAAACACAGAGAAGAAAAGGACCTATAAAAACAAACCCAAGACAATTAAGAAAATGGTCACAGGAACATATATATCTATAATTACCTTAAATGTGAATGGATTAAATGCTCCAACCAAAAGACACAGGCTCGTTGAATGGATACAAAAACAAGACCCATATATATGCTGTCTACAAGAGACCCACTTCAGACCTAGGGACACATACAGACTGAAAGTGAGGGGATGGAAAAAGATACTCCATGCAAATGGAAATCAAAAGAAAGCTGGAGTAGCAATCCTCATATCAGATAAAATGACATTAAAATAAAGAATGCTACAAGAGACAAGGAAGGACACTACATAATGATCAAGGGATCAATCCAAGAAGAAAATATTACAATTATAAATATATATGCACCCCACGTAGGAGCACGTCAATACATAAGGCAACTGCTAAGAGCTATAAAAGAGGAAATCGACAGTGACACAATAATAGTGGGGGACTTTAACACCTCACTTACACCGATGGACAGATCATCCAAACAGAAAATTAATAAGGAAACACAAGCTTTAAATAACACAATAGACCAGATAGATTTAATTGATTTTTATAGGACATTCCATCTGAAAAGAGCAGATTACACTTTCTTCTCAAATGAATACAGAATATTCTCCAGGATAGATCACATCTTGGGTCACAAATCAAGCCTCAGTAAATTTAAGAAAGCTGAAATCATATCAAGCATCTTTTCTGACCACAATGCTATGAGATGAGAAATAAATTACAGAGAAAAAAACATAAAAAACTCAAATACATGGAGGCTAAACCATATGTTACTAAATAACCAAGATATCACTGAAGAAATCAAAGAGGAAATCAAAAAATACCTACAGACAAATGACAGTGAAAATACAATGACCCAAAACCTATGGGATGCACCAAAAGCAGTTCTAAGAGGGCAATTTATAGCAGTTCAATACTACCTCAAGAAACAAGAAAAATCACAAACAAATAATCTAAACACTTAAAGAGACTAGAGAAAGAAGAACAAACAAAACCAAAAGTTAGTAGAAGGAAAGAAATCATAAAGATCGGAGCAGAAATAAATGAAATCAAAACAAAGGAAACAATAGTAAAGATCAATAAAACTAAAGGCTGGTTCTTTGAGAAGATAAAGAAAATTGGTAAACCTTTAGCCAGACTCATCAAGAAAAAGAGGGAGAGGACTCAAATCAATAAAATTAGAAATGAAAAAGGAGAAGTTACAATGGACACTGCAGAAATACAAAGCATCCTAAGAGACTACCACAACTCTATGCCAATAAAATGGACAACCTGGAAGAAATGGACAAATTCTTAGAAAGGTATAACCTTCCAAGACTGAACCAGGAAGAAATAGAAAATAGGAACAGACCAATTACAAGTAATGAAATTGAAACTGTGATTAAAAACCTTCCAACAAACAAAAGTCCAGGACCAGATGGCTTCACAGGTGAATTCTATCAAATATTTAGAGAAGACCTAACACTCATCCTTCTCAAACTCTTCCAGAAAATTGCAGAGGAAGGAACACTCACAAACTCATTCTATGAGGCCACCATCACCCTGATACCAAAACCAGACAAAGACGTCACAAAGAACGAAAACTACAGGCCAATATCACTGATGAACATTGATGCAAAATTCTCAACAAAGTACTAGCAAACAGAATCCAACAGCACATTAAAAGGATCATACACCATGATCAAGAGGGATTTATCCCAGGGATACACAGATTCTTCAATATATACAAATCAATCAGTGTTATACACCATATTAACAAACTGAAGAATAAAAACCATGTGATCATCTCAATAGATGCAGAAAAAGCTTTTGAGAAAATTCAACATCTATTTATGATAAAAACTCTCCAGAAAGTGGGCATAGAGGGAACCTACCTCAACAGAATAAAGGCCATATATGACAAATCCACTCAAACATCATTGTCAATGGTGAAAAACTGAAAGTATTTCCTCTAAGATCAGGAAAAAAACCAAGCATGTCCACTCTCGCCACTATTATTCAACATAGTTTTGGAAGTCCTAGCCACGGCAATCAAAGAAGAAAAAGAAATAAAAGGAATACAAATTGGAAAAGAGGAAGGAAAACTGTCTCTGTTTGCAGATGACATGATACTATACATAGATAATCCTAAAGACACCACCAGAAAACTACTGGAGCTAATCAGTGCATTTGGTAACGTTGCATCCCACACACATGTGGTCAACTAATCTATGACAAAGGAGGCAAAGATATTAAATGGAGAAAAGACAGTTTCTTTAATAAGTGGTGCTGGGGAAACTGGACAGCTACATGTAAAAGAAGGAAATTAGAACACTCCCTAACACCATACACAAAAATAAACTCAAAATTGATTAAAGACCTAAAAATAGG
>NW_020172814.1:615367-666205 GCF_003031525.2 Neophocaena asiaeorientalis asiaeorientalis | reverse complement strand
CATAATTCAAAAAGAGACATGCACACCAATGTTCATTGCAGCACTGTTTACAATAGCTAGGACATGGAAGCAACCTAAATGCCCATCGATAGACGAATGGATAAAGATGATGTGGTACATATATACATTGGAGTATTACTCAGTCATAAAAAGGAACAAAATTGGGTTATTTGTAGAGGCATGGATGGACCCAGAGACTGTCATACAGAGTGAAGTAAGTCAGAAAGAAAAAAACAAATATCGTATATTAATGCATGTACGTGGATGGGAAATTGGGGGGGGTGGGGGGTGGGATGAACTGGGCGATTGGGATTGACATGTATACACTGATGTGTATAAAATAGATAACTAGTAAGAACCTGCTGCATAAAAAAAATTTTTAATAATCTCCTGTAACAGGCGTAAGCAGAATATTACTAATTTTTAATAATCAAGTGGCTCTCAGTCACTTGCATGTTAAAAAAAAAAAATGAAAAGGTGGACAAATAGCAGAAGAAACAGCTAGAAGAATTGAAAGTTGCTGTTCCCTGCAGCCCTTGGCAGGGCTCAGCAGTGGGGAGGAGGGGAGTCACATGAACATGCGTAGTTTATTTTCATAACCATTTAAAAACACACAATTTAAGTAACTAACACACTGAGCTGAAACCCAGTGGGGATGACAATAGATGAGTCTCCCCAAGCAGCTTCTTCAAAAGCTGAGCACTGACTCAGAACAACAAAGATCTTTCCAGCTGCTTCAAACAAAAAGTAACTGAAGGCCACGCTCCAGGGGGAAGGGAGGCGACCAGACTTGGTGCCGAGCCTGCCTCCCCTCTTCCCCACCCTGGTAAAATCTTGCTGTGCCCTGTTGCACCCAGGTGCCCTGAATTTTTTCCCATCCCTCCTCAGGCCCGGCCCTTGCATTCTTTTTTTTTTCTCTTTTGCCACAGGGCATGCGGGATCTTAGTTCCCCGACCAGGGATCTAACCCGTGACCCCTTCAATACAAGTTGCAAGTCTTAACCACTGGACTGCCAGGGAAACCCCCAAGCCCTTGTATTCTTGCCTTCCACCTCCCAAGCCAAACCTTCCCCCAGCCCCTCCTTCACACAAAGGGACAAAAGAAATTGCTGCAGCTTGATTGAATGGCTGTTAAATTGTGCTCTCAAGTCTTCTGAGTTTTCTATTAAATGGTCCATATGGTGGTTTCATCAGAGAAGCTAACTCTTGCAGAAAAATACTTCTTTTATAAGATGAAATGTGGGCACTCTGTATTCTATCTGAGAGGCACGCTGTAATAGTTAGCAGTGCCAGCAGATGAAAATACCAGTTACTGTAAGAGATTTCTGAAGAAGTCAAGAGGGAAAGACAATTTTGTCTTCTCAAAAAATGGAAAGTGGGTCAGGAGATTCTGAGAAAAGGCAGGATTTATACATAGGGATTCATCACGCTGATTATGGAGCCCTACTACACAATAATAATCACGCTTTCTGTTTCTGCCACTCTCAAGGGAGAAATAAGAGCAGATGCAGGAGAAGCCAGAGCACGTTAACCACGGTGGATCAATTCTGGCTCAGGTAGAATGCAGCTATGGCAGTTGAGGACAAAGTTCTCAGGTCTTGATCCCAAATGTACCTGAAAATTTGGAGCTAAAGTAAAAGTTATCTCAACCAAAGAAATGGGTTTAAAGTGAGCTGTGAAGAATTATTCTACAGACTCGTGGTTGCCAAGGCAGAGGGGGAGCGGGGGAGGGATGGACTGGGAGTTTGGCATTAGCGGATGCAAAAACGATTATCTATACAATGGATAAACAACAAGGTCCTACTGTATAGCACAGGGAATTATATTCAATATCCTATGATAAACCGTACTGGAAAAGAGTATGAAAAAGATTGTATATATATATATATATATAGCTGAATCAATTTGCTGTACAGCAGAAATTACCCCAACATTGTAAATCAACTGTACTTCAGTAAAATAAAATTTTTGAAAAAATTGTTCTAATCAGTCAGTGAAGATAAAAGCAGTACCATTGGTCTCCCCTGGTGGCGCAGTGGTTGAGAGTCCGCCTGCTGATGCAGGGGACACAGGTTCATGCCCCAGTCCGGGAAGACCCCACATGCCGCGGAGCAGCTGGGCCCGTGAGCCATGGCCGCTGAGCCTGCGCGTCCGGAGCCTGTGCTCCGCAGCGGGAGAGGCCACAACAGTGAGAGGCCCGTGTACCAAAAAAAAAAAAAAATGGTACCATTCACTGGTTGATAACAATTAAATATTTGTTTTAATAAGTATGGGTTTTAATAACATATTTTAGGCATTTTTAAGGTTTATTTATTTAAAATTTAATATCATCATATAGTCTTGGAGTGAACTGATAAAACATAGGCAGTTACCTACTCCACTTATTTAAGACAATCGTTGAATGAAATAAGTAGAAGTTGAATCCATATGATTATCAACTTCTATTTTGGTAGAATTCTGCTTTTTATTCCCAATCTGAGTCTATGTTTTATCTTTGAAGTCATGCTCATTCATTTTTGCACAAACCACTTTCTTAAATCTCTAATAAAGTATTTACCTACTAGTTTGTGAAAAAAAGATTCATATCATATGATATGCATCATACCTATTGCAGATATTTTTGGTGTTGTGGAAATCACGAACCCATAGAATTAAACCAAAAAGATTTCTTTGTACAAATTTCAGTAAATGTTCTCTTGAACAAGACAGAGGAATAGGTAGATATTACAAAACATGAATCTTTATTTCAATGCTATACAGTTCAATGATATTTTAAAAATCAAAATGACTTGGTACCCTCTGACGATATGCAGTGATGCTGCTTTGCTCTTTGAGGAAAGTGAAGCCTCATTAACTACTGAACAAGCTGACAGGTTTACTCAAATCTGTCTACCAGACCCCAGATAAGTCTGGAAGCTTTGTCAGGAAAACCAGAAGGACTTAGGGGCTGCGACAGATGCTTGGCTTGCCTCTAACTCAAGTCGGGAAACACCTTCTAACAATAAGACGACATTGCTCTTGGGCGCGCCAGAATCATTGGAAATCAGTAAAAACCCCTGGCTGTGGACATAGGAATTGGCAGATGTGGGCTTCAGGGAATAAAGAATGTCCTGGGACATGCACAGCCTTAACCCGATTTATGATTTAGGTCCACTGTACACTGTTGTGCACTCATGCCCAGAGAGAAAGTAGCAAGATAAAACTCATGACTGGTTTTATGCCTCTCTCTTTGACTCATTCTGGAACCTTCCATGTTGGCGAAGCACAGATAAAATTTCATCTATTCTTTTCCCACTAAAACCAAAACTGTGTTCTTTAGAACGCTGTTGAGATACACTCATCATAAAGATAGAAATTAGAAGTATGAATAGAACATCTGGGGAGGAAGATATTTAACTCCATGGCGACCTCTCTCTAAGCCAACATCATATTATTTAAATATGCCTTTGGTCCGTTCTGCCTCTCCAATTAGACTGTGAACTCACAAGCAAGAGCTAGTCCTTATTCATCCCTGAGCTGAGACAACCAGCACAATGTCTGGCACAAGGCACTCAACAGATTTTACTAAAACTAAACTGAGCCTACTTAAGGGAGGTATCAAAAAAATCAAAGTAATACATACACCTGATTTTAAAAAAGAAAGCATGCAGAATGGTTTATAATGAACAGCCTAAGTCCCCAGACCGGCTCCTGGACCTACTTCCCAGAGGCAACCACTCCTAACGATGAGAATTTGTTTTCAAGATTTCGTAACATTTATTGCTAATGCAAACACAAAAAAAAAGAAGAAGAAAGGATGCCAGTTTCAAATTATTCATGTCTCTTTACTTAAATAGACCTCAAATATTTAGAAACATGGCTGGCAGTTCTTCCAAGTTGTTGTATTCATACTTCAACCAACATATATTGTTTGCAATGAAAGTGGTGGCATTTCTGTTTTCATACTTTTATTAGTAAAAACCAGCTTTCTCCCCACCTTAGGACGAAGGAGGCATAAGTCAGTGCAACCCTAGAATTAGTGGGGCCAGAGCACATCAGAACTAGACAATGGGGGTGGAGAGAGGAAGGGTGAGTCAGTGTCACGATGGGGTAAAATGCTCCGAGTTAATGCTGCAGGATGGGGAGAATCGCCGGATGCAGAGATCTGCTCCCCTGTTTGCTTTCTCTCAGCACACGCCATTCTGTACAGATGGGGCCCACAGGGCGATCGCATTATACCCCATTTTACATCTACAAACTCTGAAAGCAGCTCCACATTCTAGGGAACCATCCTCTTATTTTGAACCAGTGAAATAATCTGCAAAGTCCCTTGGAATTATTTATAATGGGATTTCTCTTATATTAGCAAAAATAAGTAGGAGCATAAAATGACGCCACATTTATAGCACATAATGGTAGGAAACACTCTGCAAAGGCATGACAATTTGGGAAAATCCCCACTCTGATCAGTATGAATAAATATGATTAACTTGCAGAGAAGATGCTATTAGGCTCTTTGCCAAAGAAACAGATTACTGCTTTAGAGAGTCAGCCTGCAAAGGTGACCTGACCCCCTGGAGGGGCTGGAGCCCTGAAATAGCCACCCTGAGGGGTGCCCGTGTGATGGGGGCTCCATGTACCCAAGGGAGCATACAGGAACTGAGAAACAAGATATTGATCAGGAAGCTGGGCTGAATGGGTGGCTGTTCATCAAGACAAGAGACCAATTCAGAAAAATTCTCTTGGCAGAATCCAGATTTAAATACTTCAACATCACCTCCTACCTAAACTAAGGAGAAACCCAAGGCTCAGAAAGATAAACAAACAAACAAATAAGGACAATCAAGGAACAAGAAAAATGGGGCTTGCCTGGTGGCACACTGGTTAAGAATTTGCCTGCCAATGCAGGGGACACGGGTTTCTGGGAAGATCCCACATGCCGCGAAGCAAATAAGCCCGTGTGCCACAACTACAGAGCCTGCGCTCTAGAACCCACGTGCCACAACTACAGAAGCCCGTGCGCCACAATTACTGAAGCCCGTGTGCCTAGAGCCCGTGCTCCGCAACAAGAGAAGCCACCGCAATGAGAAGCCCGCGCACGAAGAGTAGCCCCCGCTTGCCGCAACTAGAGAAAGCCCGCGCACAGCAACGAAGACCCAATGCAGCCAAAAATAAAAATAAATTAATTAATTTTTTAAAAAAGGAACAAGAAAAATGAAGAAACTGATGTTTTCCGAATTCTTAATGGGGGCCGAGGTTTTACAAAATTAATCTGATTTAATCCTCACTCCAGTCCTATCCTGCAGGCATTATCTTCATTTCCTGGGTGAGAAAACAGGCTTCCAGAGTCTCTGTAACCTGCTCAAGGCCACAGAAGTAATAAAGTGACTCAAATCCAAGACTGACTCTAAATCCAAGTTCTTTCTATCACGATAGGGTAAATATCTAGAAGGTGAGAAAAATCATATATCTAAATGCACAGACATTATACATGGCAATACCTCTGAGGTTTACAAATGAGTAAGCGAAGTCTGGAGACGGAGATGGAGACTTTACCAAACTTTCTTCAGTCACTTAAACTTACTTTTGGGTACCTTAAAATATTTCCTGGGTGACTAATTTGGCCCAATGTTTTAAAATACTACTAGGTTCTGGCAAAAGGATCATTGACATTCAGCTGAAATTTTGGTTCTAGATTAGCTTTGCTTTACAGAGCGATTCAGTAACGTAACAAGAACGTATCTGTGCGTAAGTTGCCTGGTGGGCCCGTGCCCTGGGCTGGTGTCTCCAACTGCCTTGAATCAGGGCAGTTATAACGGTGCTCACCTACCCCTTGGAGACACGCTGATGCACCTTCTAACATCAGAGGGGAAAGTACTTACTACTTTAAAAAAGACAAATGCCACTTTATGTGAAAACAAAATAGCGAAGTACACACAGCATTTGATACAGGCCTGCACGTGGACTGTATTTAAACTCTCCAACAGATTCAATATCGAATCAAACAGAATTTACGGTCACAGTTCGAGCAACATGAAAAGCACCTTAAAAACACTTCCACTGGTTAAAAAGAGGAATAACTTTAACTCCAATTTTCCAAACTGCTTTTGTAAAAAGCAAACTTTGAAATAGGTCGGTCAAGTGGAGATTTTTCTCAGAAAGTTACATGTTTGTGAAAACGGAGTGAAACGAGAAGCTTCAGTGTAACTTCCACTACATCAAATCTTTAACTCTGGAGGGTCTTCTCCCCCTACTGTAAATAAAATTAAAATGCTCATCCTTATGTGCGTGAATATAATAAAGTTGCATCTGCTCTTCTGCGGCACCCAGAGCACACACATTTATCATCCCCTCCCATCCATGCACACACAATCAAAAATAAAATTGAACTCAACCTTCCCCCCATCCAGGGGTGCTTTTCTTTCCAGCGGTCCCACATGTCTGAGTTGCTGACAGTAGCACGTGTTCACAGGTCACCTTTACCAAACGGCATCTCCTCCAAAAAGACCACCTGATTGGTGGGGGAACGTGGTTGCCAGGTAGACTAGCACCTCCACATGTCTTGTTCCCTCCTCTTCTCTCCCTTGTGCTAAGGTCCTCTATGAAAAGGAGGTGGGATGGGCTTAATAAGAGAATGAGAAGGACAAGCAAGCGTCAGGATTTCTGTGATGTCACAGGAGCATTATTAGTGGCCGCTCACCATTTCCGAAAAGACGTGAAAATTCTTCATCTGCCATCAAAGTCTATAAGCTATTCTCAAGTCTTTCCATTCAGCAGTTTTTCCAGGCAGGTCTCCGCACACAGCTTTTTTTTTTTTTTTAACACACTAAGCTGACTCAGACGCACAGGCAGAAGACCTCTGACTCACTTCTCTCTTCCTTCTTTATTTCTCTGCTTTTCTTTGTTTCTTTTTTTTAACTCCTTGGCTCCTGGAAACGTATGCTCCACTGAGGGTCAGTTCTTCTCATCTAAGTGGGGAAATCAGGTGAAAGATCCAGCAGGGCAGTTTGTGGTCTTTAATGCTCAGAAATATGCAAATGCTAAGCATCCTTGGGAGGGCAATGAGGAAACAATAACACTCAAGGATTTTTCTTAAAGTTTGGCAGACAGACACTCACTCCAGGAGGGTAAATGCTGACACTTCTCTGCACCTGCCGTCTTTCCTCTTCTCCCTCACTTTCTACCCAGGCACCTCTGCTACTCTTATTTCTTGCCTACTTAACTGTGCCTTTGATTTGGGGGTCTGTAGATGCATAAATACTTATGTACACACACATACACACATATGCACATATAATGAATTTAAGGTATGTGGAATATATACAGGGTTGATACACATATTTTATACACTGGTACAGCCATATCCTTTGTTAAACTATTTAAAGCCTTCCATATCAATGGGGAAAGAGAAATCCTCTGCTTAATTAAGTACACAAATCACTCAATAACACTGTCCAGTGGTGGCCACAGAGGGGGGTGACTGGACCAGGAAGCAGAGCTAGTACAGATGCACCTGGAACCTAGCATTGATGGGACAGTGGAGCAGGTGGCTTCCAGCGGCGACTCCCTGGGGGCCAAAGTACCAGCTCCCTATGTCCGAGCGCTCAGGTGTGTGTCCAGCCACCTTCTGGCTAATAACAAAACCCTTGGCTCAATGACTGCTACTTATCAATGCAATAAGTGAATTGTGGAATAGATTAACGTGTTTCCTATTTCAAATCATGGTTCATACAGGGCTATCACTTAGCTAGAGACAACTGCACCATACCAACTAGAAATCAGTAAATGCTTTGGAAATTATCAGAATGATATGATGAATGATTTGCCCTCTAACTTACATCACTTGGTAGGCACTTATATATAGTTCAGTTCACTTAAAGAATAGAAGAGAACATATTTTTAATTGATGAATTATGTATTTATTTATATTGCCATACTAGTGGGCAAATATTTTCATCATCCTGCTATACGTAAGCATGTGTGTGCAGTCATAGATGCTTAGAAAAAAGTATGGAAGGACACACAACACAGGAAATGGTTAAGTGCAGTTACCTCTGGGGCTGGGGAAAGAGATGTTTTGGGAGCAGGTGTATTTAAAGGAGAAACTTTCCATTTTTATACTATATTATCTATCCTATATGAATAGTACATTTATTATTTTTATAATTAAAAGTTTTTAAAAAGTGTACATCCACATACGCACTTGCAAACACACAATCAACTAGTCCAAGTGAACTTAATGGAGGAAGTGGATTATCAGTGCCTTAAGGAATGATAAAAGGAGAGGGCCTTGTGAGAAAGGAGAGGCATTCGAGGGGCCACGTGTACTGCCGGGAGGCTTGAAGAGAAAGTGGAGTGAACATAGGAAGGTAATGTTTTACAGATTAATCCAAGGGGAGAAGGGAAAAATAAAAGAAGGAAGGGGATAATAATGAAATAATCATTAATTGAAAAAACAAAAGAAACCTTTGAAAAAGTAGGGAAGAAAGAAAGAAAGGAAGGAAGGAAGGAAGGAGGAAGGGAGGGAGGGATGAAGGGAAGGGTAAGAGGGAAGGGAAGGGTAAGAGGGAAGGGAAGGAAGGAAGGAAGAGGAGAAAGAAGGAAGAGAGGAAGGAAGACGAGAAAAAGGGAGAAAAAAAAAAAGTTGGTTGACACGTCCAAGTAAACGTGCAAGGATTTTGGCTCCCTGTGTCTGGCAACAGCAAGAGAAGCTATGGTCAAGGTTCTGGCAGTGTCCCCTGTGCCATATTGCTGGCCATGTAGTTTAAAGCTTCAAGAGGTGCTTAATTTTTGAAATCATAATCAGCCTTTTCCTTTGTGTCCACAAAACTTAAATAGCATCTCAATATGTGAAATCTTTGCATCATTGGTTCTTTATTTATATTGTCACTGCTTTCTATTTATAGATGTCCTTTAGTCTCTTTAAAGGATTATATATATATATATATATATATATATATATATATATATACACACACATATATATAAATCTTGACTTGATACTTTTTCTGAGACTCCTGTAACGCTTTGCTCTAGATAATTGAGGCATTTCTGTGGTTCTACCTTTATCTTGTTAAATTCATACTGGCAATAAAATATCCAGGGCCATGACAAGAGGACTGAGGGAAAATAATCTAGGATGTTCAGGTACCTACAATTTACAGTTTGCACTTACAATGCAACCATATTTTGACTATAAAGTCCATCCATCCTCCTTGCTTTCCTTCAACAAGAATACGAGGTGATGGACAATCAAAAGTAACTAAGACATAGACTCTTCTCTAAAGGAGCTCACAGCCTCAATACTTGAGGTAACAAATAAGTGATTAAATAATTAAATACAAATTGATAAGCTCTATGACACTAACATATAGCAAGAAAAATGGGAAAATAAGAAAGCATGAGTAACACAATTTGGGGAAGTTTTCCATAAGGGTTGATGCGTTGAGCTGATTTTTGAAGGACCTTAGGAGGTAGCCAGGCTATGAAGAAGGCAGAGACATTTCAGAAAGGGACCATTATATGTGCAAAGAAGGGGAGACTTTCCAGGGAAGGGTGTGTCTAGGGAATGCCTAATGGTTCAATAAAACCAAAGAGCACATGAGATAAGTATGGAAAATCTGGAAAAGAAGAGGGGAAACCAATGAGGATCAATGAAAGCAATGAGGAGCCTTTGATGGGCTTTAAATTAGGGAATGGTTTGCTCACGTTTACATTTTTTTCTTTTTTTTTTGGCTGAGCCCAGTGGCATGCAGGATCTTAGTTCCCCGACCAGGGATCAAACCTCTGCCCCCTGCAATGGAAGCAGTGGAGTCTTAACAACTGGACCACCAGGGAAGTCCCGCTCACGTGTACATTTTTGAAAGATCACTCTGGGACCATGGATAGATGGATTAGTGGAGGTGAAAGGGGAGGCAAAGAAATCACTGTATGGTAGCTGAAGGAGGTGTCCTGTCTTTCCTAATAGTAGAGTACCTTGGTTATAACAACTGTTCCACAAATACAATGATGAAATCTAGGCAATTTTTTTTAGCTACTAAACATCACTGAAAAGTGAGCAAAGTCAGGCAAAAACTGGAGCAGAGATTGCCATTAAAAGGGAAACTGTAATGGATGAAATTTGCAAGTGTGCAAATTTTTGCCCGAGAGCACTCCCAATCCACACATAGCTGGGACTGCAGGAAGCCTCAGCCTCCTTGCTTGACTGGGATATCAGATGACTTCAGGGAAGGCAGAACTGCCAGAAAGTTACAGGGAAATGTTGGAAGTAAGGAAGTCACAAAGGGAATGAACGCTAAGATCTGCAAATAAAATTCCCCCAAATCCTTAGCTAACCAATAAACTATGCATGCAAATTAACCAGTTGAGTCAATGCAACCCAATCATAATCCCAGTAGGGCTTTATAAATAAAAATTGACTTAATTCTAAAATCTGATTGGAAATGCAAAGGATCTAGAACAGTAACATAATCTTTAGAAAAGAACAGATTGGTAGTTTACTCTACATGACTTCAAGACGTCTTTAATCTAGAGTGCGAAATGGGCATGAAGATAGACAAATAGATGAAGAGGACAGACTAGAGAGTCCAGAAGTAGATCCACAATTATATAGGCAATTGGTTTTTGATGAAGTAACCAAAGCAATTCAATAAAGTAAGGAAGTCTTTTCAACAGATTATGCTGGAACAGCTAGATATCCGTATGGAAAAAGATATCCTCATCTCATACTATGCACAAAAATTAATTCAAGATGGTTCATAGATATAAATGTGAAAGCTAAGATATAAAACTTTTAGAAGAAAACACAGGAGAATATCTTCATAGGGGATAGGGTAAAGATTTCTCAGATGGGAAACAGAAAGCAATACCGTAAAAGAATAATAAAAATTTTCTGCTTAAGAAAAATAACACTAGGAAAATTAATAGGTATGTATCAGATTGGGAGAAAATATTCACCAAATATACATCTGATAAGAGATTTACATCTAGAATTTTTTAATCCTATAACTCGCTAATAAAAAATTTTTTAACAAAATAGGCAAAAAAAAAAAAGCTTCGACAGACACTTCACAAAAGAAAATATGTGAATGTTGAATGAGAAATAACGCTTTATATCATTAGTCACCTGGGAAATGCAAAATAAAACCACACTGAGATCATTCATTCGGCACCCACCAAAATGGCCAGACTTAAACACTGATGATACAAATGTTACTGAGGATGTGGCACAGCTAGAACGCTCATAACCTTGCTAGTGGGAAGTGAAATTGTGCTTCTGGGAAAGATCTGGCAGCTTTTTATATAAGTCAACATAACCTACCCTTCGATCTCACTGCTAGGTATTTATCCAAGAGAAACGAAAACATATGCCCACAAAAAGACTTCAAGAATGTTCAAAGCAGCTTTGTTCACAATAGTAAAAAAAATCAAAACAATGCAAATGTCCATCAACAGGAGATTCACAAGCAAACTGTGCTTTATTTATATAATGGACTAGTATTGAGCAATAATAAGGAATGAACCATTAATACAGGCAACTTTATGGATGAATCCCACACACATTACGTTGAGTGAAAGTCAGGCACAAAAGAATATATACTGTATGATTCCATTTCTATGAAATTCTAGAACAGGCAAACTAAACTAAAATTTAAAAAATAAAAACAGTGATTGCCTCTGAGGGGCAGCGAGCTTGACTGGAAAGGGGATGGGAAGGGAAGAGGGAACTTCTGGGAAGATGGAAATGTTCTGTGTCTTCATACAGGTGAGTTTTACTCCAGGAAGGATGGGCTGTGGATTCATGTATCCAAATTGTATATCTAAGATTTAGGCATTTCAATGTTTATACATTTTACTCTAAAAAAAAGAACCTCTAAAACCATCATCATCATCATCGTCAAGCAGGAACTGGAAAGTTAGTTGAGGTATTATGTTGACGACTATCAAAACTAGGTTACGATTAGAGCGCGGTTCTATTTTGGTTACTTGAATTATTGCAGTAATTCAAGCGAGAGATGATGAAGGCCTGAATTAAGGAAGCAGCAGGGAAGTTAGATGAGATGAAATAAGTCTGGCTGCTATCCAGGTAGTGACTGGTGACTGACAATGAACCACTGAGAGAGGTATGAAAAGGGAGGGATAATTCACAGATTCCAAATTATCCATATAGAACTGTGTTTCCGTATCATTGGTTTCCATAATGGTCCTCTATACTTAAAAACATTATTTTGAAAGGTGTCCATAGACATCACTAGATTGCTAAAGGGGCACCAACGGCACATACGAGCTTAAGAACTTATAGATGACTCCCAGGTTTCTGACTTGAGCAATCAGGTGGATTTTCTAGGTGCCATTCATTAAGACTAAAGAGAAATTACAAGAAGACAGATGGGCATTCTGGATGGAGAGTGCGGTTCAGAGTAGTGATGTGAGTTAAGTTTGTAATATTGTGATCAGAGAAGCCAGCCCAGTAAGCTGCCAGATATATGGGTCTGCAACTCAGGAAGAGGTCTGGGCTACAAAGAGAAATTGGTGAGTCGTTAGCATGGGGGAGATCAATCGTTGTAAACTGAGGTCCTGATTGATGCACAGCTTCTCATCTAGGAAGACCCTGTCTACTTGGGAGCTATGCACACAATCCCCACAAACACTGCCTGGTTCCACCCTTGTCATCCACTGAATCCACCCTGGAAGCAGCCTATCCTGCCTCAATGTAGCAAAATTCTCTCCACAACAAGATGGGAAAGTTTAAAAGAAATGAGGGGAGAGAAATTATACATATGTAACAAGATGTTCCAATGAATATTCTTTCTGAAGCATCAAGAAACAATAGATAATGAATTTTTAAAGAGGAGCTAGACCACTTGCAAAATTTGCCAAAGAAGGTGGCTACAAATTGTTTATAAAACTCATCACTCCTCTACCACATCAAGGGTATAAAGGGATCAAGAATTGGACATCTTGGGAGGGATTTTTCAAGGCAGCTGTTGATGTGTTGAGAGCGCACATCCCTCCGACCAAGGAGGGTGGTGGTTAGGCTTGCTTGCCTCTCCATCTCACGTCAAGAGGAGCTTTAAGAGGCAGACAAACATCTGTCCTCAGCAGTTCATGCAGTTTGGGAGACACATAGATTTGTGCCTGATTCACAGCTGAAATCTAGAAATAGAGATGGGCTTGCTGGCTGCTTTGATGGTGGATCCAGGAGAGGTGGCTGCACTTCCAGAGTCTGCAGAAGCAAAGGTTGCTTGGGTGTCCCCTGTGGAACACAGTGTGGACCACGTACTAGAGACAGCCATGTCTGGGCTGGCTTACATGCTCCTCCACAGCCCTTGGCTGAGATTAGCTGGACGTGTTACCAGGAACCTAAGGGTTGAGAAAACTGTAGCCAGGAGAGCGATGCATTGCCCTGTCTCCAGGAACTGCAAATAGGAGACCCTCAGCAATGAGGGAGGGGAGACTGCAACAATTCCATAGAACTCCAAAGAGAAGTCACCTTAAATATCTGCTAGATCCAGAGAGCGCTGACACTAGAAAAACAATTCATTACTAGTCACGTAGGAACTTAACTGTTTCCTCCCTCCTCCTCTCTCCCAACCCAACTTCAACTTAGAGAGGTCTGCAATGGATTCACTATGGAAAACAGTATGGAGGTTCCTTCAAAACTAAAAATAGAGTTGCCGTACAATCCAGCAATTCCACTCCTGGACATATATCCGGACAAAACTCTAATTGGAAAAGATACATGCACCCCAAAGTTCATAGCAGCACTATTTACAATCGCCAAGAGATGGAAGCAACCCAAGTGCCCATCAACAGAAGAATGGATAAAGCTGTGGTACATATATACACAATACTACTCAGCCATAACAAAGAATGAAACATGGCCATTTGCAGCAACATGGATGGACCTAGAGATTATCCTACTCTGTATACCAGAAACTAACAACATTGTAAATCAACTATACTTCAAGAAAATAAACCAGAGAGGTCTGCAACAGGCCCGCAACTGGGACCAACAAATAGGAAGAAGGGGTAAAAGAGTGGTGTGGGCATATACATGGAATCTAAAAAAAAAAAATGGTCATGAAGAACCTAGGGGCAAGACAGGAATAAAGACACAGACCTTCTAGAGAATGGACTTGAGGATACAGGGAGGGGGAAGGGGAAGCTGGGACAAAGTGAGAGAGAGGCACAGACATATATACACTACCAAATGTAAAACAGATAGCTAGTGGGAAGCAGCCGCATAGCACAGGGAGATCAGCTCGGTGCTTTGTGACCGCCTGGAGGGGTGGGATAGGGAGGGTGGGAGGGAGGGAGATGCAAGAGGGAAGAGATATGGTGACATATGTATATGTATAACTGATTCACTTTGTTATAAAGCAGAAACTAACACACCATTGTAAAGGAATTACACTCCAATAAAGATGTTAAAAATTAAAAAAAAAAAAAGAGCAGTGTGGGGAAGGGGAGCGGCTGATCGCTCATCCCCTGCCTGACTGCAGCAGGCCCGTGGCAGGCCCCAGCTGGGGAGGGAAGAAGGCTCCATTCTAAACCAAGTCTAGAGGGCTTATTATTCCCTACCTCTGGAAGTTTTAGTTACTGAGTTAGTCTGGTGTTTTACAGCTGAACGTTTTTTGGAGTTTGTTTGTTTGTTTGTGTTTAACTACCTAAGAGTGACCAGCAGCAACAGGGAAGGACATTCTCCATCATGCAGGTTTGAAGAATGAATGGAAACAGAAAGCAAGGCTGTTTTACGATTATATCCCAGGAGGCTGCTTCCCCTCCCCACAAGCCTTCTCAGATGGTACCCAGATTTCTAGCTCCCATCCACATTTCTTTCACTCCTGGGCCCATATTTCCCACGGCCCACTAGACAGTCCAATATGGTGGGGCTCATCCGAAACTCACCACGTCCCAAGGTGAACCTTGTCATCTTTTACAAATCTCCATATCCTTCCCAACCCAATCTGCTCCTTCCCCTTCATTATCCACCCATCCCACACACCACCAACAGAAATATCTTAAACCAGAACACTCAAGTCGCTCCCCTGCTTGAATTCTTTAGTGGTTTCCAGTATGCAGAATCCCAGACAAAACTTCTCTTGGTGGATCCTGCCTATGTCTTTGGACCGTTCAACCACCACTCATCTGCATGTTTTTAAAGATCTTATGCACAAAGCCAAGGGCTCCCTCACCACTCTATCTCTATTCTTGTGGGTCCAGAGGTGCTTGGAATGCCCTACCCACCCCCCGGCGCTTTCACTGGAAAATGCCTATCTGTCTTCAACTCAGCCCAGGTGTCACCTCTCTTTCAAAATCTTTCCTATGCTCTCCAGGCTGGAGAGTTAAGTGGGTTACATACATCTGCGTTAGCACTTATCAAATTTTATTTTAAACATCTCAGTACTTAACCATTTGCCCTTCCCTGTGCCATTCAACCAAGCAAAACAATGTTCTTTGACAAAAGCCTCCTTTTTGTTTGCCAGCCTAATGCTTGGTACAGAGCAAGTGCTCACAAATATTTGTTTAACTGAGTTAAAGTCCTTAGTGACTTCAAGGAATTTGTAATTTGAAAGAAGAAATGAGAACAGGGATTCTATCTTATTCATCTCTGACACAGAGTAGGCCTCTATATAAGTTTGGTGAATAAATAAACACATAAATGAATAAAAGATCAGATAGAAAGTAGGGTATCCCTAAAATGGAGCAGATAAAGACGACAGAAATTTAATGGAGAGAGATAGGAGCCCTTTCTCCTTTTCACTTCTTACTCCAGTACTTTACACTGCGAAGCTTAAAATAAATGAATGCAAAACGGTTGGAAGTGGAAGAGGTTTTCTTTAAAAAAATAAAATAAAAATAAAAAGACTACCACCCACTACCCATGCTGCCCTCCCACCAGAATGACTATAGTTTCTGCATCCCTAATCGGATTGTTGCAGTTTTGAGAATGTTGTCATGGTAACCAACCTCAGCCCTTCCCCTAATATAAGATAAAATTTAGCAAAAGAAATAAATAACAGACGCCCATAGAAACATTATCAGACCTTTCCATATAAATAACCTGGGTAATTAAATGTTTCAAAACAGAATATTTAGAGAGCTGTGAGAAAAAAAAAAAAAGATTCTACAAAGTTTATTTTTAAACAAAGAAAAAAAAATCCCCAAACATCAGCTGGAATACTTGGCTGCCTGCGTGGCTTCAAGGAGCCACAGTTTCCAGACTTGCCTGGACGAGGACACAGTCAGAACAGAGAAGCTCGGGTCTATATTTTGATGCACAAGCAACATTCCTATCAGGAACGCCCAACCCCTATCCTGAGGCATCCTTTCAACATATAACCAAAAGACCTCTCCCTTTCAGATTCCCCCCAACACAACTAGAGGCACATGGAAAACATCTGTAGTGGACCGCAGTGCTACTGCCTAGGGAACACCCTCGCTTTGCTACAGCCATGCTCCCCCTTCCCTTTGAGAATTCTCTAGGAGACTTGATATCTATAGAAGGAGTCACAAATTTGCTCTGTAAGGGGCAAGTAATAAATATTTTAGGCTTTGCAGGTCATCCGGTCTCTGTTACAACTCCTAAACTCCGCCGTCAAAGCACAAAAGCAGTCAGTGACAATACATAAACCAATAAGCATGGCTGTGTTCCAATAAAACTTTATTTACAAGAACAGCCAGCCCAGATCTGGCCCAAGGGCAGAAGTTTGCTAACTCCTTATTCATAGTATTCCTTGTAAATCCACAGTTTCTATGTATCACAGGAAAAACTGTAGCACCATCTTAGGCCAGCAGGAAAGCCAGGCCCTCGAGAGTACCCCGCACTCAAAGGGAGGGGAAAGGGATCATGGTATTGATGACCCTAACACTGCCTCTGGAAATGACCTCAATGAGCTATTAAGAGAAACTGTGAACTTGCCTCCTGTAGGAATTTCAAAAGCCAAACAGAAAACCATCTGTCAGGGAAGGGTAGATAAAATGCTCCCTGCAACCCACTGGAAGCTGTTCTACTTTAAATGGATAAGAAGCCCGGCTGGCTGGCGTGCGGCCCAGTGACGCATCTCTATTCAATAAAGCAGTTATTATCAATCTGAAGCCTGGAGCAATTTCAACCAATTTGCAAACCTGGATGATATTCTGGTTCCTTTAAGTTCTAGAAAGAGACTTGGATGCAGCTGGCGAAACAGAAAGAGCAGGACTCAGGAGATGGATGGTGCATGTTTCTCCACTACCTAGTTATGTTACCCGGCAAGTCCCTGAATGACTGTTTTATCATCTGTAGAATGGGCATAACAGGGCCTGTTGCTGGATTTGTGAAGGATTAAATTAGATAACCTATAAAGAACACGTGCTACAGAGTAAGGATTCAGTTAACGTTAGTTGCATTCTCTTTAAGGGAGCAGGCAAACCTCCAGCACTTGGCTTAATTTTATCTGTTCTCTCAGAAAGATATCGCTTGGGTTAATGTTGCTACAGTCCAAAGGAGAATTTTTTTTTTCTCCTGGCAAACTGCTATAGGAGGAGCTATGAGCAACGCTTAAACAACTCATTAGCACAGAAACCAGTGTAAGTGAGCAACGGCATATGACAAGCACCTCACTCAGGAACTCTCATCTCAAAACTCACACACCTCGGCCCTCTCTGTCCGTCTCTATTTGTATGGGCATCTGTCTACCTCTGAGTGAATGTTTTTGTCTCCTTGTTTCCTTCTTCTAATCCATCCTACTTCTTCCCCTAAGTTCCCTCCCTCATCTTTACCAACTGGCTGTGATATGAGCTAGAAGTATATGTATCTAATAGGTTCGCATTCCCTCTCAATTACCTAAATTAGGTTGCACTTGCTTAAGTGTGCCTGATTGACCTTTTTAGTGAGTCAGTGGCCTTGATATAGAAAGATTATCCACCCCTGTTCAACAGTCTTTGTGTCAAATCCCTTCCAAAAGACCCATCATTACGAAAGCACTAAAGAAAAGACTTGTTTAATGGCAAAAGGCAAGCCAACTTGGAACAGAAGGATCCAAAGATATCAGAAGATCTGGATGTCATGCTTCTACAGACTTTTCCAAGTGAGGAAACTAAGACATTCAATGGTTCTAAGTCCCTATAAGATTCCTTAAGTATGAAAGTTAGCTGCCACCATATGTGGAAACTTCTCTTTTCTATCACAGAGATGCTCCAGTGATAAGTGAAAAGCATTTTGGATTCTTGAAAAGAGATGCTAGATATTTTAATTCCCCCTCCAACTTGCTGTCTATTTTAATTCCACTCTCCACCTTGCTGTCACCTGGTGATGGGGTAGAAAAGGTTCCTGACTTTTGCTCTCTGGAGCAAAATGTTCTCTGGAATATTTTACTTAGAGGTGGGTGAAGAAATATAAGTGAAATATGAACCACTCAATCCTTGCCCCCTTGCTTCAATTATTCTGTCAAATAATGATGAAACTTCTAGAGGTTCAGGCTCATGCATAAATGTTCAATGTATTTCAGCATGAAATAAAGTAGTTCAGCCACAATTAAATTAATTGTACCAAACATCTTAGTGATCACTCAGAGAGGACAAACTATTTAAAAGGGCTGATTTAAATATGGCAAAGAAAATAGGGTATTTTTCTCACTGATAGTCCTGCTTTGAAGTGTGAGCCATAGACCTAGAACGCACCGGTTTACTAATTAACGCAAATATTTACTGGGCATCTGCTGTAAAACACAGACAGGGAGAGCTGTTTTCCAGGAATCGTGAATATACAGATAGGAATCCATTAGGGTGGGAGTGGACAAAGGGATAAAGAAAGAGAAAGAGAGATAAAGCTAACTTGGAGAGTAAAAGACGAGAGATCAATAACCACTTTCCCCCAATCCTCCATGGGGATTATTTTTAGAATACATGTCAACAGTAAAATGTGATTTTATTTAGAATCAATATATTTCATTCCTACATTGAGAGATATTTTATTTCCCATTCACCCATTCGTCAAACATTTATTAAGCATCTGTTACGAATAAGCACTGAGTTGGGTGCTGATTTTGAGGACCAGAAGTGCCACTTGACAGCACCGGTAGGTCCTTTCCTCCAGGAAATAACAGCTAATAGCTAACAGGTATTGAGTGTTTGCCACGTGCCAGGCATTTTCCTAGGCAACTTACAAGAAATAGCTCATTTAATCCTCACCATGAGGATTATGAGAGTGGTCAAGAATATTTGTTGTTACTACTATTGCCTCAGGTGGTTTCTCTCTTTTATCCTTTCTTCTTTCTTGTCAATGTAAGACTCAAACTGCTTGAGGAGATTTCTCTCCTTTATAATACCAGGAACTTTCACAAGCAAACATCCTCTGTCCTGCCATTACCTTGGTCTACGTCTACCTGCCTGCATTTCCTAGATTATGAAAACAAACCCCTACCTGGTCTACCTAACTCTGTTCTCTTCCCCTTCCAATTCACCTAGCACCTTCCTGCATCTTAATAACTTTCAAAACACCACTTTTTCACACGGTTCTCCTGCTTAAGAACCTACAACATATAAAAAATTGAAAGGTGCTACTAATGTCTATCATATTTATCCAAGTTTCTTTCTCCTTCATGTGTGATCGCTACAGCGTATTCGCAAACATCTGCATATCTGGAAGAGACAAGAAGATTTTGGAGGGCTTCATGTTCCAGAGTTTGAACATGGTTATTTAATTCGTTGATCATTTTCTTAATAACAACCCTAAATAACCCTCCTCCCATCCCCTCACGCCTTATT
Organism: Neophocaena asiaeorientalis asiaeorientalis; assembly: GCF_003031525.2. Lineage (NCBI taxonomy): Eukaryota > Metazoa > Chordata > Mammalia > Artiodactyla > Phocoenidae > Neophocaena > Neophocaena asiaeorientalis. Next base: position 646,478 of record NW_020172814.1, on the reverse strand, counting down.
GAAAATTATTCAACAAATTTAAATACAAATCCTTACCAAGCTTTCAAGGTCCCCATCATGTAGTCTTATCCCAAGAAATCTGTATCAAGTCCCATAATTTTTATATAAACCCTCACCTCCAGTTAAGCTAATCCTCCCACTGTTCAGTTCACAGAGAATTTATAGTGCACCTACTCTATACCAGTCACTGAGGATATGCATAAGAGCAAGACAACTTATGCCCTCAACATTTTACAGTTTGGAGATCTGCATATGATAATTCCCACCTCTGTAGGGTGGCCCACATTCTTTCATCCACTTGATATGTACTCAGCTCCTCCCCTTATTTTCTTCAAAGCCTAACTCAAATAATGCCTTTTTGGACCACTCCAGCTCAGATGGACTGTCTCCTTCTCTGATATTCTTCAAGTTCAACTCTTTATCTCCACTATAAAGAACTTTACAAGAAGGACAAGACTGTACAAAGACTGGAATTCTCCAAAATTTTAGGGAAGCAGATAATACACTTCTGAGATTTAAGCTGATAAATAACAACACGAATTAGAAGAGGCTAGCCAATTGCAGGAATTTTCCCAGAACAGCCCCAGAAAGATGTAAAAATTCCATAGGCATGTACTTCTCAAACTTTAATGTGAACACACATCGCCTTGTTAAAATGCAGATTTTGATTCAGTCAGTCAGGAGTGGGATCTGAGATTCTACATTTCTAACAAGCTCTCTCTCGGGCAGTGCTAATGCTGTGGTTCCTGAGATACACTTCAAGTAGCAAGTAGACAGCAAGCATACCTCAAGGGTCCCCAGACAACAGCTCACTATCGACAAGTCAGTCCCCAAACCCCACTGCCACAATTAGGTTCTGCTGGCTTTATTAGGGTTCCAAGCTGAGACTTCCACTCTGACTTTATTATCAGCAGCAAACAGCCCTCCCCTCTTCCTCGAGCTCAAAGCTTAAGGGAAATATCTCATCGTGGTGGATCTTGTACACAGACAGATGAGGTACAAAATTCTCCCTGGAGACGTAAATATCCATCTCTCCAGAGTAGGAACGAGCACCAGACCTAATATCCTTGTAGCCCATTTCCATTTTTCTGATTCTGTACTCACCAAACAACTTTCTGGTCTGAAATTTGTGTCTCAAAAGCAGTCCTGGTATTAAAATCACCTAGGAAGAAGAAACACTTCCAGAATGGTGCTTCATAAAAGCAATAAGAGCAGTGGCAAACATGGTCAAAATTAACATTTTCAAAACACTGGAAATTAACCAAAGGGTTGCAAGAAAAATGGCTGATTCTCTAGAAGAATAAGCTCTGTGGCATTTAAACATCCCTATATCCATCTCCCTCTTCCCACGCCTGCAGTAGCCTTGGAAACAAGCACCTTTAAAGACATGGTATCTGTGAAAACCTGTGGCCCACCAGCTCTTGGAGAGAGCAGAATGGGTCTGGAGCTCCCCCAAATGCCCCATCCTCAGAGAATAATCACTATTGTCTGGCAGCTCCCTGGGAAAGAACCATTCACAGAAATTATCTTTATTTGACTTAACTCAGATATTATTAAGTGAGGAAATCCCTATCCCTGGAGTGTTTTACCAAAAGAATCAGGAATTGTTTAACATCACAGCTACCTGAAGTAGTGATACCAGTTGGGGCAAACAAAAAGCTGACCAAAAAACTTAAAATAAAATTCTGGGGAGTGAGATGTCCAAAGAGGGCTTTGGAAAACTCTGACCTATTCCTGGGAATCAAGAAAGTCATGTGCATGTGCTAGGCTGTGCATATTCTCAGGAAAGATCTGAGAAGGCCCTGATCTCTCATCTATGGCTGATCGAGTAGGAAGTGAAGGCTAAGGCAGAGTTGTAAACTTCCAGAGCACTGAAGGCACACCTCAACTCACATATACCTGCAGCAGAAGGATGGGAGACTTATTAGTTGAAGGAATTTAAGGAAATACCTGTCCAATCATTAGCTGACCACTAAACTAACCAAGCAGAGACTTCAGAACCTGCACACAGAAGGAATGTAGACTTTACAAAGTTAATAAAGTCACTAAACATTGATAACAATAACTACTACAAGTAGCAACAAAACAAACTGATTTCCAGAAGTGCCTCATTATATTATTTTAAAAGTCCAGTTTTCAGCAATTAAAACAAACAGGCTAAAAAGGAGACACATAACGAAACAGGAAAGAATGGCCCATAAATCAATAGAAACTCTCCCTGAAAGAGCCCAGTGTTGAACTTACTACACAAAGTTATAAGTGAGCTAGTATAAGTATGTTCAAAGAACTAAAGGAAATCTTGCCTTAAGAATTAAAGGAAAATATAAGAATAATATCTCACCAAATATCAACAGAGACAGAAATTATGAAAAGGAGTAAAATAGAAATTCTAGAGCTCAAAAATACAATAATATAAATGAAAAATTCACTGTAAGGGATCAACAGCACACATGAACAGGAAGAAGAAAAAATTAACAAATCTGAAAATAAGTCAACTGAGATTATCGAATTTGAGGAATAGGAAAAAAAGAAAATGGAAAAAAATAAATAAAGCCTCAGAAACCTGTGGGACACGACAGCATACCAAATATACAACATGAGAGTTTCAGGAGAGGAGAGAGAAGGGTAGAAAGAATAGTTGAAGAAATAATGGCTGAAAACTTCTCAAATGATGGAAAATATTAACCTACACGTTCAAGAAGCTCAATGAAATCCAAGTAGGATAAACTCAGAGATCCACATAGATACTCAATAGTTAAACTGTCAAAAGCAAAAATGCAAACAGAATCTTAAGAGCAGCAAAAGAAAAATGACTCATCAAATGCAAGCAATCTTCAATAACATTAACAGCTGATTCCTCATTGAAAATATGGAGGCCAGAAGCCAATAGGATGACATATTATTAAAAGAGGTGAAAGGAAAAAAATTGTCAACCATATCAAATCTAGCAAAACTGTCTTTCAAATTGAAGGAGAAATTAAGATATTCCCAGATAATTAAATACTGAGAGAACCCATTACAAGCAGACCTACCTTACAAGAAATACTGAAGGGAATCTTTCTGGCTGAAATGAAAGGATGTTATACAGTAACTTGAATACCCATGAAGAAACAAAGACCACCAGTGAAAGTTACCACATAGGTAAATATAAAAGACAATATTAATGTATTTTTTCATAATTTTTTTTCTCTCAGATTTAAATGGCGACTGTATAAATTAATAATAATAAAATGGTTTTGGTATGGTTATAATGTATAAAGAGGTGGTTTTTATGACAAAAATAGCACAAAGGAGGAGGGAGGAAACAGAGCTATATATGATCAAAATTTTTGCATACTACAGAAATTGAGTTATTATTAATCAGAACTAGATTTTTTAAAAGAAAATATGTCAAATGTAATCCCCAGAGCAGCCATTAAGAAAATAACTCAAAATGTATAATTAAAATGGAAGGTAATTAAAATGGTATGCTACGAAATGTATATTTAATGCAAAAGAAAGCAGTAATGAAGGGATACAAGAACAAAAGAACACGAAGATAGGTCTCAAATCAATAACCTATCCTCCCACCTTAAGTAACTAAAAAAGGGAAAGAAAAAAAAAAAACTAAACCCAAAGCAAACAGAAGGAAAAAAATAATAAAGTTTAGAGCAGAAATAAATGAAATAGGGCATAATCAAACTACAGATCAACATCAAAAGTTGGCTTTTTTGAAAAGATTAATAAAATTGAATATCCCTCAGCTAGGCTGATCAAGAAAAAATAAGGACGTTTCTAATTCAGGAATAAAAGAAGGACATCACTACTAACCTTACAGAAATATAAAGAATACTATAAACAACTCTATGCCAATTAATTAGATAACCTAAATCAAATAGAAAAATTCCTAGAAAGAAACAAACTAATGATACTGACTCAAGAAAAAAGGAGAAACCTAAACAGACCACAGCAAGTAAAGAGATTCAATTAGTAATTTAAAAACTTCTCTATTAAGGTCTTCTGCCCATTTTTTGATTGGGTTGTTCATTTTGATATTAAGCCTCCTGAGCTGTTTGTAAATTTTTCTCCAGAGAAGACATACAGATGGCCAAGAGGCACATGAAAAGATGTTCAACATCACTTATTATTAGAGAAATGCAAATCATAACTACAATGAGATATCACCTCACACCAGTCAAAATGGCTGTCATCAAAAAATCCACAAACAGTAAATGCCGGAGAGGGTGTATAGAGAAGGGAACCTCCTACACTGTTGAGGGGAATGTAAATTGTTGCAGCCACTATGGAGAACAGTAGGAAAGTTCCTTAAAAAAATAAAAATAGAGCTACCATATGATCCTGCAATCCCACTCCTGGGCATATATTCAGAGAAAAACATGGTCCAAAAGGATACATGCACCCCTATGTCACTGCAGCACTGTTTACAATAGCCAAGACATGGAAGCAACTTAAATGTCCACCAACGGATGAATGGATAAAGAAGATGTGGTACATATACACAATGGAATACTACTCAGCCATTAAAAAGAATGAAATAATGCCATTTGCAGCAACATGGATGGACCCAGAGATTGTCATACTGAGTGAAGTAAGTCAGAAAGAGAAAGACAAATATCATATGATATCAATTATATGCATATGCAGGATCTAAAAAGAAGGGATACAAATGAACTTATTTACAAAACAGAAGCAGACTCACAGACTTAGAGAACAAACTGATGGTTACCAGGGGGGAAGGGTGGGGGGAGGGATAGTTAGGGAGTTTAGGATTGACATGTACACACTGATATATTTAAAATGGATAACCAACAAGGACCTATTGTATAGCACAGGGAACTCGGTTCAGTATTATGTAACAACCTAAATGGGAAAAGAATTTGAAAAAGAATAAATACATGTATATATATAAATAAATCACTTTGTTGTACACCTGCAACTATCACAACATTGTTAATCAACAATACTCCAATATAAAATAAAAAGTTTGGGACTTCCCTGGTGGCGCAGTGGTTAAGAATCCGCCTGCCAGTGCAGGGGACATGGTTTGATCCCTGGTCCAGGAAGATCCCACATGCCGCAGAGCAACTAAGCCCATGCACCGCAACTATTGAGCCTGCACTCTAGAGCCCGTGCTCCGCAACAAGAGAAGCCACCGCAGTGAGAAGCCCACACACACCAACAAAGAGTAGCTCCTCCTCGTCACAACTAAAGAAAGCCCACTCGCAGCAACAAAGACCCAATGCAGCCAAAAATAAAAAATAAATAAAATAAGTAAATTAATTTAAAAAATTAAAATAAAAAGGCGAATTTTATTATATGTAAGTTATATTTCAATAAAGCTGTTATAAAAATAAAAGCAGTCTGACTCCTCATAAGAACATACTGAGTTCAGTTATTCTGCCTAGAATCTATTCCTTTAAAAGTAATCATTCTGACATGGTTCATCAGCTTTTGGCTAGACTGTTAAGAAATCAATTGCCTAAGTAAAAACGGTAAAAATACATTTCTGAACCTCCAAGAATTAAAGCCAGAACATTCAGGAGCTCAATCTAAAAGAGTAAGGCAATCAGCCTCATCCAACTCAGTCAAAGGAATGCTTGAACAAAAGAATGACCAAATGAGAGATTAGTTACAATACCTCCCAAACAACATTGGTATTGTCTGCTGTTCCATCAGATGCATCCATTTTGAATCTCTAACTAGCTTTCAAATTCACTGTGATTACAAAAAATGGTTGTTTTTTTTTTGGAAATTTCCCTCTGTACCGATCAGTTCATTACTAGTTGTAAGTGTTCAATGACACTAGAAATCACCTGGTTCAATTCTTCAGTGTGTTTATCTCCAGATGACCATTGGGAATAGAGCAGGAAGAAAATACCAAAGGTCGCCGGGGTGAATAAAGGACATAGTTGTCTTAGTTAAATAGTTCCAGAACCTTCATAAGGGTAATGAGAAATCTCAGGTGCCCCAAAGACTTGAGGATCCCAATTTCCCCACTGTAGAAGGTAGCAGGGTAGGGAGTGAGCTTATTGCTCAAGAGAATTCACAGATATCTATTACATCCTTAGAACAAGTTGGAGTGATACACTATCCAGGTGGCTTCCCACTGGTTTCAGGAAAGGAGTAAAACATACTGATGTTCATTTTTAATAGGTATAAAACTAGATCCAGACAAGATTGGCAGAGCAGAGATTCAGCTCAGGTTTATTGGTACTTAAGTCTTATTTCTGGACTGTATACTCTTTGATATAATCATTTTATTTTTAATTCTTCTGCCCCCATCCAGGGCCCATGATGACCAATCTAGTTGATGCCCTTTCTGTAGTACAAGTGTCAGTACTCTTTGCAACTTTTCATTTTGCAAAATGTTTCATTCTATTCTGTTTAATGAAATCTTGTACTTCTAACACTCTTATCCATGGTTTGTCATTTTTACTTCAGGGGCCTGAGAAACTTTTGACAGGGCATGACTCATGGGTCAGGATGAGAAGAGAAGGAAGTACCAGCTGGTGCTTAAAAAGCTGCAAGGGCAAATGCCCCCCAAATTTCAAGACAACCTCTGACTTCTTTATCTACTCGTACATTCATACTCTCCTACTCACATGGAGAAGTCTTTTATAATTTTCTTAACCTTCAAAGACATTCTTGATGCTGTTTTGAACACACAAGAGAGAAGGCGAAAATAAATGAAAAAAGGAAAGGAAGAAAAAGGAAGATGCTAGATGGATGGATGAATAACAAGAGAATGAAGGAAACCAGCACCTCTCCCAAGCCCATCTGGCCTTGCCTATTCTGCTCCCCAGAGTTGGAAATACAATCTGTTTTCCTGAACGTCATGAACTGCTAGAAAAAAACCAAGGTTGGAAGGAGCCAGGAGGAACAGACAGCAGAAAAATAAACAACAATATCCTTTACACATCATCATAGCTATTAAGTATAGTACAAAAACAAGCAAACAATAACAGAAACATTCACCCATTAGATCTAGGACCAGAAAGCTTGGGACCCTCCAGTTCCCAACCATGTGATTTGGAAAAAGTCAGATTGTAGGCTTCAGCTCTCAGTTTCTCCAACCACAAAATGGATAATAATTCTGACTGCCCGATCACCCTCCCTGCCACCCACTGCAGGCCACCATCCAGGTCCTCGCAGAGGGCCCTGTGAATCAGCACGAAGATCATCCTCCTTGATGACATATCTCATTCCTGACCCTGAATGGGAAAGACAGGGGTGTGTTTCCATGCCTAGGCATGCACCTCCAGGGGTGAGGGCAGGAGGAAGAGGATTAGTAAATGTCCTGGAAGAAATAAATACGGGTATGTGGCTGGGAAAAACACTGTCCGGAAGAACTGCACGTCTCGGTTCTCTCTCTGTGGGAAAAGCTTTAACTTTAGGATGTGCTCCCTATCACCTCCTGGGAAACTTTATACAAAAATGTCTTTTTGAAAGAACTCTGTTTCAACTCTGAATTTACCGCATCTCTCCCTTTCATCGTTGAATTTTTTTTTTTTTTTTCTTTTTGCAGTACACGGGCTTCTCACTGCTGTGGCCTCTCCTGTTGCGGAGCACAGGCTCGGGACGTGCAGGCTCAGCGGCCATGGCTCACGGGCCCAGCCGCTCCGCGGAACGTGGGATCTTCCCGGACCGGGGCACGAACCCGTGTCCCCGGCATCGGCAGGCGGACTCTCAACCACTGCACCACCAGGGAAGCCCCACCATTGTCTTTAATCCTTTGTTCCAGTTGTTCTCACACCTGAAATCATAATCCTTAATGTGTGATACCATAATTGTTGCTAAGTAACCCAGGTGCTGTCATCACTAGGGTTATAGCTTTGGGGTAAGGGTGTGTGTGAGATTTGCCCATTGGTGTGTATAAGCTTCTGCCCGGTGAGGAGAGAGTCTCCCTCATGAGAAGGGAGAAGGTGGTTTGTGGAGACATGCCAATTACAGAAGTGCCTTTCTCTCCTACCTGCCTCTCTCCTCCAACTCCTTCCCTTGCTGGGAAGTAGTTTATCTGCAAGTCAGAGAACATCTGAATGCTTGGTGGCTCTGACTACACATTTTATTCTGGCCTTTATTTAATTGGGTTTCATTTAACTGGTATCTACTGACATTCACTAATACAACTTGCGAAGCACTGTGTCAAATGCTACAAAGAATAAAAAGAGATGAGAAACCCTCAAGAAACTTATAGTTTAGTAGGTAAAACAAGTACTACAAGTAATTCATACAAGGCAAAGGAAAATAAGGATCACAAGATAAATAGTAACACTACAAACAAGAAAGTCCAAATGTGAGTCAGGTCACTTGCATTAAGGAAATTTCAGCGAAGACATCCTGGAGACATAAGTGGGCATTTAAAATATTTCCTCATTTAGAGAGAAGGGTGGAGGGATCCTAGCTGAGAGAAGAACACAGGTGAGATAAAACAAAATTCAGGTCATAGTGAGGAGAGCTGAGTTTTGTAACAGAGAACTAGATAAAGTTTTCATACAAGGAAGTTATAAGACTGGAGCTCTATTTTATGATTCTGATATCAACAAGTATACTAAATAGATCTTCAAAGGGATCCTCACCACTGATTTCAAATTTTTTTCAAGAGTTAAATATACTATTTATATCACCAAGAGTTTATTTGTACAATATTCTTTTTCTTGTTGATGTTATCTGTCTCTCTGTTGTCTACCAACCAAGATAATCCACCTCTCACATTTATAGACAGAGATTTAACACAAATGACATGTTGAAGACTCTGGAATTTTTTTCCCTGAGCAAAAGTATTTCCCCCATTTACCTATGAATTTCTTACACAAATGCCATTTCAGCTGCAGGATCTTCTATTAAAATACAAATACTTCTGCAGATGTGACATGCTAAATCCACATCAGATATTCTGGAGAACTTAGTAAGCATTAAACATATTTTGGAAAAAAAGCAAAGGTTTAAGAGCTAGACATACCGGGGTCCCAAATCGAATACTCACTGACTGTTTGATCTTAGCTGAGTGGGATAAATGGCCTGCGCATGTGCTTTTCATTATCTGAAAAAATAAACTAAAAAGCAAGTCCACTTTGCAAGATTATCTCCTCTGAGGCTCGAGTGCCACACCTCCTATATGAAATACCTTTCAAACAGGGAACGCTCAATAAATGTTTTGTGAAGCACTCAACAGTAAGTACCTGGTTCATCTTCTCACATCTCCAGCACCTAGCAAAATGCCTGGCATACCGTGGGTGCTTAATGCCTGATTTTGATATTGTTGTACCAAAAGGAAGCAATGGGGCATTGACTTTGGACTTCCACCTCTACTCCCTCCCCACCGGATAGGTGACCTTGAGCAGTATCTTAGCGTCTCTGAGCATCAGTCTCTCTTCAAAAATGAAGAAAATCATCACTTTACAGTTATAGTAAAGAGATCCTATAAGAAAAGTATCTGGAATGTTCTAGGCATATAAATAAAGGCAAGTTTTCTCTGCTTTAGCGGGATTTAATTATTGGCTCTCTGCCCTGTTTCCTCTCTGAAAGCACGCATTCTGTCCTTTTAAGGAGTCTCATTGGCCCCCTGCTCATCCATTTAACATAAATAAAACTATATCTGCTATTATACATTATCTGTAAGAACAGAGGCAGGGCAATTTTGAATGCTTAAAGAAAAAATTTTAAATTTAAACTTTTTGTTGTGTGTGTTGGGTGTTTAACATTGATACTGACTGGGAGAGGATGTGAAGAAACTCTTCCTGGACTAAGGGCTTGGGTGGACATAGGAAGGAAAGGAAATGAGGTACATTTTTCCTTTTGTAAAGAATCATTCATTAAAAAAATTATTCACAGCATAGCTTTGCCTAGCCACCAAAAGGAACGGAAGATGATGTTTATCCCTTGAGGGCAGAGCAAAATTTCTGTCTGTTTAATCTAATCTTACTTTGTAGGCTTATGGAGTTGAATGGATATTCTTTCCAAACTCTCATCCGTGTCTCCTTTTCTATGTTCAACTTAAATTACTCGTTTTCTAAGCCTGAGTTTTCAGCTGTGTTTCCACCAAATCATTCTCAAAGAGAGTAAGAAAAACCCCAGGAGCAGCTGGGCTGTATATTACCTACTTGTTTACACATCCCTGTCATTAAAAACTACAGGTTGACACACATGGAAGACTCCACTATTATACTGACGTGTGTTGAACACTATTTTGCCAAGATGCTTTAAAAAGATAATTTCACTCTGAATGCCTTCTCCCTCATTTATTTATGTTTTTTAACATAATAGGTGCTGGTTTGTGTACACCTCCAGTAAATCTGCTTCTTTGTCTTTCAGCTGCGCTTGGGGGAAGTGAACGCTGACTCACATCGGGTCTGACATCTCTATTGAGCGTGACAGCATTCTCCTTACCTGCCTGACAATCTCCAGTGCCATTCCTGCTGCAGGTTTGAATGGAGAGAAAGTGCCTATCGTCCCTATGGTGTCCAGTGGGGTGGGGAGAAACAGGCTCCTGGCCACAGGGGAGCCACCCAGAGCATCATGAATTGTTGAGGCAACCTGCTGGCTTGAGAGCTTCCTGGATAAGGTTCCAAAGAGAAACAGCTGTGGTTCGTTCCTCAGCATCTGTGAGACAATGAGTTGTGGCCATACAGTATTGCCCCCACTAGAAACAATGGGGAAAAAACCACGTTCTTCAAGGTCAAACGAGGGGAATGCATAAGCATGCAACCAGGCAGACAGATACAAAAACCTGCCATGAGCTCCTCTGAGCTCAAAAGCTGAAATGATTCACATCTATTCTTGCTCTCATCGCCAGCATTTCTCCTTTTGAAGGGCCCCCCTTCATAATTCGTTCCACTTGCTCACAGATGGGCAGAATCTCTTAGAATTTTATAATTGGAAATACTTTCCAGATCACAAAGGTTCACGCTCTCGTTTTAAAGATACGAAAACTGAGGCTAAGAAGGGCGAAGGGACTTATTTGAGTTCACACAGGTCAGCCAAGGCTGGGCCAACATCAGATCTGTGGCCCCAGGTTGGAAGGAGCTAAACAAAGCATAAGATAATTTCTGTGATACTAAGTGATAATACAGGCTGCACTTGAATTGAGTAAGAGCAAGGAGACAGGGGATTTCATTTCCTCTTCTCAACTTCATCTATTATAAATCACTTGTAAGCAAGAACAACTGTGCAGCCTCCCTTTTCCACCCACCCTGCCCACCCCCTTCTTTAGCATTCTGATTTACCGGATGAAGGTCCCCACCTGAAAGACAGGTGACAGGGGAATGGTAACAGTGGGGACAGCAGCATGGGGGTCTCTCACTGATGGGAGTGTATGCCAAGTGACTTGCAATTCGCATTTCATTCTGAGAATTGCTCTGAGTCAGGTATTGTTATCCCCCCGTTTGCAGATGAAGAAACTGAGTCCAAGAGAGGTTAGGTAACCAGCCCAAAGTGATGGAGACAGGATTTGAATCCAGGCCTAGCTGATTCCAAAGTCAATGTTACACTAGACTGGGGAAAACCAGGCACTGGACCTTTGCTTCTGTGCTCAGGACTGAGATGAGTAACAGAGCCAGGCTTCTCATCTGCCCTTCTCCCCACCAGGCATGACTTTATCTAAGTCAGTAAACCAGCAGGGCCAAGAAGTGGAATAAAAACTGGATAAAATCGCTACAGGGCTCCATTTCCACCCCACAGATCAATCATCGCCACCAGCCTGTTTGCCAGAGGACACATGGAAAGGAGAAGGAACAGGGCCATGCAGGTACTTGCTGCCCCTACCCTGTGAGCCCTAAGAACAAGATGCTCATACAGAACAAGGCACAAATGTAAGAACTATATGAAACCTCCAAACCCCAGGTCACTGGAATAGCTTGCTATGTGCTAGATGATTTGTTCTGTTTAAAGAAGAGATGTATTTCACTTTTGATTCTACCTGTGAAGATCCAAAATACTGTGCATCATGCAGTACTGAAAGTATATCAGTTTTCCAAATGCCGGTTTGTAAATACCATGACTCCTTTTTAATATGAAATGTTTCAAAACTTTCATCCAAGAGCTATTTTCTTTTAGGTTTAGGTGCCTGAAAAAAAATACATAATGATGAAAAGCTACTAGGAATCAGTAACCCTTCCAAATGAATTTTGTACTTTGCATAATAGCATCTAGGAACATTTGGAACAAAGAAATATTACATTTATGCATGAGCTACATAGCTTATGCAGTTTGCAGACTATATTGGAAGTGCAGATGGATTGATGGAGTCCCTGTAATGATCCAGCAGCTCACAGGAGAGGCCTAAGTGAGTCACCATGAAAGTCAAGTCCCCGAGCGTCCACTAGACCAGGGCTGCTCAAACTTCCACGCGCTCGTGAATCTGGAAACCCTTTTAAAGTGCAGATTCTAATTTGGCAGGCTGGGGGCCAGGCCTGAGATTCTGCATTTCTAGCAGGTGACGCTGCCATGCGCAGACACACTTTGAGTAGCACGGCCCTGTCACTCATACTAACCCCTACTCATCAACTCATACACCTTCTTGCCACCATTTATCCGAAAGGGTCACTATAGGTGTGTGTGTGTGAATGTAGCTCCTGAAAAAGTGAATCTTGTCTCCCGGGCCTCGCTAAATCCCCTTCACTCCCACTGCGCTTGTAGGCCAGACTTCTGTTACACAGCCGATGAAGCTTTCTGCCTGTGACTGCATCACTGCTGTTTTACATGCATTTGTGCGGATGTCGGTGGTGTTCAGTTGTAATCTCCTTGAGAGCAAGGACGATGCAGTGGTATATACTGTCCACAGCCACTAACATTTGCTCAATAAATGCTGGCTGGTTAATAAAGTATCTGGATGAGAAACATATGCATCCTGGTATGGATACGAAAGTGAAACGATTCAGCATATGAATGAAAGAAATATACATACTTATTAATCACTATTTATTTCAAAGAAAATGGTAGGTGCCATTTATTGAGCACTTAGAGTCAGGCACTGGGCAAAGTGCCTTTTACATTATCTCATTTCATGTCACAAGGACCCTAAGAGGGAAACTCCAAAGTCCATACTTCAGCAGAGTGCTGCTTCTCAGTAAGTGACTCCTACGTACCACAACTCACTTAAAATCTGGTGGATGATCATAGAACAAGGTAGCCTCCTGTTCTCCAGGCAGTTGCAAGTAATGAGGCTGCAATATAACGAGTATAATAATACAGGTCAAAGGCAATAGAAATAAAAGCAAAAATAAACAAATGGGACCTAATCAAACTCCTAAGCTTTTGCACAGCAAAAGAAACCATAAACAAAATGAAAAGACAACCTATGGACTGGGAGAAAATATTTGCAAACAGGAAGACAGACAAGGGCTTAATTTCCAAAATATAAAAATAGCTCATACAGCTCAATAACAATAAAAAACAAACAAACAACGCAATCAAAAAGTGGGCAGAAGACCTAAATAGACATTTCTCCAAGGAAGACATACAGATGGCCAAGCGGCACATGAAAAGATGCTCAACATCACTAATTATCAGAGAAATGCAAATCAAAACTACAGTGAGGTATCACCTCACCCCAGTCAGAATGGCCATCATTAAAAAGTCTACAAACAACAAATGCTGGAGAGGGTGTGTAGAAAAGGGAACCCTCCTACCCTGTTGGTGGGAATATAAATTGGTGCAGCCACTATGGAGAACAGTATGGAGGTTCCTTAAAAAACTAAAAATAGAGCTACCATATGATCCAGCAATCCCCCCCCCGGGCATATATTTGGAGAAAACCATAATTCAAAAAGACACATGTACCCCAATGTTCATAGCAGCACTAGTCACAATAGCTAAGACATGGAAGCAACCTAAATGCTCAGAGACAGATGAATGGATAAAAAAGATGTGGTACAGATATACAATGGAATATTACTCAGCCATAAAGAAGAATGAAATAATGCCATTTGCAGCAACATGGATGGACCTAGAGAGTATCACACTAAGTGAAGTAAATCAGACAGAGAAAGACAAACATCATATGATATCACTATGGAATCTAAAAAATGATACAAATGAACTTATTTACAAAACAGAAACAGACCCACAGACATAGAAGACAAACTTATGGTTACCAAAGGGGGAAAGGCAGGGTGGGGTGAGGGATAAATTAGGAGTTTGGAAAAAACAGATACAAACTACTATATATAAAATAAACAACAAAGTCCTACTGTATAGCACAGGGGACTATATTCAATATCTTGTAACAACCTGTAATGGAAAAGAATATATATATATATGTATATATGTATATATATACATATATCACTTTGCTGTACACCAGAAACTAACACAGCATTGTAAATCAACTATACTTCAATAAATAATAATAACAACAATAACACAGGTCAACGCAAAGGGCCACAGGAAGAGAGAGACAGCCATCGGGAATGCTGGGAAAGGCCTAAGAACTGACTTTTGAACTGTCTTAAAATACACAGACCCAAACAGAGAAAGAAAGAAGGGCGTAAAAGGGGAAGAGAATGCATGTACAAAGCAAGGGGGTCTCACAGAGCGTGGTAAGGTTGAGGAGGCCCCAGAAGCTTGGCGACATAGTAGAGAGAGGAGCACGGGCCAGTGACTCTCTCTGGGGAGGTGGAGGTGGCGAGGCAGGGAAGACGTGGTCTCCGAATCACCCGGGGCCCTTTCTTAAATGGCACATCCCCACCCCAGGAACGTGCTGTCTCCCTTCACCATCACTCCTAAGCTTTAGGTTTAGATGCCTAAAAAAAATACATAATCAGGGATATTAGCTCGGTGCTTTGTGACAGCCTGGAAGGGTGGGATGGGGAGAGTGGGAGGGAGGGAGACACAAGAGGGAAGACATATGGGAACGTATGTATATGTATGGCTGATTCACTTTGTTATGGAGCAGAAACTAACACACCATTGTAAAGCAATTATACCCCAATAAAGATGTTTTAAAAAAAAAATAAAAATAAAAAAAAAATAAACATTTTAAATGAATAAAAAAAAAAAAAATACATAATGATGAAAAGCTACTAGGAATCAGTAACCCTTCCAAATGAATTCTGTATTTTGCATAATAGCATCTAGGAACATCTCCTGGGGAAGCGAGTTTGGGAATGGGAGGTTGGCAAGCTCCATCAGTGGTTCAGATATGGCTAATGTGGGGGGATGATGAGCTCAGGACTGGGGGCTTTATATCCCAGGCAATGGAGGAACAGGGCTTTAGTAAAGGGGAAATGACAGAATTGAATCTATTCTTAAAAGATGCAGAGTACAGATCGGAGTGGAGAAAACATAGAGACAGGGAGAACATGAGGCTTCCAAAATAGCAATAATAAAGATAATAATAGCATATTCTTATTGATGTCCCAGGCGCTGTTCTAATTTAATGGTGTAATCACAGATTTGAGAGCCTGATCTAAAGCAATGTCTGGAGGAATGAAAAGAAGGAATTGCTTCAAGAGAGACCTCTAATTGGGCAGGATGTGTGCTTAGGGTTGTAAAGATGGATACTTTGTCATCAGGCATCAAACTGAAGCCTCAGGCTGTCCTAGCCCCTGTCCCTTTCCCTCTCAGCACTTAATAATGATAGGATAGATAATCTTAGGTGTGTCCTGATGGGTAGTTTAGAGATGAGAGTCTCCATGGTGAGAAAAATTACAGTTTAGTTGAAACCATGTAAGTTTGAAAAAAAAAAAAAGGTGAAAAAACTTTCCAGAGCCAGCAGCAGCTTGGATGCTATGGCCTTGGCCAATTCATAAGCAAGAGTCCCATGCATGTCCTGGGTTTGCGGGTACCCTGTGCTACTCTCCCAGAGCGCCTGCTGCAGCCACAGATAAGCCGCGGCAGGGGCTGTCTCTCATTGGGAGATGATGGAAGATAGTATGACTTAGAGTTGAAAGAATAAAAGAATAACTGGCAACAGTAAGTTCAGAGAGAGTCAAAATATTTCTATAATGCTAATGGCAAGTTCCCTTCAAATTAATGGTTTTATATAAAATTCATTCGTGAGTCATTTTTTGAGTGGCCGCTACATGCCAAGCAAAACATTAAGGGCTCAGGCAAGGAAATGCCGGAAAAAGAAAAGTTTAAGAAAATAACTAGACTATGAAGCTACTGATCAAGTTTTATTGCCCCCAAAACATTTGTTATTAAAGTCTTACATTTTCTCATACTGCCAGACAGACTTTACGGTAAAGATAAAACTGAGAAAACAAGTGCTGTCAAGGTTACGTCTTGACTGGTCACCAGAAGTGCAAGCCCTGGACCTGGATCGTTGCATTAGTTGGGATGGAGTAGGATACACTGCAGACAAATAAGACATGTCTCATTTGTTAAAATAACAAGAGTTTATCTCTAGCCCACACTGCCTGTCTATACAGGGTTGGCTGAGGGGTCTCTGGGTCTCCAAGCTGACGATGGAGAATGTTGCCAGTAACTGTGGTAGAAGGGAAAGTCATATCTGGAGGGGCTGGCATTGGCAAATAAACATTCCAGCTGGAAGTGTCATACATCACTTCCAATCACAACATATTGTCCAGAACTAATCATCCAAATATAAGGGATCCAGGAAGTACAACCTACCATACTCCCCGAGTGGGGAGAGCCGGAATATTTGGTGAACAGCACCAGCGAGCACCAGTGACCACCAGGGACACGTGGCAGAGTGGGCCCTATTTTAACTGACCGTGAGCCTGGAGATTGAGCTCATGCATCAGCCTTGATCAGACAGTCTAACATGATTCTTGTCAACAGATCAACTAAAATTGTTCCTGAATTCTGCTCCTGAAGCAACGGTGTGCTACCCAAAGATGAAGTGATAAAGAAGCGGGCTGGATCTAATAGCACATGAACTTGAGCTTAAAGTGATTAAACAGTAACACCCCTGAGCTACTCCTTACCTACTGCTGTCAGGAGGCTCTTTAATGTCATTACACTGGAAAAGTTACAGGCTTTGCAAATGGCGAGATCCATTCTAAGCACCATTTTGACCAATAGCTGACAAAAAGGATTTAATACACCTCCTCCCATCACTCCCACCCATAATCGCAGCCTGCAGAAGCCAACTTCCCCCGGGGCCAAAAAATAATTTCCTGACCAACCTCAGAAGAAAGCAAACACAAAATACTCTGTTAGAAAGACCAAGAAGTGTCAGCATTTTGCAAAGCCTATGAGAACTGAAATCTGCCATGTAAATCCCTTTGACATTGGGAAAAACTGAGACTTAGTATAAAGGCTGTGATGCAGCCTTCCAGATCTATCAGATTGTGCAGGACAAGAGTGACACGTACACCGGTTTGGACCAAGTCATACTTGTTAAAAGTGATTGAGCTCTGGTTGCACCATGAAGAGAAATACAGCCTGATTTCAGAATGAATTATCCCTCCTTTATTATGTGTTAAACACGTATATAAAATGGAATCTTCATAATTTCTGATTGCTCTGGCAAAGCCAGGTAGGGAGCAACTCTTGAAGTATCTCTCTGTGCTCGCTTTGTTATAGATGTTACTTCGTTCTGAATCTCTCACAACATCCCGTCCAGTAACTGTCATCTTTAGTTTACAGATGAAAACTCTACTTCAGGCAAGTGGAGTGGCTTGTTCAAGGTCCAACATCTCATAAGTGGTAGATCCCAGGAAGATCCCCTTCACTTCCCATCCCCCAGGCTTCCACTTTGCAGGAGAACCAATCAATTGTTGTAAAAGAGGCAGTTTATAATAATGATAAATGGTGCAGTCTCTGCGCACAGAGACCTGGATACGAACCCAGCTCCGAGTCTTTGAGTCGCCATTTAAGTTGCAGCTTCAGCCTATCTGTAAAATGGAGATAAGCCTCCCATCATATAGTTTTTATGAAGAATAAGTAAAATTATATATACTGCTTTGGACGGACCTGGTACATCATAAGTACTCTATAAATGTTGGCTATCATCATCATCACCTAAGTTCTATATCCTATAAAACCGAGAGGCATTTAACTGTAGCAAGGGTTATACCCAACCTCTTAAGCAGTTTCAAGCATATTTTACTGGAATCTTAATGATAGTAAAGTGCCAAAGCAAAGTGACTTGATGAAGAAACCCTGCTCTTTCCATTTCAAGGTCATGATACTGAGCCCCTACCATGATCATCATAACTAAGATTTTATATCGTAACACGCAAAAGACATCATTCCAAGCCCTTTGTGTTTATTAATTCATTCAATCCTCACTCACAATAACCCTATGTGGCGGATTCTATTATCATACCCATTTTACAGATAAGGAGATCGAGGCCAAGAGAGAGCTTCAATAACTGGCCTAACTCCATACACCTAGGAAGGGGTAGAGTCAAGATTTAAACCCAAGAATCCTGACCTTAACGCCTGCGCTCCACCCACTAAGCCACGCTGCCTCTGTGTTAAATGCACAGTCATATTTGAGGCAGTAACAATACAGGACGTGTTATGTGTGTAACATGAAAGGCTGTAGCCTCCCAAGTCGTTGATGCATGATGAATTGAAGCACAGTAAGCGTAAGTTGTGAGATCAGTCAACACTGTGAGTTGCGAGAAATGTAAAGAATTCAAGACGGCAACGCCTCAAACAATGATTCTGTGAAAGTATGCAAGGGACACAACTCGACAAGCAATCAGAAGGAAGGGAGTACCTCTTTTTAAGCAAAGTAAATAGGCCAAGGATGACGCTGATAGGCAGGATCCATCTACATAAGAAGAGACTTGGGGGAACCAGCTACAGTTCTCATAAGTGACTGTGCTAGTTCATGGGTCTCATCATCAATGCCAAGACAAAGAGAAGAGAGTCCTCTCAGGAGCACCCAGACAATACGGAACAATTGCACGTGGGTCCACATCAGAGAAGAAGCTGAAAACCAATTCCCGACTTGGCCTTTGATTTCTTATTTGGCTTTGGCAAACTCAGAGTCTTCTTTGTATGCATTAGGGTAAGTGAGTACGGATGAATCCAAGGCTCATATTCCCAGGGCATATTCAGGTCAGGGGAAGGGACAAAAGTCACCATGATCCTCACTTTGGGTCATGTCAGATTGGGGGTACAGGGCTGTGGATGCCCACACTCTGGGAATCACCCCCTTGGGTGCGGAGTGTGCTGGTGCTAACTTCACAGCATGAGACACCAAGGATGTCTACCGTTCAAGGAACGGACCTACGCTCAACTTCACCCTCCACCTGGAGGACTCCTCCCAAGGACCTACCATGTTTATCGCAGTCTCCAACTCCAGACCACTTTGCAAAGATGGTGGAAAGTCCTCAGCTATACATTTCAAATCCTAAAAGAGCTCTTATCATGAGACTGAAGGAAAAATGCATTTTGGGCAAGATTCTAACCCATTCAAATGTAGTGATTTTTCTCCAAACTGAATTTTAGCATTTCAAGCTGTGCATTTAATGGTGGCAAAATGCAACTTCCTGGTTCAAGATATTCAATAACTCTAATAGTATTCAGTGAGATATGGGCAAATGAGACTAATACCTGGATATAATTTGTCTTGAAATAATCCCAGAAGTGAAAGCCCAAGGGAAAACATGTTCATAATGAGGCAAAATGGATTTTTGCTAAACACAAAAATAGTGCAGGGCACATTATTAAACCCCAAAAGGCAGCTTTGCTACCTCTATTGATTAATGGTTTGTCCTTTCAATTCTCGTTTTGCAAAGGCTCTCTGCACTGGGATGACGCATGGATATGGAAGTACAATGAAGGGCGGAGGGGAAGAATGAGGACAAGAAGCCACGAGAGCAGGATTACCCACCCTCACAAAAGCCTTTACAAGGCCTTCTCTAATAGGGCTCTCCATTCAAGAGTTAAGAAAAACTCTCAGCCCTGGAATGGAACACTGTCAAGTGTTCTTACGAAGTAGGGAAATGCCAAAAAGGGTTCAAATTCCATCATCAACTTCTTCCCTTTTAGAAAGGGTGAGTCTTTCGCACTCTTAAGCATTTGACAGCTTCCAGCTTCTCTGACTACAAGGAGTTGAGCTGCTCCAAGCAACCTGGCACACAAACTGAGGCTTGGAATTAGATAAGAAATGCCCCAGACTGTCTAAGTATTATTAAATAGTATAAACCTCCCTACAGAACAAGTATAGAGAGAATTCTGAGCCTACAAATAGTCCAGAGGCAGAACAAAATACACGGGTATGTCATTTATACTTAAAAACAAATGGTATACTGGTTTTAGGTCAAATAGGTTATATAAACTGAAAGAAAATCCTTGGGCAGCAACTTCCTATCTCTGGATTACTCAAGACGTCTCCAAGTTCGGACAATGGAAGATTAAGCTTCTCCTTCGCTATCTCAAATCCTACTGCAAACATGGAAATATCAATAATTACCCAAAAGATTTGTTCTCTTTTTGCCTCCCAGTGAAACATAGCACTAAATAACATTGGCTTTCAGTTCATTAAAGTAAAGTTATTTGTTTTATTACTTTTCTTGGGTATTTATAGAATCTGCTTTGCTTCCCCTCAATCTTGCAAAAAGCTATCCTCCTCTTTCTCGCTGGAGCACCACAGAAAAGCACACTGTGTCAATGCACCTGAGAGCAAGGAGAATGCAAGAGCCTTCCACCCTGCACACTCTCCATGTGAAGCCAAGACAGCCAACACCCTCTTTGAGTTACTGGTCTAGCTTTTTTTCCCCAACCTCCTAATTTATCGCTCCCTCCATCTTTCCCCTTGGTAAGTATAAGTTTGTTTTCTATGTCTGTGGGTCTATTTCTGTTTTGTAAATAAGTTCATTTGTATCTTTTTTCAGATTAAGTGATATCTGAAAAAACATAAGTGATATCATAAGATCTGTCTTTCTCTGACTTACTTCGCTTAGTATGATAATCTCTAGGTCCATTCATGTTGCTGTAAATGGCATTATTTCATTCTTTTTTATGGCTGAGTAATATTCAATTGTATATATGTACCACATCTTCTTTATCCATTTCTCTGTCAATGGACATTTAGGTTGCTTCCATGTCTTGGCTATTGTAAATAGTGCTGCTATGAACATTGGGGTGCATGTATCTTTTCAAATTATGGTTTTCTCCAGATACATGCCCAGGAGTGGGATTGCTGGATCATATGGTAGCCCTATTTTTAGTTTTTTAAGGAACCCCTATACTGTTCTCCATAGTGGCTGCACCAATTTATATTCCCACCAACAGGGTAGGAGGGTTCCTTTTTCTCCACAGCCTCTCCAGCATTTATCATTTGTAGACTTTTTAATGATAGCCATTCTGACCGGTGTGAGGTGATACCTCATTACAGCTTTGATTTGCATTTCTCTAATAATTAGTGATGTTGAGCATCTTTTCATGTGCCTGTTGGCCATCTGTTACGTCTTCTTTAGAGAAATGTTTACTTAGGTCTTCTGCCCATTTTTTGATTGGGTTGTTTATTTTTTTGATATTGAGCTATATGAGCTGTTTGTATACTTTGGAGATTAATCCCTCATTGGTCGCACTGTTTGCAAAAATTTTCTCGAGCTACTCGTCCAGCTTCTGCAGGTGGCTATGGTACTAACCTAACCGCTCCCTTTTCAGAAATGAGCAAACTGGTTTGCTTAAGAAGTTGGGAGGTCAAGTCTATTATGAAGTAGAGAAAAAAACCTAATTGGTCTACAAATGTCTTTGTCCTCTAATGTGGGTTAAAAACGAATTCTCTAATGAAATAGTACATTATTTCTTTCAATAAACATTTATTAATTCATGTATTCAATATCATCTGTTTATTGAAATCCTACTACACATTAGCCACTGAAGTTCACACTAAGGGCACGGATATGAAAAAAGATGAGGATCTAGGCCTAAAGAAGCTTACAGCTTGCATGGCAGTCATAGCACTAGCTATCCCATATTATCTCTATAACATTAATTATCACACTGAAAATTAAAAATACTATAGAGTACCAGAGCGAGAAAGAATTAATTCTACAACAGAGAGACTTCTGAAAGAAATTTGCATCTAACACAAATCTTGAAATGTGACTCTACTCCTTCTTATGGGCCCTTATATGGGATATATCAGTGCCCCCTGAGTCCTCTTTTCTTCTCATCCTACAGACCATCCCTCGATTATCATGTTTGCTCTCATGATTTCTGTTCCCATTGCACAATCTACACATCCAGCCTGGACCATTCCCTTGAATATCAAAGTCCCTTTCACACTGGCCTTTTTTATCCTGATGGCTCACAGGTACCTCGTATGCAATAATACTGAAAATTCATCATTTCCCCGTCCAGTGTAGCTCATCATCCTCTACGCTTCATCTGAGGTGCTAGTTCCACCAACCAACCAAATGTGAAACACAGAAGTCATCCTTGATTCTTCTTTCGTTCCCAGTAAATCACACTCAATCATTAAGTCCTCTTAATTTTAAATCCTAAAGATTTCCCTCATCCCTCTGTCTCCTAGCTCTGCCCTTGTCCATCTTCTTTCAACTAGACTGGCACAAAAGCCTCTATTGACCCATCCTCTGTGCAGTCATTTGAATAGTCTAATTGAAAGGCAAGTCTGAAAACTTCACTCCCTTATCTCAAACCTCTCAGTAACAACCCTTACGAGTCATGAAATGGCAACAAGTCCTCCATTTTCAGTACTGACTCTCTGCCCTAAGCATTAGCCTCCAGGGCTCACGGCTTCCCCATGAAGGTCCCCTCTCTCTGCATAATTTTCTCACGAGAACTCTCCAGTCTTTCCCTCCCAACTCTCCCCTTTCAACCTCTCTGCTTTACACACTCAGTTTGACTCAAGTCTTTTCTTCCAGACATAGCTGCACCTGCAACTCAGACAAGAAGCCTCTCTTGCAGTAGCGTCTTCCACCGCTAGACCTCAGTTCCAGCCAGTCCCATGCCAACTCCATCCTCTGGAAACTCACCTTGCACAAGAGTGCCAAGTCCCTATGACGGAAGAAAAAACTCAAGATATTTCTTTCTGGGTTCCAGCCTAACATGGTAGCCCTAGCTCTCTGCTATTACCTAGATCTACCTATTGCCCCAGTTGGAACCATCCTTGGTTGGATGTAGAGGAGACCAAAGCCTTCAAAAACAGGTCCCCGAGCTCTTTCTATTCCAATACCAGCAGCCCCCGCTGACAACGGTGCAGCAACCTCCCTCTTATTCCCCTCCTCATAACCTAATAGCGCCCTCCAGTGTCGGGCAATCCAACTGCATGTGAAGAAGCTATAAACTCAGAACCCAACACGCTCTGCCCCATTAACCCCAATGGCCGTTCCCGCAAGTCGCGAAATGTATTCAAAACCCAGAGATCCGCCCCACTTTTGTCCATAAGGTGTGTGTACACCAGGACTCACTGAGCTCCAATGTGTAGTTCCACCATTGGGAAAAAGAAAGAAGAGAGAGAAACAGGGTGATCATCTTCCTCCCTCGTTTCCAGGTTGTTGACAGCAGGAACCACCTGGCATCCCAGCAGGGCTACACTAGACCAGCCATGTTATCTGTGGAGGGCAGGTCAGGGCCTCCCACAAAGCATAGGTTGGGTTGCTTGGACAGGAACTAGAAAATGACCCAGCTGTGCAGTCTTAGTTCTGAGAGCTCCAGAGCCACCAGGACAGGAGCCTTGGAGATGCAAGTGGTGAGCAGTCTTACAATAATGAGGAAGCAGCTCTGCCACCAGCCACAGAGACTCCACCCAAAGGATGCCTTGGAGGCCAGGGTTTGTTGTATCTCTCTCTGAACCAAAGTGCTCCCTTAAGTAAGAGCACCTGGTCATCAGCTTTGACCTGTCTGGGTCATTAGACACCCTCACTAGGGTAGCACACTCCATCCCTGGCAAGACACCAATCTTTTCATTATTAAATCTTTTATGTCCACCAACTACCCACTCCCTGATTTCTATCCCCCTGGCATCTCTGATTTGGGGCACATTCTTTGAAACCCTTCAAATCCAATTCACAAGTCCCCTTCCTACCCCCCCACAGTAACAGCCATAATGAGCATGTATGAGTACACAAATATCACATGAGGTGATCTTATACCTCCCTAGCACTGCCACCTGCTAGATGCATAATCTTAGGAAAATATTTAACCTCTCTCAGTCTTCTCATGTGTAGAATGGGAATATTCATAATGCCTAAGGTTGTTGAGGGATTAAATGAGATAATATGTGTAACATACTTAGAACAGTGCCTGGTATACATAGTAAAAATAAATGTTAACTCCTGTTATAATTCCAGCACCACAGAATCTGTATCCAACATGCTGCATTCCTCCACCCAGAACCCCCAGATATCAAAATTTTCCAAGCATTTGCCTATGTTCCCCACACTACGCTAGGTTTCAGGGAAGCAGCAGCAAACAAGTCAAAAACCTCATAGTGTTCATATTTTAGGGGGAGAGACAGATAATGAAAAAGCAATACATGATATGATATCAGGTGGTATCAGAAAGCACAAAGGAAGTAAAACAGGGTTATGGAATAAAGAGTGACGGAGAAGAAGAGACAAGCATTTCTGTGACAGATGGGGCGGGCAGCACAGCCACTAAAGAAGTAACTTTTGAGCTAAGACTTGAATGATTCAACCCAGGCGTGATGAAAATATCAGGAGCAGGGTTTCTCGGCCTTGGCACTGCTGACATTCTGGACCAGGTAATTCTTTGCTGTGAGGGGCTACCCTGTACACCGTAGGATGTTTCTCAGCATCCCTGACCTCTAACCTCTAGATGCCAGTAGCATCTCCAAAGTCAGGACAAAATCACCCTCACTGAATAACACTGAAATAAAATGATAACACGGTTACCATCTTGGTCTCATTTCTTGGCCCAACCTATCACTTTATATTCCTGGATTATCAACTCTCTTTTAACTTTCTATACAATCAAGTCATTTCCCACAGCTATGTCTTTGCTTGCATTGGCCTCTTGACCTTCACTGTCCCTCTCTCTCTCTCTCTCTCTCTCTCTATATATATATATATATATAGATATATAGATATATATATATATATATCTGCTTACCTATCTCCCCCTACTAATATGTGAGATTCTCATGGTAAGGGAATGGACCTTATTCGTTTGTTTGGTGCCTAAAACACACACTGGGTGCTTGACACACCCTAGGTGCTTAAGAAATATTTGTTGAATGAATTAATTACTGTTGCCCTCAAGGATACTACAATCGTTTAGAGACCAACAAGATATATACAGACATAACTCTAAAAGAATACTAAAAATGACATGTGACATAAGAGAAATAACTCTTATTAGAGTTCACAGTCAAGAAAAATTACTTTGCACTAAGTAGTTTACTCATTTGCATAGAACAAAATAAATACTATATTGTTAAATTGTGACTCCCCCCACCCCTGCCCTCAACACAGCGCTATAACCACTGACCATGGTCATAATTTCACTGGTGATCAATAAAGGCCTCACAGACTGGAAGTGGGATGCTTGTGGTTCATACTGACCATCACTCCTACTGAAAAGCCAACCTGGAGGTACCAGCAGATTATTTCAGTGCTAAGAGCTCGAAGACTACATGGGCCCGAGCTGCGTGTCTGAGTGAGGCCAGTGTTAAAAGGTACCTGCTGGACTTCCCTGGTGGCGCAGTGGTTAAGAATCCACCTGCCAATCAGGGGACATGGGTTTGAGCCCGGGTCCAGGAAGATCGCACGTGGTGTGGAGCAACTAAGCCCATGCGCCACAACTACTGAATCCCACGCGCCTAGAGCCTGTGCTCCGCAACAAGAGAAGTCACCACAACAAGAAGCCCGTGCACCGCGAGGAAGAGTAGCCCCCACTCGCTGCACCTAGAGAAAGCCCGCGCACAGCAACGAAGACCCAACACAGCCCAAAATAAATAAATAAAATAAATTTATTTTTTTTAAAAAGCCACTCTTCTCATTAAATATTAAAAAAAAAAAGTACCTGCTGATCTCTTTCTTGCCCAGTCTCTTTAAGATGTCACATCTACTAAGTTTCTTTCCCGTATGTGTGTGTCCCAGACCTCTCTAGCCACAGCAGAGCTAACATTAGACGTGTGCCCTCGTTTGAAGGTATCAGTTGTGACAAGCAGTGTCCACGCCCACACTTTACCAGCGTTTCCATATTTCAAATATCCTTCTTGGCTTCACCTGTATTTGTCTGTCAGACCATCAGTGACATTGGTGACTTTGTCTCAGAGCCTGAGAGCTGAACCACATAGAAATCCTTTATCCCTTTCATTACAAAGATGAACTAACTGGAAAGTATTTTGAGAAGATGGCTTGGCTAGTGCGCTAAAGACTCTCAGGACAAAATCAAAGAAAATACACCCATCTCAAAGGCAAACAGGCAACCCGGAGATTGGAAACTGACGTGGAGCCGGGTCAAAGTGTCATGTGGTTCCAGAAAACAATAACCCCCTGGGATTTAAAGTTCAACAAGCAGTAAACCAACATTTAGAAGTCCAGGAACGTGTCATCAACTCGCAAGTGCATTCCTAAAATGGCCCGTCTGGAACATTCAGCTAAGGCTTTGCTGTCTGCGTGGTTCCCTAAGTTAGTTCCTACAACACTGTTGTTTGTATACATTTCCATCTTCCCACCCCTCCTCCCACCAGATTCCTACTCCAAATGTGAGTCAAAACTCAGGAAAAGCTCAACACAAGTGTATTACACAAAATTCATGTACAGGTAGCTTTTATTTCACAGCTAATAACACAATTAGAAAAAATGCTAAACTTTAAAAGAACTTTCTTTTCCCCTCCAGTGCCCTAGCCACAGCAAAGTCATTATCAAATAAAACTATTTCAAAAAAACAAAAACAAAACCATCCCAGCTGCACAGAAGTAAACATTTCCATTGGA
This sequence comes from Neophocaena asiaeorientalis asiaeorientalis, assembly GCF_003031525.2. Classification (NCBI taxonomy): domain Eukaryota; kingdom Metazoa; phylum Chordata; class Mammalia; order Artiodactyla; family Phocoenidae; genus Neophocaena; species Neophocaena asiaeorientalis. Next base: position 619,681 of record NW_020172814.1, on the reverse strand, counting down.
CATGTAGAGATTCTGAGGCACAGACAGGTCACGTGCTTTAGCCAGGGTCAAAATCGTGATCAAAGGCTGAAACAAGACTTGGAAATGTCAACTCCAGCTTCACTGAGGACCTGTTGCTCCAAGCACCGCTTGATGTTACCTCTTAACGTAGCTACTGAGTCCGGCCTACATTTAAACACATACTCACAGACGTTACACCAGATAACGCTCCTCAATGAAGCTATGTTCTCAGACCCACATCTTCATACCCACACAGAGAATCCGAGAATTTCAGACGGCAAGGGATCCTAAAAATCATCTAGGCCAGCCTCCTCATTCAGTAAATTAGCACAGTTCTCCAAGCCCACCACCAGCCCTCACCACCAATGAGGAGAGGTCCAAACACACCTTACGATGGACGGAGTAGCACCCTCCACCCTCTGACCCTGTCTATTTCTAGATGCACGGCCTGCCAGTCCACTGTCACCTGCAACCTAGGACCAACAAACAACTTGCCTTTTCTAGAACACACCATACTTTTTCAAACCTCCACGACTATGCTGTCACCGCTCTAGAGCACACTTCCTTGTATGCCTCCAGAATCAAGCTTCAGCAACCGGATCGAATGTCACCACCACTATAAAGCATTCTCTGACCATTTCAGACAGCACTATTGCCCCTTCTTCCATCATCCCACGATGCTTTTTACATGCTTCTGACGTCGTTCATTTCCCATCATGGATCTCTGTGTTGTTTACAATCTGTCTTCTGCCACTGGAAGATCAGTTTCTTGAAATATTGACACTATTTCACTCATTTTCGTCATCTCTGCATCAAGGCTGGCACTCGGGGACCTCTTTATCAAATCAGAGAAATGAGATAAACCGAAACAGGGGGGAAAAGGCAGAGGGTGCTAAAGTCAGAGCATTTAAGAAACTTGCTCAAGGTCACCCAAATGGACACACGGATTCCACATTGGGGCCCTGTCACATGGGGTCACACAGACCAGGAGGCGCAGAGTCACTTCCCCATCTACACAACAGCCCGCATCCACCTCCTTCCCTCCTTTCCTCTCCACCAGAACACAGTTTCTGGTTCTAAGCAGAGTTTCTCACCCACAGTTCTGCCACACTCTGGTGGGGACACCTGCGAATGACAACAGCTGAGAGAAGGTTGAACCTTCCAGAAGCAGAGAAGAGAAGCTGAGGAGCGCACTCAGGTGAACAGTTTAGATGGCAGTCTTCATGCGAGGCTGCTGGGCAGACGCACGGGAGGAAGAGATACACGCCCTTCTCCCGGCAGTTGCTACTGGGACCACGATTCCACCACCAAACCCCCTTCCTCCTAACCTTCTAGCATACCGACCTCAAGGACAGTGTCTCTGGGGCCCTGGGTCTTCTTGGCTCCCTCTCCAATGTCTGGGAAAGCCCCGTGACTGAGCACGGCCTCTCCTACTTGCGAGGAAAGCCAGCCAGAAAACCCAGCCAAGAGATTAGCCAGCTGGCAGCAGCTCCGGGCTGGGCCCGTCTGAGTCCAGAGCAGCCTCCCGGCACTGTGCAAGGGCCTCCCTGGCCCGGAATCCGGCCTTTGCCGTCCACAGCCGGCCTCCCCTGCAAGTGTCAGAACAATCCACCCTCCTGTGGGGCCTAGCCCAGAGAGAGAGCAGGTCCTCCCCAGCTGCTGCCTATTTGCACCTCATTAGCAACAGTCTCTCCCCAGTGATGGGCCTTCATAAATCCCAGACTGAGCACCTCGTTGGTGCTAAATGAACTCTGGGTGCTTGGGGAGAATGGCATCTGAGCTACTAGGCGAATGACAAGTCTGAGGGCTTCCCAGAAAACCAGGGGAGCACAGGCTACAGACGGAAGACAGACAGGAACATTGAGTCTGGCAGAAACCAGCGGTTTGAGGTTGGGAGGGGCTGGTAATCAAAGGGAGAGACTGAAACTTTAGCTGATGGCTGCAAGGCAAATGGTGAGCTGAAAGAATGCGACAGGGTTGTGCAGAATGCAGAGGGGAGTCACAAGAGGTACCTCCTCCACTTGGATGCCTGAAAGATGATGCAAAATTACCCATCCCTCCTCTGGCACAGAGAAAGTTAAGAGAGATGAAACACCTGTGAAACTCCTAAAAGTCTTAGAAGCAAGAGGCACTAAGGACATTATTGTCTGTTCAAAAATTCTAAAGAAATACATTGACTTGTCTAATTTTCTATTGTTCTTACTGAGGAAGAACAGAGTGAGAACTTTCAGGTCCCCGTGATGAAATGGGCACCTTTATCCCAGCTCCCTCCAGAAACTCCCACTGAAATGAAAGTAAAGGAAATAAGGTGTGGGATAGGGAGGGTGGGAAGGAGGGAGACGCAAGAGAGAAGAGATATGGGAACATATGTATATGTATAACTGATTCACTTTGTTATAAAGCAGAAACTAACACACCATTGTAAAGCAATTATACTCCGATTAAAAAAAAAAGACATAATGTCACAAGAAGAAAAGGAAAAGGTGCGATGACAGCAAAAGGGATGACGACAGGATTCGGGGGAGCCTGGGGAGTGAACTGGGTAGAGGCAACCATGTGGAGGCCGGGCAGAGAGGGCTGGAAATTAAGTGTACGAAGGAGGAAGAAAAAAATCCAGAGGTGGATTCACCCTGCAGAGCTCCAGAAAAGGTCAGGAACTTGAGGCAGCAAGTACCACCGAAGGGGAGGGTAGGAGAAGGGGCCCAAAGCCTTCGCGGAGACGAGTTAAGAGTCCCATCCCGAGCAGCCTGGTGGGTCCTCCTGGCACACACAGCCCGGAGTCTGGAGATGTAGTTTCTAAAGAATCTAAGCCAGAGGCGAACTCGAAACACCAACCACAACTGGGTGTGAGGATGAGACCCTCCACTACAAGCTGAGAGATCAACTGAAAATCTGTACAACGAATAATAAAAATTCCAGCCCCAGAGAAATACCAGTTAGATGTTAACCTCTTCAGAGGAAAGCGGAGCATTCTTCTCTGAGGAAAGGGAACAGAAAATATTAATGTTTAGTGTTTTCCCAGTAAAACAAACCAGGTCCCCAGTGGAGCTTAATGCTCTAACAAGTTACAAATACAAACACGTGGAGCTTCCACTCAGCCTATGGGGCTGCTCTCGTCAATGTGACCGCATCATCAGACATCTGAACGGAGTCTCCAACAGGAAAAGAAGATACTAAAAAGAAAACATTTTCTGACGAAAACAGAATTATTACAGGGTTAATAAAGCATCCAGAAAATATCATTAATATCCTCAGAGATAAGAAGATATTAAAGCCATGAAACAAGAATGGAATGCTATAAAGATGAGCCCTAGAAAGCAAGACAGAGCTCTTAAAAATTAAAATAGGACCACAAAAAAAAAAAAGAAAATCCAATAAAAGAATGGAAACTAAATAAGGAAATCTCCCAGAAAGCAGATAAAAAGGAAGAACTTTAATAGAAAAGAAAATCAGAGGAATAGTCCAGAAGATGAAATAGCTTTTTGATATCAATTCCAGAAAAAAAGCAACTGGTAAAGTGCAGGGGAAGAAGATATTATCTTTCACCCTCAAAACTAATACCAGAAAATCTCTTAGAACTCAACGTTTTCAGATTGAAGAGATCTAAAAAGCCCCCAAGGGAGGGTGGGAGGGAGATGCAAGAGGGAGGAGATATGGGGATATAGGTATATGAATAGCTGATTCACTTTGTTATATAGCTGAAACTAACACACCATTGTAAAGCAATTATACTCCAATGAAGACGTTAAAAAAAATAAAAAGCCCCCAATACCGTATATATATCTGCCATGCTAAGGCACATCAGTTCTGAAATTTCTAAATAGTAGATATAAAGAGAAAAAAAAATCTTTAACCCAGAGCGAAAGAAAAACACAAAGTTGTTGAGAATCAGAATGGAATTGGCCTTCTCCAGTGCAATTACGGAAGCAGAGCACCAACAGGGAAATGTCTTCACCATTCTGGGGTGAAATTCTTTCCAGTCTAGAACTCCATACCCTGAAAAACACTCAATCATGTGCAAAGGTAGAAAAAAGATATTCCCAGACATGAAAGGACTCAAAATATCTACCTCCTATGCACCCTTTCCCAGGATGTGTCCCACTTCCTGGGAAACTTTTTCAACTCAGTCGTCTAAAAATATGATGAAAGTTCCTGGAAAAAACCCATCCTGGGATGTGGTATTGTTGTTCTCGAAATTGTTGTGTGTTCCACCGAACGAGGTAGAGATCAAAGGAGAAGATATGAAATCCAGGAAATCTTGAAAATGGGGGATTCAACTATGGGAAACAGCAATGAGAGGTCAAGAAAATGGTA
>NW_020172814.1:609166-615267 GCF_003031525.2 Neophocaena asiaeorientalis asiaeorientalis | reverse complement strand
AAAAAAAAAAAAAAAAAAAAAAAAAAAAAAAAAAAATGGGGGCTGTGCTCCCAAGCAGTCCAGGAGGGGCGAGATAAGAAAAATAAGAAACTGATACATTACTTGACACGTTTAAACGTAATGGAAAATTTATGTTTCTGTTAAGAAGTGTGTGGAAGAATGAGAAATAAGCCCATGTAAAAATAATTTTTAAAATGAGACCAATAATACAAGAAAGGAAATGCCTCTTCACTAGCACACTGGGTGGCTCGGTTGTGCATGAGATTTACAACGTCAATAATACAAGCATTTATGAACAATTTAAATAAAACTGTGATATGAAGATATTGCAAGGACTAAAGGAGGTATACGTGCAGGTGGGATAAAAGAGAACTAAATCCTCACTTTCTCATAGGAAACAGTTGAGAACAATTACAAAACAGCACTCAGTGGCATATTATTAAAAACATACATGTAGACTCCAGAGGAAACTGCTAACATATCACAGCAGCTTTGGGGAAACGGGAGTACAGGAGACAGAGGGAGAAGGGAACTGCTGGGTTGGGTTATAACCCTGTGGTTCTAGTTAACTATTAACCATGCATTAAACCATGCTTGTGGATTACTTTGCTTAAATATGTATTATATTTTTAAACTAAGCAAAAAGTTGACTGATCCTCACATACCCGCATTTGCACATCTCCAGAATGATGTGTACCCTTAGCAAATGTAAGCTCTAGAGCCCTCATGAAGAAACTGAATTATGAGACATAGTAATTCACATTCACAAGGTCTTCACATTCACAAGGTCTTCACATCACTCCATGGCAGAGGCACACAGGCGATTCAGCACGGTGGTGGAATAGTGATATCTGGCATTTATATAGGACTTTACAGTGTACAGGGTGCACACACCATGCCATTCAGTCTCAGCAAATATGCTGTGCAGGAAGCGTCACCAGCCTCACTTTTCAGACGAGGACACTGGGTGTCAGCAAGAGCGAGACCTATCTGAGGGTTAGCAAGTGACACATGAACAAGCAGACCCCATTTACACTCACACACACACACACACAGACACCTCCCCACAACACACACTCGGGAGCAGGTAGTAGTATTTTCTAACACGGATGGATAGGGACACATTAACCGATTTGGTTTTTTTGTTTTTTTTTTTTTGCAGTACGTGGGCCTCCCACTGTTGTGGCCTCTCCCGTTGCGGAGCACAGGCTCCGGACGCGCAGCCTCAGCGGCCATGGCTCACGGGCCCAGCCGCTCCGCGGCATGTGGGATCTTCCCGGACCGGGGCACGAACCTGCATCCCCTGCATCGGCAGGCGGACTCTCAACCACTGCGCCACCAGGGAAGCCCCCGATTTGGTTTTTAATTTTATTTATGCCTTTCTCAATCTGGGGCAGTGAGGAGTAAACATTTTTGAATGAAGATTACCAGAAAAAAACAACAAAAAACCATGGGTTATATTTCTTTTTCATTTTAAACAAAACTGGTTTCATCGAGTAACATGGAAAGAAGTAGGAAGTTCTGCATCTTAGAACTTCCTAAAGTTCTAAGTAAATCGAACAGAATTATGACATTGCGTGGTAGTCACTACATTATTAATAACTAGATTTGGTTGAAAAGTAAAGAGAGTGCACTAATCTTAAGGCTGAAGTTAGTTTGCAGGCTGTATCCTCACATCAGACAGCTCGTGTGGGCCTGTGGACCCAAGACTGCCCATCTTGGCCTGGAGCCAAGATCCTATTCTTGCCTGCATCTTAACACTAGTTTGATCTCAAAGTTGCTCCCTCTTCTACCCTATTTTCCTCTATTTTCCATTTATATGAGAAAAATGATGATTTTCCAAAATGCAGGGCATGAGCCAGCTCTCACTCAGGCATTGTGATGCGATGTACCTAATGCAGAGTATAACCTGGACACTCTCTTAATCCTTCAGGAACAGGCATGAAAGCCGGGGGACAGAATTGGCCACACTGACTTTCCACCACAATGCTGCACTCCATTTACTGAAGATTAGGTCTGAAAAGAGTGTGCAGTCTGCGGCTGAAAGCAAATCTTTCCTGGCTGCAAAATTATCTGTGTTTCCATTAACTGGTCCAGCCAATCTCTGTTCACATAATAGTGTTAGGCAGGAACACAGCCCTCTGACAGGGAACAATGTTTAAGCTGCTTGACTACTATTTTCTAATAAATTCAGAATACATATTTCTCCATTAATGTGTTCAGTGATTTCTAGGTCTTGGAATCTGGGGAAAAAATCTTTCCACTTCATTAAAGAAAAAATTCCAGAGACGTGAACTTGGGGAGTTTCTCCAAACACATTAGAGAGAAATTCCCCAGCTCAGAGGCAAGCCAAATTCCCAAGTTTTCTGTGTAGTCACCGTTTCGAACTTAGGACAATGTTGTTTAGCTGAAGTATTAATGAATGACATCAAATCTAACCACTTACTATACTACTTTATGTAAAAATGAGTTTCGTGTTCAGACTCTGAGGACATTCTCCTTTTTCAGTCTTTCCCAAACTCTCATGAATTTGAGAGTCACCCTCCTTCCTCCTTCCGACTGTCCCAGAGGCATGAGAGGAGCGCGGCTCTTGGCCATCATGGCCACTGCAGAGAGAACAAGGGATCTCCCTTCCCTCTTCATGCCGTGGGCGAGGCAGGGAAGCTCACACCCACTCCGGATGTTGAGTGGCAGGGCAGGGGAGAGGTGTCACTTCTGTAACAATGACAGTGGCTCCAGAAGGGGCCCTGGCAATGAATCCAGGAAGAACAAGGACTTCCCCACCTTTGGGTTCAGAGCATCACCTCTCTGCCCCCAAACTTCCAATAGCTCTCTATTAACTACAAAATCCAAATTCTTCCAATGGTGTTCAAGGCCTTCTGTAATGACCATGTAACTTACCTTCCTTGCCTGGACTTCCACTACATACCTCCATGCACAAAGCAAAATTATTCCACGATTCACACTGCTTCCCAAATACAACACACGTTTCCACCCACCGGGTCCTTTCTCATTCAATTCCTGTGGCCTGGATTGCCTTCCATAACGGCCCTCCTGTGTCCCATCTCCTCCTTCAATCTCCAAGAAAACAACTCCCAACCGAAACTAACCACTCTCCCCTCTTTTGTGTTCCTACAACCCAGATACGATCATGTACATCACTTTATACGTGCTGTTTACCTTTGTTCAAGCTGCTGACGTCTAACAAGTACAGAGTAGACAGAACTCCTAGTAAAAAGGTCTTTTATACATGGATTTCTAGGTAGTGGAACCTGTTTAAAGCTTCCCCTCCTTCAAGATATTCAAATGATCAATGCGGGGATGCTGTTCCAAAGAGGTTACAAATAAATGGACTGTGTTCTGAAATTCTGTTTCCAGTTTGCCATTTAGAACTTAGGGTATGTTCATGCACCTCTATGTTCATAGCAGCTCTATTCACAATAGCCAAGACATGGAAACAATCTAAATGTCCCTCGACAGATGAATGGATAAAGCAGATGTGGTACATATATACAATGGAATATTACTCAGCCATAAAAAGGAATGAAATAATGCCCTTTGCAGCCACATGGATGCAACTAGAGATTATCATACTAAGTGAAATAAGTCAGAGAGATACAGATAAATACCGTATGATACCACTTATATGCGGAATCTAAAATATGACGCAAATGAACCTACCTACAAAACAGAAACAGACTCACAGACGTAGAAAACAGACTGTGGTTGCCAAGGGGGAGGGTCGGGGGGGAGTGATGGATTGGGAGTTTGGGATTAACAGATGCAAACTATCATATATAGAAAGGATAAACAACAAGGTCCTACTGTATAACACAGGGAACTATATTCAACATCCTGTGATAATCCATAATGGAAAAGAATATGAAAAAGAATGTATATATATGTATAACTGAATCACTTTGCTGTACAGCAGAAATTAACACATTGTAAATCAACTATACTTTAAAAAATAAATGTTTAAAAAAAGAACTTATGGTATGTTTTCTGTATTGAACCAGTGGTATGAACAAAGCCACTTAGCTATCTCCACCTAGCTATGTCCTCTTCCTTCTTCAAGGCACATTAAACCATCACCTGCTCCAGAAGATCTTTGCCACACCCTTCCTCTGGCCTCCCACACCCTGCCCCCAGCATCCTTCTGTCTCTGTGTTTATCATTCTGTACTGTTTCAGCTCAACTCGTTGCCTCTCTCCCCCGCTAGACCATAAATTCTTGATAACAGAGATCCTTATCTCCCTTTTATTTCTAGCACTTAGCATAGTATTTAGCACGCAGTAGGCACTCAAAACATTTTTTGTTTCCCCAATAAGTTATAAGCAACTTGAACCAACTTTAAGGGAGAAATCATATATTATTTAACTTTGGATTCCTCACCGAGGGCTTGAAATCGTGCTTTGCACGTGTAGCGAGTGAGTATCCCATGACTATTCTTATCAAACAGGTACATTTTTATCCAGGGAACTGCTTATATTATAAAACATAGGTGAGAAAAACCCAATGTTTCTCCCAGTGACACCTTTTTTTCAGTACTTTTTTTCTGATTTTCAATATCAAGACTTCAAAGAAAGCACTCAGTGAGGGGGAGAGCCTCAGAGACCGCTGAGATTCACGTATTTCGTTTCTCATCTCTAAAGCTTCTCTCCTTTTCCATTTCTCATCATCCTCACAAATGACCTCACTCCCTTCGGCACGAGATGCACGTTACTCGGGCTGTTTTTAGAACACCCTTGTATGCAGTATTGGCAGTTCAAAGCACCAGAGAGAATATACACAAACACACAAGGATTCTCCCGGGGCTTTTGCTTTGTCCTTGAAACTCTTTTCATAGCTTTCTAAGGTCTTTCCTGGAGGACCCAGGTGAGCCACATTAAAGGTTTACGTCCAGGCTTTTACTTCCATGCCTCCCTGGTGAATTTACAATAAATACTGAATGCCATAGGAACTAACGTTAAGAATAAAACAGGGCATGATAAGCAATTTCCATGACATGGACAGAATCTGAAGCTACACGTCCATACTCCAAGTTTACACCCTGTATCTTGGGCCATGCCCTTGCCCGAATTTCAGGAATCTACAAGTAGAGAAGCAGTACTGCTCTTCCCGCACCCTTCACTCTACCCCCAGACGCAACTAGTACAAGCTGAGCTAAGTATTTTCGATAACAAAGCAGCCAGTGCATCCAAAAGCCACAGAACATGTTCCCTCCCGCACAGAGCCACGTGTGTCTGGCAATGCAGGGGAAGATGCAGTTTACAAAGAAAAGAGAAGACAAACCCCATCTCTACCCTTGTGGAAACCAGTCACCACTGTAGTGAAGATGGGAGGAACACATGACAAGCAGGATGATGGAAAACACCCAGAATGTCTTTCCCTTTTTCCCCATCTACAATGCTCTCGCCTTCCTAGCCATACCTCTAAAGTGTAACTTCTTAATTATGGAACTAGACTTCTTAATTCAAGGACTGTGTCATTCAAGGTTGTTGTTTAAGGATGACCAGCTAGAGGTTTCTGTAGGTTTGATAAATTAGTGCTTTGAGGACTTCCCTGGTGGCTCAGTGGTTGAGAGTCCGCCTGCCGATGCAGGGGACGCAGGTTCGTGCCCGGGTCCGGGAGGATCCCATGTGCTGCAGGGCAGCTGGGCCCGTGAGCCGTGGCTGCTGGGCCTGTGCGTCCGGAGCCTGTGCTCTGCAACGGGAGAGGCCCGTGTACCGCAAAAAAAAAAAAATTAGTGCCTTGACACTAATCCTTCAAAGCAGCATCATTCAGTAGAACTTTCTGCAGTGATGAAAATGGTCTACACCTGTGCTGTTCAATAGGGTGGCTACTAGCACCCATGGCAATTAAGCAGTTAATGTGTAGGGAGTGTGACTGAGGAACTGGATTTCAAATTTAATGTATTTAACTGCTTTTGAGAGGCACATGTGGCTCGTGTCCACCATATTGGACAGCTCTACCTGGAACAGGAAAATGCTCTCCTCTGGACAAGATAAGTAATCTTCTTGACCACCAAATATAGGCTTAGCCAAAGTACAGATGGATTTCTTTTTTTTTTTTTTTTTTTTTTTTTGGTGTGGGGGCCT
>NW_020172814.1:607005-609072 GCF_003031525.2 Neophocaena asiaeorientalis asiaeorientalis | reverse complement strand
TTTGTGGTATGCGGGCCTCTCACTGCTGTGGTCTCTCCCGTTGCAGAGCACAGGCCCCGGACGCACAGGCTCAGCGGCCATGGCTCACGGGCCCAGCTGCTCCGCGGCATGTGGGATCTTCCCGGACCGGGGCATGAACCCGGGTCCCCTGCATCGGCAGGCGGACTCTCAACCATTGCGCCACCAGGGAAGCCCCCAGATGGATTTCTTTATCAGCTCTGTGTCAACTCACTAAAAGAAAGTTCACCCAAACCTCTCAGACAAATAGCTTAAGTCAGTTTTAGAAGAGCTGACCACAGGATTTCTCTATCATCAGTAGGGTCCAGGGGAGGTCAGGACAGGCATAAGTCTGAAAAATAGAGGTAATAGTAAATAGTAGTTGAGAGAGAGCTTTCCCTTTCTTATTTAGGAAAGAAGAGAGAAATAAAGGGAGGGAAGGAGGAGGAATCTTGAACATTCTAGAAGTGTTTGGTGTCTAAAGTAAACATAAAACATGCCAAATAAACATTTAGCCAAAATGAAATGACGAATCTTAAGTGAAATGTCTGCAAACTAAGCAAAACTATGGAAATGTCATCAGTAATTTGTTGAATTGGCAGCCTGGAAATTTGGCTTTTGGAATGAGTTTTACAGCAATTGGCCTGCACCCATGCAAATCCATATACTCATGGCAACCAGTGGCCACAGCAAGGGAACTAAGTCCCCCAGAGCCATACCTACTCTTGTGCAGATGGTGTCTTGCACTAGGGCATCCAGACAAGGGTCAGGTGGAGACTGAAATCCAGCCTAAGTGCCACCCACCATATGCCAAATCCTAGCTCTTGGGCTGACAGAGCTTGGATGTAAGGGAGGATTTTTGTTCATTTGTCCACCTAGACTTGAGATCTGTTTCCAATTCTAACAAAGACATCATATGTGCTAGTGGCGGACCTGGTTAGACCACATTTTTAGTTTACTGCTCAGTTCTTAGAAAGAAGGCCATATATGGATAAACTAGTATGCTCTCAAATTAGGAGTAGCCAGAAAAGGGAAGGTGATTAAAATCACCTTTAGATAAGAGATAAGTGAAGAATAAAAGTGGAGATGGTTTAGTCCAAAGAAAAGGGGGCTGAAGAAAAATGTGATACCTGACTTCAAATATTTGAAGACCTATCATATAGAAAAAGGAGGAGGGGAATTCCCTGGTTAAGAGTCCGCCTGCCAATGCAGGGGACATGGGCTCGAGCCGTGGTCTGGGAAGATCCTACATGCCACAGAGCAACTAAGCTCGTGCACCACAAATACTGAGCCTGCGCTCTAGAGCCCACGAGCCACAGCTACTGAAGCCCACACACCCTAGAGTCAGCGTGCCACAACTAGTGAGCCCACACGTGGAACTATTGAAGCCCGCGCGCCTAGAGCCCGTGCTCCGCAACAAGAGAAGCCACCGCAATGAGAAGCCCGCGCACCGCAATGAAGAGTAGCCCCAGCTTGCAGGAACTAGAGAAAGCCTGCACGCAGTAATGAAGACCCAACGCAGCCAAAAATAAATAAGTAAATAAAATTTTAAAAGGAAGAAAAAAGAGTGTTATCCTGAATATCCCCCAGAAGTGAAATTGTAATACCAGTAGGTAAGAAGTAAAGGAGTCCATTTTGGACTTAGTATGGAGACAGCATGGTATAATAGGAAAAAATGTGAGCTTTGGGTGACCTAGAAATGAGTCTGAAACCTGACTCCACCAGTTAATACCTCTTTGACTTGAAACAAATTGTTTCCCCTCTGTAAGATTCAGTGTTCTTGTCTGTATAATATAAATAACTAACTCAGAAAGTTTGGATAATTAAATAAGAGAACAACAAAAACGGAGGCACAAAGTACCTAATTCATACTAAATATACAAGAAATGGTAATACTTTAGTTTTTTCTATAACAACACTTTCTAACAATTAGATCTAACCAACAGGATCTCCCTAATGTAGCCAAGAACTCCTGGCATGGAAGACAGTCACCAGGAGAGGCTGGTGGACTTTGCAAAGATTTTTTTTTTTTTTTTTTTCGGTACGCGGGCCTTTCACTTTTGTGGCCTC